>NC_053164.1:22969355-23305070 GCF_016835505.1 Polypterus senegalus
TAACTGGGACCCCAACTCCCCCCCCAAAAAGAACAGGCCCACCACCAAGGGTTGATTCCTGCCTTGCATTTGAGTGCAGGGGGTGAGTGGATAAATGGGATTATATTTGCATTTGCCTATTTAGTATGTGTGGCATGCAGTGGTCATAAATTTAAAAGGTAAAGAACGGTTTAGTTCACTCATGAACAACGATGATGAATACCAGTGTTTATGTAAGAATGTTCATACATTCTCTTTACACATCTGTTCCTGCTGAATTATAAATAAACCCAAACTGCATACTTTATATACAACAATAGCAAAAAACTGATGACCTTGCATCCAGATTGCACAGATCATTACATCTAGATAGCAGAAAACCGCGGATACCACATGATTAACAAAAAAAAAAAAAAACAGAAGTGCGCTTACTATTTCTCATGTGAAAAAATCTTTTTAATTTTTATTCCATATTTTGTTAATCTTTTTTTTTTTTTTTCTTTAAAGGAGTACATGAGCTGGAGGGTAATCCATCAGACAAAACGTAAAACAATAAATGGTTTCAGTCTGTGGAGAATTTGTAGATGTAGCACATACAAGTCAAGTCAGGTTTATTATCATGTGTACTCAGTACAGTGAAATTCTGTTTGGAATATCTACTCAGAACAGCTGACAAAAACACAATACAAAAAAAATGACTAAAAATATTTTAGTAGTAGAAGTACTGTTCACTTTCAGCACACTTTATAGTGTTTTAGAAACATGTTCTCTAAAAGGTTAGCAAATTTATTAAAAATCAAAAACTGAAATCTCTCATTCATATAACTATTCTGACCCTTAATTCAGTCTGTCAGTCAGTCTTCATCCAACCCGCTATATCCTAACACAGGGGTCTGCTGGTGCCAATCCCAGCCAGCGCAGGGCACAAAGCAGGAACAAATCCCGGGCAGGGTGCCAGCCCACCGCAGGACACACATCCACCAAGCACACACAGTAGGGACAATTTAGGATCGCCAGTGCACCTAACCTGCATGTCTTTGGACTGTGGGAGGAAACCCATGCAGACATGGGGAGAACATGCAAACTCCACGCAGGGAGGACCCAGGAAGCGAACCCAGCTCTCCTTACTGCGAGGCAGCAGCGTTACCCACTGCGCCACCGTGCCACTCACCCTTAATTCAGTGCCTTGTAAAAGCCCCTTTGATAGCAATTGCAGCTTTGAGTCTGGTTGGCTAAGTCTCTACAAGCTATGAACACCTGGATTTGAGCAGTTTATCCCACTCTTTCTGGCAGATCTTCTCAAACGCTGTTAAATTGGATGAGAAGCATCCATAAACTGCAGTGTTCGTGGCCCTCCACAGATGTTCCGTGAGGTTTAAGTCAGGGCTTTAGCAGGGCCAGACCTTGTCCCAAAGCCTCTCTAGTGTTTTCTTGGCTGCAATACTTCAGGTCGTTGTTGTGCTGAAAGGTGGACATATATATATAAATGGACAAGGGGTCAGATCTGGAAAAATAAAAGAGAGCCATTTGACAAGCCAACACAAAGGGCTAACTGAGAATCAAAAAGCGATAGAAAAGGTTGGTAAGAAATTAGACATATGATGATTTTCTGAGACATGATTTCAAAAAGAGGGCGGCACGGTGGCGCAGTGGTAGCGCTGCTGCCTTGCAGTATGGAGACCTGGGTTCGCTTCCCGGGTCCTCCCTGCATTGAGTTTGCATGTTCTCCCCGTGTCTGCATGGGTTTCCTCCAGGTGCTCCGGTTTCCTCCCACAGTCCAAAGACATGCAGGTTAGGTGGATTGGCGATTCTAAATTGTCCCTAGTGTGTGCTTGGTGTGTGTGTGCCTGCCCTGCAGTGGGATGGCGCCCTGCCCAGGGTTTGTTCCTGCCTTATGCCCTGTGTTGACTGGGATTGGCTCCAGCAGACCCCTGTGACCCTGTGTTAGGATATAGTGGGTTGGATGATGACTGACTGAATGATTTTAAAAGGGTTTTATTTGCAGCTCAGATAGAGAGGGATTGCCTAGGAAGACCTTCTGTTGGTGAGATTAGGGTCATGACCTTCAAGGACAACCATGCATGCATGCCCTAACGACTGACACCCAGAATGACAATGACCCTAAATGGCAGTCAAAATGATCCAAAAATAATGAATAATCCCAACAAATTGAAATTTCAAAAAACGAATGCCAAAAATAAATTCAGAGACTCTAATAGCCCTCAAAACGAATGTAATATCCCTAAAAAGAGGCAGTGTTGTATAGTAATAATAATAATAATACATTTTATTTATATAGTGCCTTTCCCATGCTCAAGGCACTTACAGAATATAAGAAAGAACGGCAGGGTATACAGTATATAGCAAAGTACAAACCAAATAAGTAAATAAAGAAGATTACTACAGTGAATTCAGAGAAAAATAAAAAAAGCCTAACAGACAACATAATTGATGGTCTAGCACACACACATACAGGTTACATGAGCATCTTGACAGAAAGGTTAAGACTTGGGAGTTGAAACCCTGAGGTTGTGGGTTCAAATCCTCACACTGTGAGACCCTGAGCAAGTCACTTGGCCAGCTTGTCCTCACATTGAAAAATCAAAAGAAATGTAATCAGTTGTATCATAAATGTTGTAAGTCATCTTGGACAAAGGTAAATGTAGAACGTTAATACAAAATATCTGAAATATTACCAGAAGTAAGGTAACTTCTAACACCTGGGGCATTAAGAGAGCAATGGCTACATAAAGGGGCATTCAATTGCAAAATGCCATTTTGGGGTAAGATATCGAAAATGGATACATTTAAACTGAATGTATCAAGTGATTTTTGGACACCAAAGAAAAGCCAAGCAAAATGTCACCTTTTATTGGCTAACTAAAAGGATTACAATATGCAAGCTTTCGAGGCAACTCAGGCTCCTTCTTCTGGCAAAGATGTGAGTTGCCTTGAAAGCTTGCATATTGTAATCCTTTTAGTTAGCCAATAAAAGGTGTCATTTTGCTTGGCTTTTCTGTACATTCATAATGGCTAACACCGTACAACACCCTAGTACTACGGACATCAGAGAGATATTCTTAAAACTTTTATGCCAGTGCAACAGAGAAACAAAGGGAAGACTGAGGGGCCAGATAGACAATATTAGAGAGGAGAGGATAGATAGCTTTAATGAGAATACAGTAAATTGTAAAGGGTAGTTTCTTGGCAGGAGCAGTCCAGTAAAATATTTATGAAGTGGGTGATGAGGGAGAAGTGTAGATAATGGAACACCGTGTGTTTAGGAGTGAGTGGAGCTGAAGGTAGAAAAATAATGTAATGACTAAGACGGGAGAATCCCCAAGATGTCACTATGACCACCAACGGTAAAGTAAAAAAGGGGAGTCCACAAGTGCCAAGCTGAGTAGGAACCTGGGTGCCTCTCTATTCAATAATACTGACTATCTAAGGCATGCACCTAACATGAAAGATACCAACTAACCTTTTAGGTTCATTTTTAGACTGCAAAAAAATGTCAAACCTATCTATGCAACTGTTACTTGTAAACCTGTTTCACCATCTGGGCGTTACCTCACATATTTTACCCTCAAAGCCTCTTTGAAAGGCTGATCTTTATTTTCAAGTCTTTATTTCAACCCACTTTTCTACCAATAGAGGATTTCACAAAGGCATCCCCTTGTGCTCTTAAGAGACCACAATAAGACAAAGAATGAACAATCTAACCTCTTGGCCTGCTAGTAACAGTTAGACAGACAAACTGTCTTTTAAGCTTTTACACATAAACTATAGTTATTTGCAATTGCAAAAGGCTGGTGACCATTCCCAGATGGCTCCTTTTTGTAGTTGCAAATTATGTGTTCTCAATCAAAATGGAGAAAGAAAAAGGTTTCTTTCTAAGGAAAAGAGCGAGAGAAAAGTGTCAGACAGCAGCTCCCACTTCCTCTTTACCCAATGAGCATATAAAACAGGACACTCTGGTTTACTGAGCAGCAGGTTCTTATCACTGCTAGAGGGCACACTGACACTTTGCAGCTTATCAAAGTGCATTGAAAGTATGTGCAAAATATCTTAAAAATGTAATGAGAATGTTACAGGACACCTTTATCACTCAGCACACTCATTCCTCACCCAGATCAAGTTCAGTTTCCTGGGACTCAAAGTGTTTAAGTGGTCTAACACTGGGAAACACTGTTAAGTCCTGCTTTGTATTCTAGCTCTCTCAGCATATACTGTGCTGCTGTTCAGCTTCACCAAACTGAGCCTAAAAGCCTGTCATCTGAGGTCTGTACAAGGGACCTTATTTACAAACATCCATTTAATTTTAAGAGGTGAGAAAAGGAAGGTGGATTGTAAACTTCAAGGTGTTAAATTCAATTAAATAAAAAACCAAGATGGTGGGATAGAGGGCCCAAAGTCTTATGCTTCATACTAGGATTGTTATAGTTCTGATGGTTTATAAATTTCTTTATAACCTTCAGGTACATTTTTGGAAACATTTTTTTTAACCTTTTTATGGGTGTTCTCTTTCATTTTTACAAATAAAATTCATTTATGTTTTTTGTAACAACATATTGCTTTTTATGGGTGCTGCCATTTTGTCACGGTGACTGTAGCAGCGTCTGGAGGCATACCATTTGTGATAGTGTAAAGCAGGGGTGTCCAACATCGGTCCTGGTGGGCCACAGTGGCTGCAGGTTTTCATTCTAACGATCTTCTTAATTAGTGAGACATTTTTACTGCTGATTAATTTGATTTGCCTTTGTTTTAATTGACGTGACTCAGACCCCTTAGTTGTTTCTTTTTCCTTAATGAGCAGCCAAACAATAATGAGACACAAAACAAGCCGCCACATGACCAGCTAACCTGAAAATAAAGAAAGGTGAAGGTCTCAGTCATGTTGGTTTGCTCAGATCACCAAAACATCTTGACGGTGGTCTTAAAAAAAACGGAGAATTAACAGTCTGCTGCGACAGAATGAGAGCAGCAACAAGTCATGATATTCAATAACAGCTTTAATTAACAGCAAGAACTGGCTTCTCATTAAGAAACTGGTAGGAGTGGAATTTAATGGAGTTTGACATTCCAATTTAGTTGGTCATCTGTTGGCTCATTTCAAATCTCGTTACTGTTTGGCTGCCATTTAATGAAGAAAGGAATCAGTTTATGGCTCTTAAAATGATTTGAAATGGAGTTAATTAGCTTTGAAAACCACTTGCTGATTAAGAAAAGGGTTAGAATGAAAACCTGAAGCCACTGCAGCCCACCAGGACCGGAGTTGGACACCCCTGGTGTAAAGGTTGGCCGTTTTTCTGCTGCAGTGTACGAATTGGATGGATAAACCTAAAGACCATGCAAGCATTTCTGTAATTTAATTGATTCTCAAGTTAGTGATCATTTAAACTTTATTCTAAGACTTTTGAGTTTTGTTTTGGGGTTTAGTAAAAGTATGATTCATTTCTAGGTTATGATCGTTCCACATTTCTTGACGGCATTTCTTTTCCTGATCCTACTCACTAAAATACTGCATTGTCTTTTTTTGAGTCAGTGTAAGGAATGGTAAACAGAATGAATGGAAATGACCAGGCCAGGAAGTCATAACCAAGAATCAAACCCATCTTTCTTCTAATCAAAAATCGTAAGCTCTAAATCAAAGTAAGAAACACAAGTCAAAAGTCAGGAACTGGGAAATTTAAATAGCACTATTGTACGCATGTATGAAGGGTTTTTGTTTGGTTATTTGCATACATCGTGCAACCTTTGAGACCCTGCTTCATAGCAGCTGTTGTGTCTTGACTATAGCATCACAAAATGGTGGTGCCAAGGAGAAACAAAATGGTGATGAAAATAGTATAAAATATTTTTTTACCAGTGACGGTGCACAGCACGATGACGTGCATCGAATACACTTGACTTGAGCATTCTTAGTTTTTATCCTCTTTCTCTGTACGTTTAGCATTCGTTTGCTCAGAGGTTTATGTGCCTGTTGCTTCCTGAGCAGCTCTTTATGTCTCCACCCTAGCGGCCCGCTTCTTCTCTTCTTCCGTTGGCATCTTTTCACGTTAAACCTGATTAAGTTAGTTTTTGTGTTGCAATTATTGAGTACGTTTTTCTTAATTTTTCACTGAAGCTGGAACTTAAGTCTTCCAACTGCCTCAAGAATGATTTAAAATATAAAGAGGTAGGGAAAGTGACGGCAAAAGTGGTAGGGATGAGAACGGTGCCTGTATGCATGTGCCGCACGGTCGCCCTGCTGGCCACTGCCAAGAGTTGATTCTACAATAAAATAAAATAAAAATAAAAAGAGGAGTAACCTTGGAGGTCTATCATCACCCTGAAAGCAGATAGTAGATATCACGTAGTATATGTGTACCAATTTTCAGCTCAATAGTTTAAACTGTTTTGCGAGCTACAGGTGATTTTAAATCCTGGACAGACAAACGAACAGCCACGGTAGCATATTATATATATACTAGCTGTACCCTGCGGCTGCGCCCACACATTAATGAAACAGGACAAATGTTGGCACGATTTCTGATCATGTTCAGCTCTGACGCGAGAGCGTTCCCCACACGGAGCGAAAAGTACATGGCTGTGATATCTCTGGCAATCAGCAGCTACCCTATAAAACACATGGAGCTCTGATCTCTCTCTCAAAAACGTCAAACTTTACTCCTTAACAATCTGTAGATGATAATGTCTGATGAACAAACAGGTATCGCTAGCTAAGCGGAAGCAAGGTATGCTCCAATGAGGAAGGCCATCCGCCCACCCCGCTCTCAGCCCAAAGCCACTGTCTTGGATTTGCATAAATACATTGGTACTGCAAGCGAATTATGGTACTTAGTGCAATGAGAGAATTGGCAAAATCAACTGGAAAGTTCAAACAAGTTATAGAGAACAACCAGATCTAAATGAAAAGCGGACGCGCTTGGACCATGAAATTTTTTAAACCGTTTCTTAGTGAACACTTATGAGCCAAAGGTAACCTACAATCCAAATTTCAAGTCCCAAGTCCTCATGGTTCAGGAGATTTTGTGATAAATGAGGCAGTGGTATTTGGCTTTTATATTTAAAGACAACATGTTCAGTAATCCAGATTTGAAACAAATGTCAAGATAATAATAAACCCATAATGGGATTTCAAACTTGAGGGGAGAGCTAAAATAATCCTCATAAAAGCTTTAAATGCTCCAAATCATGACACAAAGAATTTTATTCATAACTTTCATTTGTTCTACAGCTTCATGGTAGAGTAATGTCTTGCTTTGACATTATGGCTTAATATTATTTACTGCTCCTTCTTTAGAATTTAAAATAGTGGATACATTCCTCCTAAGACAAGAATGCATTATGAGGAACTAGTGGTAGGACATACACACCTTGGATCTGTTTGTACTACTGTGTCATTTATGAGGATTTCCATATTGATGTGAAGTTTTTGGTTAGATTTAATTAATTAAATTCAATAATAAATCCTATTCATTGATGTGTTTTAGAATTGTATAATGTAGATTATTACATCTGCTCACCTAGAGTCTGTACAATACCCCTTTGTCCCCTTATTAATCAAAGTTCTCTGTCACTAAAGAGCTTGTTTTCAGATTTCTTGTCATTATCTTATAATCATTACCATCTGCTTTTTGTTTTTTTCATTTCCATGCCATTTCCTGTGAGAACACTCCTCAGTTGTCGTGTCTCCTTCTGCTATATGCCTCTGATTCTTTCCTGTGTCCTGTTGGAGGTGTAACCTGAGTATGGTGGTGTATCAATACATCCTGTGCTTTTTTCTGCAGTGTTGTGCACAGTAGGTCCTGACAATTCCTGCCAGTATCTGCAGTCTAATGCACATGGTCTGTTTTTTGCTGCTTCTGCAGTATGTGCAGGTTGAGAGTGCCCACTAGAAAGGACAATCCGAAGAAGGTGTGAGCTTATGATTATTTAAGTTACTGGTACGGGGCAAAGAAAGCATTTATTCTCAAATGTAAGATAGAGCATATCATATGTTGAAGGAAATAATTACAGTAACTATGATCTAGCTGTTCATCAATATTTTTTCAATTTTCTTTTTTTTTTTTTTTTAAACACTGGTTTTTAAAACACAGCCAAACCACCAGATCATTCTTGCACAAGGAGCTCAGTGCTCCTTAGGGTAAAGTAAAATAATTCAAAATGAACTGTCACCATAAAACAGCTACAGACAATGATGATTGCCTCAGATGGCATTCGTATGCAGTGGAGCGTGCATTGTATGTGTTTTGGAGGGGTGGGTAGTGGATGTCATCATTATTAATTACTCCTTTAGGTGAAACAAACTGACTCTTTCTGCAATGCATATTAAAGGGGATTCATTAACCTTTACATGACCTAGATGCCAAGACATGTAGGACTATATAACTTTGAAGATTAACCTCAGCAAATTTCTACATCTTTTACGAGATCCGCTATTCAGTTGAATCTTATTACTTCTCAGAACAGTGACTGCATGGCATGTTGGATCAGATGTCATTAATATAATGTTCAGTGGACCCTAGACATGCCAAGGTCTCAAAGAACTATCATATATATCAAGACTATCATACTTATGAAGACTCAAGAACCAGCTCAGTCACAAAAAGTGAGCATGCTCAGTTTTGTTACACTTAAAACCAGCATCCCCAAACCCTACCACCCGCACCCCTGTCAGATACCCCCACACCCCAATGATCTAATGACTCTGCTTAGTTCACTAATGGGTCTCATGTCCATCACAGTAATAATAATAATAATAATACATTTTATTTACTTAGCACCTCAATTAGCTTCACAGTAATTCAGAAAACAAAGCATATACAACATTGGGTACAAATAACATCTAGATAAAACACTAAATAAAGATAAATCTCTCTATTATAAAAAAAATCTTGCAACGATGCAACGACTTTTTCCTGCGACGAGACGTGATCTTTGGAAGAGAGATCTTTTGAAGAGAGACAGGTCATACTTAAAACCTATGGAAGCAAGTCCCGTGCTACACAAGCAGAGCAGGTTAGAAATAATGGAAGTAGGAAAATTCAAAAGTCTCAAAAGAATGAGAGTAAAGATCGCATTAGCGCAAACCAGGGGTCTCCAACACATCGATCACGAGCTACCGGTAGCTCACCACCCCTTTCCAAGTAGCTCGCCAAAGGGTTAATGAATCCTACATAGATTTGAAAACTTGATTAGTCAAATTAGGTGTGGGCGATCTTTCCCAAAAATCATATCATGATTCCTTTAACACAAAGAGAATATCTGGTCTTAAATTCATCAAGACCTAAGTAACACTTTATTTTAAATATCAAACAAAGTTGAATTCAATTGTTCTCTCATTCGCTAGCTAAGCAGAGTTAAGGAACATGCCCCAAAGATAGCGAATGAGTGAGGAAGACGCCTCCCATCGGCCCACTGCATGTCTCTGAGATTCCCACAAATAAATCGGTACTGCAAGTAAACTATGATATGCAGTTAAAGTCCCAACAGCATTCTCAGCATTTCTGGAGCTTAGTAGAGCCAGATAACTATAAGAATCTTCACCAAGCAGCTCTGAAAATGTCTGCTTTGTTTGGGCCTCCATACCTCTGTGAGTCTGACAAAAATATAATGAAATCAAAGTTCAGAACAAGACTGACAGATGAACATTTAAATGACTCCATAAGTGGCTCCACTCCACCACACACCTGTCTGTCTTGTTGACTCCATGCTGTCCCAGTCATCTGACTAACTAAAAAACACATCACACATGCAACTGGACATGCAAATAAAGTGACACCGTGTCATGGAACAAAATGACAAATGAATAAGTCATATCTGTGTATTTGGAATTGCATTGTTTTTTTTGACAGCATTTATGTTTTAATTCAATACAATACAATACAATACAATGTATTTATGTATAGCCCAAAATCACACAAGAAGTGCCACAATGGGCTTTAACAGACCTTGCCTCTTTACATCCCCCTAGCCTTGACTCTCTAAGAAGACAAGGAAAAACTCCCCAAAAAAAAAAACCCTGGTAGGGAAAAAAATGAAAGAAACCTTGGAAAAGGCAGTTCAAAGAGAGACCCCTTTCCAGGTATGTAGGTTGGGCATGCAGTGGGTGTCATAAAGAAGGGGGTCAATACAATACAATACACAGAACAGAACAAATCCTCAATACAGTATAAAAATAAAAATTTTACAAGCACGGACCAGAATTTAACAGTAGATGCTATCATATTATGGTTTGGATTTGTTTAGAGCCATCAAGCTGCCTCCCCCATTTGGCCATTCCACAGTTGAAACAGCTCTGGGCCAGCCAATCCGATGAAAGGACCCTCTTTCCCATGATTCCTGTGATCCTCCATCAGGGATGACTTTACCTTAGGCAGGCAAAGCAATTTGGCAGGTGGGCCGTGGTACCAAGTGCCACATTTGAGTACCGAGAAGAAAAACAGAATAGGTGAGGTTTAGTATCAAATTCTAACTATCATGTTACTTATGTTTTAGTGCTAATGACTAACAACAGAGATGCAGTCTGTACAGTTAATCAGCAGCTCTAGTCAGGATATGCTAAACTGAAGTAGTGAGTCTTCAGCTGGAATTTAAAAGCTGAGACTGAAGGGGCATCTCTTATATTAGCAGGCAGACCATTCTACAGTTTAGGGGCCCTGTAACTAAAAGCTCAAACTTCCACTGTTACTTTATTAATCATTGGAATAAACAGATCGGCATCTTGAGATCTTAATGTGCGTTCAGGTTTGTAAGTCATGATAAGTTCAGATAAGTAAGCCGGACCTTGGTCATTCAATGCTTTAAATGTTAAAAGGATGATTTTGAAATCTGCCCTAAACTTAACTGGGAGCCAGTGTAAGGATTTAAGAACTGGACGTATGTGTTCATATTTTCTTGTTCTTGTAATAATTCTTGCAGCAGCATTTTGGATTAATTGGAGGCTGTATAAAGAACAGTTTGAACATCCAGTGAACACCGCATTGCAGTAGTCAGTCCTACTAGAAATAAATGCATTAATTAATTTCTCAGAATCCTGTTTATTTAGAAAGCGCCTTTGATAACCATTACTTGCCTACGATTAAATCCTGCCAGTATGATGCTATTGTTATTTCCGACCATGCCCCCCTGGATCTTGGAGATAAAATCATTATGCCCCACATACTTATCTCGCAGATGGCGTCCTAACCCACTTTTATTAGCAGATGAGAACTTTACAGAATTTATATCAAAACAAATCAGTTTTTTTCTAAGGACAAACATATCCTCAGAGGTCTCTGCAGGAATACTGTGGGAAACCCTGAAGGCCTTCTTAAGAGGACAGATTATTTCATATCTTTCCCACAGAAATAAATTGGAAACCAAGCAGGTATCAAAGCTAACCAATGAAATTACTAGAATAGATCAAGAATATGCCAGGTGTCCAAGTGAGGCTCTTCATAGGATAAGGCAGGCTCTGCATTCAGAACTCAACCTCTTGACAACTAAAGAAACTGAACAACTCATTTTTAAATCAAGACATCATTACTATGAACATGAAGAGAAAGCTAATAAGCTTTTAGCTCAACAAATCCACAAGCAAGAAGTAAGCAATGCAATCCCAGCAATTACCAACGCAAACGGATACATAATCATTGACCATAAAAATATAATGCACGCATTTAGAGACTACTATAAATCCTTATATCCTACTGAGTTTAAAGAAGACAAGACACAATCTAATGCATTTCTGGATTCATTAGAGATACCACAAATAGACACTCTTAGTGCAGAGGAATTGGATAAACCGTTGGCACTATCAGAATTATTAGATGCTATAAAGTCACTTCAGAGTGGGAAAGCAGCAGGCCCCGATGGCTACCCTGCCGAATTTTATAAGAAGTTCTCCACTCAGCTAGTTCCCCTCCTATTAGCAACATTCAGTGAAGCTAGAGACAATACAAATTCTACTTCAAACTTTTCGTCAAGCATTAATCACCGTCTTTCCTAAACAAAATAAGGACGTATTAAAATGTGCATCACACAAACCTATTTCACTTCTAAATAATGATGTTAAGATACTCTCCAAAGTCCTAGCTAGAAAGATGGAGAAAGTGCTGCCTTCAGTAATATCACAAGATCAAACTGGCTTTATTAAAGGTTGACACTTAATGTCCAATCTTCGACGCCTGTTTAATGTAATATACTCACCCGCAAAGTCAAACATCCCAGAGATTTTATTATCCTTGGATGCAGAAAAAGCATTTGATATGATTGAATGGAGCTATCTTTTCACTACATTGGAGAAATTTGGGTTTGGTCCGAACATTTGTGAATGGATCAAACTATTTTATACCAATCCAGAAGCTTCAGTTTGTATTAACAACATTAATTCAGACTACTTTAAACTAGAACGTGGTACCAGACAAGGATGCCCCTTGTCACCACTACTTTTTGCAATTGCCATTGAGCCACTGGCAGTTCACTGTTGAAATGCTTATAAGATGAAGAGGATTATCAGAGAAGGACTTGAACAGAAAATTTCTCTATATGCAGATGATATGGTATTGTATATATCAGACCCACAAAATGCTGTGCCTGCAGTCCTAACAGCACTTACAGAATTTCAAAAGATTTCTGGTCTCAGAATTAATTTGACTAAAAGTGTACTCTTTCCAGTGAATTCTCAAGCACACAGTATTAGATTGGACACCTTCCCTTTTATCATTGCAGATCAGTTTAAATACCTAGGGATAAACATCACAAGTAAACATAAAGCTCTTTATCAACAAAATTTCGCTGTCTGTGTGGAAAAAATCAAGCAAGACTTGCATAGATGGTTAACCCTTCATCTCACTTTAGCTGGAAGAATTATCGTTGTTAAGATAAATATCCTCCCTAAGCGTCTCTTTTTATTTCAAAATATTCCAATATACAGTACATCCATAAATTGTTCTTTAAGAAATTAGATTAAACCCTAACCACATTTATTTGGAATTCAAAACATCCACGTATCAAAAGAGCGACCCTACAAATGCCAAAGACAGAAGGTGGCATGGCTCTACCGAACTTTCAATTTTATTACTGGGCAGCAAGCATACAAACTATAAAAACCTGGGGCCTCATGTATAACGCCGTGCGTAGAACTTGCACTATAACATGGCGTAAGCACAAAAGCCGAAATGTGCTTACGCACAGAAAAATCCAGATGCAGGAATCTGTGCGTACTCCAACTTCCACGTTCTTCTGCTACATAAATCCCGATCAGCGTGAACACTAACGCTCGTGCACACGCATTATGTAACGCCCCAAATCTTCCCAGAATTACGCCTATTTGAATATGCAAATCAATATAAATCGCCCTTAAGCGCAGCCTTCTGTGAAAAGACAATGGGAAAAGCACGGGGAAAATATAAGAATTTCAGCGAATACCAAGTGGAGGCAAAGGAAAAATATACTATTTGTTCAAATAAGCCGTGGTATAATCAACAAAAGGAAGTTGATCGAGTGGCATAGCGTGTTGGAGAAACATGAAAGCTCACATCCACAAAATCGCACAGTACCGGAAATAAAAAAGAAGTCATATCAAAGTCGCGAGAAAGCGAGTTGTAAGCCCACTGTCTGAGTGTCATATGAAAGCTTATTAGGGTACAGAGAAAAAAGCCACACGGTGGGGAAAAAGCACGAAATGTCCACTTCAATCTCGACATTTCCACTTTAATCACGTAGTTTATTTTGTCATTAAAGTAGAACATCATAAAATTCATCTTAAAATTGTTTAATTAACCAGTTTCTAAAATCACATCGTAATTAAAGTAGCACGTTAAATGCTTTGTTTTGTATTTGCTCTATGTGTGTGAATCACTACTTGCTTCTTAAACCAGCTCTCTTCCTCCAACTGGACACAGAGTCCATTACATTCGTGATATTACAGCTCTCTGAATAACTAAAATACTGAGATGTATACGTGATGTCATTTTCATGATGATAGGAGTTAAAGAACGTTTGTGCTCATGACACAAGCATTTAACTTTTGCCGAAATTTGTCGCTGTGTTTTAGCTGTGTTGTTATTTTCTCTTTCTGTTTTATATTCAATATATATTGCGTAGCCGTCACTGCAGTCAGTGCTTTTCTTTCCCCAAGTAACCGATCGCCATACAATCAGCTCTGTAATAGACGTTAAGCCATCTGTAAGCTTAGCGCCGATTCTTCAAAACGTTTAAAGAACATTGAAATATCTTCGTAGTAATAATTAGTCTGTCCTTAAAGACACTCCCAGTGAAGAATATAGATTATTTAAATGAAGTTAAAGTTTTATCTGTATAATTTAACAAACATATTTTGCTGCATTTCACCTTAAAAATGATATCATCATCATATGTAAATACACGCTTTATAAAGTGGCTCAGGTTGTGCGATATTATAACTATAGTGCAAGTTTACAGTGGGGTGATTGTACTTATAAGTACAAACCGTTTTACAAGGAGCACTTGATTGGCTGCATTTAAAGTTCTTGGGATTAAACTGTTTTGAACCGCGAGGTCCGTACAGGAAAGGCTTTGAAACGTTTTGCAGTGGCTGAGACAGCGTGTGCTTAATGCCGTATACCGATAATTCTCTTTCCGATCAGCTGCTGCTGTGATTCACACTCAGATACAGTGATATAAATACTCCGAGTCGTGCAGTGAGAGAAATATGGAAAAAGATGATCCGCTGTGGCAACTCCTAACGGGAGGAGCTGAAAGAAGAAGAAGAAATAGAAGTGAGAGTAACAACGCTAAAGCAGTTATGGTATTTGGAATACTATGGCTGTTCCCTGGACCATTATATTGTTACAAGTTAATTACAATCAGATGCATTACACTAATAAACAATATGCGGTTAGTTTCTGTGTATTTATAAAGCCGCGTCATGAAAATAATGAGTAATCAAACAAGAACAGTAGCACTGCTTTGACGCTGGGTGCCGCCAATTTGCAAAACCGAGCGGAGAACTTGCGTACGACAAGGCATGAGGTACCGTGGAAAAGTGCGTGGCTTTACGCCAAGTGTAGGTTTTATACATCGCGATTTGAACGTGGAAAAGTTCTTACTCAACATTTCTGTGCATACGCACCGTTTATACATGAGGCCCCTGGACATTGACACAAATAGATGAACATATACAGGCTTGGTCTTCAATAGAAATAAAATCCTGCAGTTCCTCTTTATATTTCTTGCTTTGTGCCCCAATAAATGCAAATTATCACCAATTTACTAATAACTCAATAGTGCTTCACTCACTCAGAATATGGAACTAATGCATGAGAACCACCTTTTTCAACCCTCGCAAACATATGCAGTATTTAATATCTGGAAAACATTTGGGATTAAATCACTTAGAGATCTGTACACAGACAACGTCTTTGCATCCTACGAACAATTATATTCTAAATTTAACTTTCCAGCAACACATTTCTTTCACTATCTTCAAATTAGAAACTTTGTTCAACAGAACCTGCCCGATTTTCCTCACCTCCCACCTCCCTCTATGCTGGAAAATATATTGATCATTTTCAAGGACTTTGACAGCATCTCTGCAATTTATAAAACCATTTTACAGTCGATCCCTTTCAAAGATCCCTCAACATATCAGAAATGGAGTTGAAGGTAGCAATGCAGAGAATTCACTCGAGCTCCAAATACGCAAAGCTTACAATTATTCAACTCAAAATTATATATCGAGCACATCTGTCTCGCTTAAAATTGTCCAAAATGTTTCCAGGGTAAGATCCAACCTGCAAATGCTGCAATCAAGTTCCAGCCTCACTGGGTCACATGTTTTGGGCCTGCACCAAATTAACATCATTCTGGACCAACATTTTTAAATGCCTTTCAGACAGCCTTGGTGTCACAATCCCTCCTAATCCACTAACAGCCGTGTTTGGTGGGCTCACAGATGGGCTTAAAGTGGAGAAGGACAAACTGCAACTGCCTTTTACTACATTATTGGCACGCAGACTTATCTTGCTCAACTGGAAGAATTCTAACTCACCTATTCTGTCAGTGGGTAACTGATGTTATATTTTGTTTGAAATTGGAAAAAATCTAATTCTCACTTAGAGCAACTGAGCAGAAATTTTTCAAAACCTGGCAGGATCTCATCAATAACATCTTAGCATAAGCTTTTAAAGCACTGAAGAAGCAGATTCTCTCCCTATTCTTTTTTTTTTCTTTCCATTCATTTATATTCACTTATTAATTTTTCTATTTACTTATTTTTACTAGGTTTAAGTTTTATTCTGCTACCCATGCTCTCTTTTTCAGGGGTGGGGGTTGATTTATTTTCAGTTCTGTTTTTGTAAAATTGATCTATTTGTATGGAATGTTGTGTGATTTCAATAAAATTATAAAAAAAATAGAAAGCGCCTTAATTTCCCAACATTTTTAAGATGGAAGAAACATGATTTGGACAGCTTTATAATATGCCCTTTAAATGACATGCTAGAGTCAAAGATAACTCCTAGATTTTGGCTGACTCAGGAAAATTAATGGTGATTCCAACTGAGTTAAATGATGACAAAATATTGTTGTGATCAGCGTCATTCCCTCCAACAATTAACATCACTGATTTATCGGTAGTAGTTCTCATCCATCAACTCCTTTAATTCACTAACACAACTAATTAAAGACAACATCGGAGAAACTTCATTTGATCTAAATGAAAGGTATAACTGGGTGTCATCTGCATACGAGTGAAAATTAACATCATGTTTCCTAATGATAGATCCCAGTGGAAGCCTGTAAAATGAAAACAGTAAAGGTCCCAGTACTGAGCCCTGCGTGGCACCATATCTCACTTCTGTGTATAATGATGGATTACCGTCAGCACATTTCTGTACATATTGGAACTGATTTGATAAATAAGAACTAAACCAACCGAGCACAGTGCCTGTAAGCCCAACATCATTTTCTAGCCTGTGCAGTAAAATAAAATGGTCAATGGTGTCAAATGCTGTACTTAAGTCTAACAACATAATTACCGTGGAGTTTCCTTTGTGGACGAAAACTCAGACCAGACAGCAGGTGTGGTTATAAAGCAGCTTTATTTTCAGAGTCCCGGTGAGAAGAGTTTCAGAAAAGCAGACAATCAAATGTACATGACAGTGTCAGGGCTCTTCTGAACCCTGTCTGTTGGGTGGGGTCCAGTTTTATACCCCTAGAATGCGTAATTTAATATCATTATAAAATGTAACAGTCAACACATTTATTATACACAAACCTTGAGCCCCTTTAATGTCCCTTGTAAAACTTGATTTCTTGGCCCCTTTTGTTATGGCGTTCAGATGTAAGCTAAGGGAAAACGTGATAAGGCAGACTCGTGTGTGGAATGCTCAGACCTTGAGTTCTTTGCACAAATATTTTTCTGTTTGCTAAAACAAAGCATGCTATTACAAGGTTTAGTAAAGCTTACTTCTCAGACATGAATTAGTACAAGGGAACGAAGAGAACATTCGTCTTCCACACCTTCATCAGAGGATATCAGAATGTTGTTTACAACCCCCGTTAGTGACGTTTCTGTACTATGACCAGTGCGGAACTGGAAATTTTCAAATAAATTGTGTCTCACAAAATGCATACAGACATACAAAATGCACTTGCAGGTGAACTAAATATTTTTTGTGATGTTTTAATACAAAATGTGAGTTGTGGACACCAACATTTTGTAAATGTTCAGGCAAAACAAGCTTATTCAGTTTGTTTGGGTTGAAATAAGCTATGAGAATAAACGTTAGAAAACATGAGGAGCTCTCGGCCATTTTCAGGGGAAAAAAGTTTGGAGATCCCTGGCGCAAACAAACGGAAATTATTACTCGGTAAAATAATAGAACAGCGAAAAGAGATCGCATATTGTTTGAGGATGTCTGGGAGACAAGAGAGACAAGGCAGTGAAGTCTAAAGGACAGCTGCTGTACAGGCTTTTAAATGTTTGATGCGCTGATCAAGCAAAGGGGAGGTAAGGGGGGGGAAGGTTGGCAAGTGAAGCAAGCAGGGGGCAAAGCCCCCTAGTACATAATATTAAAAGCATTGAAACAGAATAAGAACCAATTAACCAGAATAAAATGCAAAATTACAAAATGCCACGAGAAAACCATGAACAAATTGCATCAATTTTTATACATCCTGGGCATCTGGGCAAACATGGTAAAGTGAAAGAAGGTTTAGAAAGTCCAGGTGAGTTAGAAACCCTCCTGGAGAAAAGAGTTGTGAGTTGTTTTATGAAAGAATGAATTGCGTCCTTTTTTAGGGAGGTTGTTTCTAGGTGCTATATAGAGATGAAAGGCTCTATCACCCATAGGTTAGTTTGGAGCACAGCAATATTGCCAGAAACCATGGATCTTAGTGGGTAGACAGGAGCAGATTGATGGAGGAGGTTACTGAGGTGGTCCGGTGCAAGGCACAAGGAGTCAGTAGCATCAGATAGAAGGCAGGAAGAAACTGTGGATGACACCAGTCTGTCAAAGAGCACACTGATATACGAATACCAAAGTCATATAACATAATATGCACATCTTTAAGATGTAGGAAGATACTAGAGACCTACATAATGCATGCATGTGTAGAGGAAGAGCAGTGGGCAAGGTGGTAATCATAGCCAGGTCTCTAATATTTGTACCACCATTCTTTCTACTGTTTAGCCATTTTTCACCTTGTGCCAAGAGTTGCACATATCACATCTACAGTAAATACACACACATATACAGTGTGACCTCCAGGGGGCACCACTGATACCTGAACCCCAGACACAGTCCTGGGTGCAAATAAATGTTTTTTATTTATAATACCCGTCACTTTTTCCAAGACCACACCACAATTTCCAATGAACACAGTACTTCCTTCTATTCCTCCAGTTGAGTTTTGCCCTCTGCCCCCTGACTCTGACTCAACCCATGAAGCAATATGGCTTCCATATGATAGACCCAGGCGTACTTCCAGAGCTATGGCCTCACATAATGGAAGTACTTCCAGATCATAAGGAAGCCTCCCAAACCAGGGCGATGTATTCCCAACAGTACTAAATGATGGCATCCAGTGAACCCAACAGGGCTGCCCTTTGAAACTACGGGTCCCAGTCAACCCTGTAAGCATCCAGACTCGGGCAAAACCAGAGGAGCACTGCCCCCTCTCATACTGGTGGATGAAATGTTGCGGAATCCATTACTCCATCCATTACTCTTTTATCCTGACTGGGATTTGAATCAATAGTTGGGATGCCAGGCTGTCCACCATGACAGTTACAACAGTACTGTATCTAAATCTCTCTGTCTTCTTTAAGTGTGGACAATATATGCTTATAATAGATAGTATTAGGGACTTTTATGCTGTTATATCTCAGGAATATTATACTGTAAATCTTTCCTGTGTACCAGCAAAAATAATTTAAATTATTAATAAATCTGTGAGTGAACCACTATTTTTACTGCACTGTATACATTTTATATTGTCTTCTAAATAAATAAATAGAACTCGCTTTAAATTATATACAGCATTTAAATAATAATAATAGTATTGAGTCCTTGTAGAGTTATAAAATTAGGTTACTAATAGGTTACTATTTGACTTTCTCATTATTTATACCACAGGGATAGATAGATAGATAGATAGACAGATAGATAGATAGATAGATAGATGGGAAAGGCACTATGTGATTGATAGATAGATAGATAGATAGATAGATAGATAGATAGGCACTATATAATAGATAGATAGATAGATAGATAGTGTGAACATCAGGGGCATCACCAAACCCCCAACCCCAGATAAATCCACAAGAAGACAGTCCTGGGTGCAAATAAAAGTTTTTTTATACAAATTCCTTTTTCAAAGTCCACACCACACTCTTCAATTCACAATACTCCCCCTTCTCCTCCTGGTGAGTGTCATCCTCTGCCTCCTCCTCAATTTGAGATGGCTTCCTTATATGAAAGACCCATATCTGGTGCCAGGGAGTAGTGATGGAAGCACTTCCAGGTCAAGTGAAAGCCCCCCATAATAGGGAGTCCTTCTCCCTGCAGCATCCTCTGGTGGGACCCAATGTCCCTGACAGGGATATCCCTCAGGACTGCTAATTCAGTGAATCCCTGTGGGTGTCCATATTGGGTCCATACCAGCAGAGCACTGGCATCTATTGTACAACTGCTCTTGACAAACAACCTCCCTCTGACCCTAAATTAATCTTTCACCTCAAATAGGATAATGCTGCAGCCCCATTCTGGCCTGGTTATGCCTCACCTCATATTGTCCTTCCGTTATGGACGAGGATGCACTTTCCTTCACAGTCAGGATGCCAATCCATCCAACGTAGTGGTTACAATAGATAGATAGATAGATAGATGATCTGGGGTGGCACAGTGGTGCATGGTAGCGCTGCTGCCTTGCAGTAAGGAGACCTGGGTTCGCTTCCTGAGTCCTCCCTGCGTGGAGTTTGCATGTTCTCCTCGTGTCTAGTCCAAAGACATGCAGGTTAGGTGCTTTGGCGATCCTAAATTGTCCCTAGTGTGTGCTTGGTGTGTGTGTGTGTCCTGCGGTGAGCTTGGGCCCTGCCCAGGGTTTGTTTCTTACTTTGTGCCCTGTGTTGGGTGGGATTGGCTCCAGCAGACCCCCGTGTAGTTAGGATATAGCGGGTTGGATAATGGATAGATAGGTAGATAGATAGAGCAAATGTATGAATGAACAAACTTTATTTGTCCCAAGAGGGAAATTTATCTTTCTACAGGAGATCAACATATACTATAGCAAATAACAATAACTTCATAAAAGAAGTAAACTTCTGACTTGGCTAATTGTATGAGAGTATGAAGGAGCCCTCCTGACACACCTCTGCTATATAATTTACTTACTGAAAGTCCTCCTTGTTGGAGTGTCAGAGAATGGATGAGCAGCATTGTTCATAATGGCACTCAGTTTTGCTTTTTAATTTTTCTCCTTTGCTACAACCTCCAGGTGGTCCAGAGTGTGTTCCAAAACCTTTTTAGTCAGCTCATTGATTCGGTGGGCTTCTCTGGAAGTGATGTTACCTGCTCAGTAGAAAATGTAAATTGTGTCATGACCCATATTAAGGGAGCAAAGGAAAGAAAAAAGGAGCCTGCTTTGCCCTTTCTAATATTGTGCCTCCTTGTTGCAAGACCAGTCCAACCTGTTCCTGATGAGGACCCCCCATGTACTTGTTGCATTGCACCACCTCTACATCAATAGTAGCATGACATAGAGGCTAAAGTAAAAGATGCCAGCATACAACATCCATGTGTAAGAAAACTGTATACATCCCATAATTAAGAGGCTAATAGAACCATCATTAGTATCTCGACTCTTCAACACTTTATCTGTTTGCTAAAGTAATGAAATATATAAAGAGTTAATGAAATAAAACAGAAGTGAAGTCTTGTGTGGTGAATGGCACACATTAGTTTTAAACTAATCTTCATCCTTGTGTGTTTTCATTTTGTACCTGCCTTGTTCAGGTGGACAGTCTGAATGAAAAGACAGACAAAGAGATGAAGCAGCGCCTTTAAGGGATGTGCTGGGAATAGTCAGGGGACGGGAAGCCTGAAGTGCTGGCAATAAAACTAAAATGAAGTTTAAAAGTCAAAGCCAAAAGAAACATTTCAGAAATGTCAATAAAAAAGAAATAAATCAGTAATTCTTTCAAACTTCTCGTGCTTAAGAAATGTGAACTACAAACCTATCTTAGGCATCAGCTTACAGTAGTACATCAATTGATGCCATTTCTTCATCACTGCAGTTGGACTTTGCTCTTTATGAAAGCCATTGAGCCCCCAAAAGCCTATTTGGGCACATTTTTTAACTCCATTGTAAAGTGTTATTAAAAAGTGTGTATGTGACATAGTCTACTAACATATGTAATTTAATTCTATTAACACTATTAGCTTTGAATATGACTCATTGCTGCAAAAATATATAATAAGGAAAAATATGATAACTGAATCTTTGATGAAGAAGCAAAAAAATGTAAAGTTTCAGATCAGCTAACTACATCCCCTAGTGCAGGAATGTCGAACTCCAGTCCTGGAGGGCCGCAGTGGGTGCGTGTTTTCATTCTAACCATCTCCTTAATTAGTGATCAGTTTTTGCTGCTAATTAACTTCTTTTGCCTTTGTTTTAATTGACGTGACTCAGACCCCTTTGTTGTTTCTTTTTCCTTAATTAGCAGCCAAACAATAATGAGACACGAAACAAGCCGCCACGTGACCAGCTAACCTGTGCTCATCATACAGTAACTGAAAATAAAGAAAGGTGAAAGTCTCAGTAAAACAGAAAATCAACAGTTTTGGAAATGTCTGCTGTGGCAGAATGAAAGCAGCAACAAGCCATGGAATTAAATGACGGGTTTAATTAACAGCAAGAATCGGCATCTCATTAAGGAACTGGTTGGAGTGAAATTGGCTGGAGTTTGAATCCCCAGTTTAGTTGGTCATATGTGGGCTCGTTTCACGTCTCATTTCTGTTTGGCTGTCATTTAATGAAGACAAGAATCAATTCAGGGGACTGACTCCTTAAAAACAGGGCTAAAGAAAAGAAGTTAATTAGCAGTGAAAACTGGTCACTTATTACGAAAAAGGGTTAGAATGAAAACCTGCAGCCTCTGCGGCCCTCCAGGCCTGGAGTTTGACACCCCTGCCCTAGTGCACCTGAATGTTATACAATGCCTGCATTTTCTAATTTGTTTAAATATTGAAAAGCAAGTCTGACTTTGAGTCAGGTCATGTGACTCCAATCGCCCACCAAAGGCACGATGGCAGGTCCCGCATACCTGGCCAGTACGGTCTCTGCAGACACGTGCTAATGCATTTCAGTCCCAAATCCATTTTTAAGAGCTGGACTGGTGCCATACTGCTGCAGAGCTGTGGACAGAGGAGGATTGCTGTGTTTCATATTCTGCTCTATTTAAGACGTGGAATGAACTCCACTGTGGAGGCAGTGCATAACATATCCACATTTATAACATATATATGTTATCATTTTGCTGTAAGCAGAGTATTTATTTATGACAAGATGCCAGGTAGTGATTTTAATGGAAATACAAACATTTTTCTTTTCAGTCTTTTGATTCCTTCTTACCTAATTATAATATAGTAAATATTTTTTTTGTTCTTCCATTGTTATACTCAACAATGATTTGTAAAAATTGTTAGTATTCGTTGTGATTTTCTTCATTAATGAAATATTACTGATTTATTCAGCCAGTTTGCACTGTGGTTTGCTACTTGAAAATCCTCAAACTTCTTTTCCTTTTGACCAATCATTGTATTGTATTTTTAATACAAGTTAGTATAGTAGATTGCATTCTATACTGAAAAATCCTGAGAATTGTTTTGCTCCAATCTATAGAATTTAAGTTTTGAAATGTAGCTTTCCAGTGGGATGAGCATTAAATACACTTTCCTGACAGTTCTGACATTATAAAGTAACCTTCTTAAGTTGAAGAAATCGCAATTGACCTAAATTTGTTACGTTGAAACTGATAATTTACTAAATTCAGTGAATTGTCTTCTGCATTAGAACATTAGAACAATCTACAGTAGATGGAAACAGGCCATTCAGCCCAACAAAGCTCGCCACTCCTATCCACTTAATTCTTCTGAAATAACATCAAGTCGAGTTTTCAAAGTCCATAAAGTCTTACTGTGCACCACACTACTTGATCACTTATTCTACGTGTCTGTGGTTCTCTGTGTGATGAAAAACTTCTTAATGTTTGTGTGAAGTTTGCCCTTAGTAAGTTTCCAACTGTGTCCCCGTGTTCTTGATGAACTCATTTTAAAATACAAGTCTCAATGCACTGGACTAATTCCCTTGATAATTTTAAACACTTCAGTCAGGTCTCCTCTTAATCTTCTTTTGTTTAAACTGTAAAGGCTCAGCTCTTTTAATCTTTCCTTATAACTCATCCCCTGTAGCCCTGGAATCAGCCTAGTCGCTCTTCTCTTGGCCTTTTCTAGCTCTGCTGTGTCCTTTTGGTAGCCTGGAGACTCAAACTGCACCCAGTACTCCAGGTGACGCCTCACCAGTGTGTTATAAAGCTGAGCAGAACCTCCTGTGACTTGTACTCCACACATCAAGGCGCTATATAGCCGGTCATTCTGTTAGCCTTCTTAATGGCTTCGGAACACTGGCATCTAGCAGGTTTGTGTTAGGTAGGCAGTGTGGCTTATTGGCAGCGGTACTGACAGTTAAGCCAGTGTTGCCAGTTCAAGCCTTACCTCTCACTTCAGTTCTGAGGGACTCGCTTAACCCGCCTGTGCTCAGCAGTGAATAGTTCAAACATTTCAATGCAGAACTGGCACCTGTGGTGATGCAACAAGGCAAATCATCTCAGGCAGCGCTTGGGTGAGGGCAGCATGTTCACACCACAGAATTGTTCTTTTCTTTAACGTGATAAATATTAATACTGTAGTGCCTGACAAGGTTCAACGTCATCACTCAGCTTTTTCCATGTTGAAAGGTAACGTTTGCCCATAGCTCAGTCATTCTAGTTGCTGGAGAGTGGGATCAGTTGATTACTGACAGGCATGGTGTATGGACGCATGTCACAGCCTCTGCATGCCCTGAGCTGGAGCATTGGGATTGAAAGCAGCATCTGAGCAGCGGCAGCTTTTATACGTTGCTGAAAGCTTTTGGACGCTGCACAGGTGTTCAGTAAAGGCGTCCTGAAGGACATTTTTATACCCACGACTCTAGATAAAGCACAACATTACAAAGAAATGAGAGTTAAATATGAACAGTAAGAACTGCATACACGTCTGGTGCTTTATTTGTATGCTGCCTTTAAAAATTTTGTGAGAAATATTTTCATTTTAAAAGGTTAAACTTGGGCGGCACGGTGGAGCAGAGGTAGCGCTGCTGCCTCGCAGTTAGGAGACCCGAGTTCGCTTCCCGGGTCCTCCCTGCGTGGAGTTTGCATGTTCTCCCCGTGTCTGCGTGGGTTTCCTCCCACAATCCAAAGACATGCAGGTTAGGTGGATTGGCGATTCTAAATTGGCCCTAGTGTGTGCTTGGTGTGTTTTTTTGTGTGTCCTGCAGTGGGTTGGCACCCTGCCCAGGATTGGTTCCTGCCTTGTGCCCTGTGTTGGCTGGGATTGGCTCCCTGTGACCCTGTAGGTTAGAAAATGGATGGATGGATGGAACACAATAGAGCACATGCCTATTTCAAAGCTAGTTATCAGTATAAGGTATTGCCGTTTGTTTTTCTTATTTTCACATATTCTATTGTGTGTATGTTGATGATATCATTTTGTGAAATAGTGCTAATTTCTCGAATGTTTTTAAGGTCTGTAAGAGCCAAACAGGATAATCTGGCATCCCTTTCAAGTTATGGGGTATGTGACCCTTACCTGGAAAGGAGGACAAAGCAAAGCAGTAGTTGGGGGGAGGCTCCTATTCTGGAACATTTTAATACTCCATCCGCTAGATGGCAGAATCCCAGGGCCTCAGTAACCATTTGGACACCCTGCAAGGCATGATGGGAGTTGTAGCACCATGTGTCAGCCCTGCTGGGTCCCATGGGTATTTCCAGGGGGGGTGTGGGGATTCGGGACTTCCACTTAATCTGGACGTGCTTCCATCGGTCTGTGCACAGGCACTGGAAATACTCCCAGGGTCAACATAAAAGGATGCCGTCCAGCCTCCTTCAAGGGGTCTGAGTTGGGAGGAAGGAAGGCAACTCTCACTGGAGGGTTGTCGAGCGAAAACAAAGAAAGGAAGAATAATTTGACTTTGTGTTAGACTGTTTGTGCAGCCGCATTGGGAAGCTACCTCGCAGTTAGAAGACCCAGGTTCGCTTCCCAGGTCCTCCCTGCATGGAGTTTGCATGTTCTCCCCGTGTCTGCGTGGGTTTCCTCCGGGTACTCCGGTTTCCTCCTACAGTCCAAAGACATGCAGTTTAGGTGGATTGGCGATCCTAAATTGTCCCTAGTGTGTGCTTGGTGTGTCGGTGCATGTGTATGTGCCCTGTGGTGGGCTGGCGCCCTGTCTGGGGTTTGTTTCTTGCCTTGCACCCTGTGTTAGCTGGGATTGGCTCCAGCAGACCCCCATGACCCTGTAGTTAGGATATAGTGGGTTGGATAATGGATGGATGGATGGATGTTTGTGCAGCCTTTTCAAGAAACCGTTGTTGAGGTATTTGTGCAATAAAAATAAAACTCTGCTCTGAGCCTGTGACTGTACTTGTGTTGGTTGTGCCCAGTGTTTGGGGCTCAGTGGCACCCCCTTTGTGTCACAGGTGTTAGTTACATGTATAATATCTGTTCGTTGTCTCTTAAGCTTGTGCCTTGTGTTTTTAGTTAAAAAGGGCCGACACCTCTTATGAAAGCATTCAGGATGAACAAAATAAGTTTTAATTTTATTTCAATCTTGCAACCTTTAAAACTCAATAAATTTATTTTGAGGAGAGGGTCAAAAAGAAGTAGTGAAGAACGTTTATATTTTTATTGTCTTCAGTGTTCCTCACTATTTGTCTTGGGTGAGCATTGAGTTTTTAGTGTTGTTCAAGACTAGTGAATCTTAACTCCATCTATGATTTAATTTTAATTTGGAATTTTTTTTTTTTTATCTTTTGTATATATTAATGTATGTTTGTGTAGTTTTTAAACTGGTCTTTTTCATTTTTTCACATTTTTTCAAAAATGATTTTATTTTTATTTTGTTATTTTGTTTGTTGTTCCAAGGATGCACCGTATACTGTGAGCATTGTATCATGAAGTCTGTATCACAATAAGTGTTGTAATAGTTTACTGAAACGTCCGTTTAGTAAAGCAGCCACATTGGTACAATGGTAAGTCCGTGTGTTTTGATCACATCGTGCATTTTTAACCCGTTTGCCGGATATGCTAGCCCTTATGTTCCTCTGTCTTTGTTCGGCTTGTTGCATTTGCTCATTGGGAATTGCAGCCATCTTGTGGACACCAAAAGAGATTACACTCAAGCATAGATGTCAGACATCAGACGTTTCATCATTTCATTTTTAATATAAGTTATGCTACCAATCTAAGACAGTTTGAAATCTAAGTAGTCAACGTAAATGTCATATCATTAACGTTAGCTGTGCACCTTGCAATGTTATATGCCATTTGGTATGGGATTTGTAAAAGCAGTGTTAACATTTGTGATGCGCCATCTGTCGGAATGACAAATGCAATGCATTTTACTACTACAAATGTTTATGATGTGCCATCTTTTAGGATAACAGAGAATACAGTAGCAAGTGGGCAGACACAGAGACACTTATCCTTTTATTAAGGCGGAAAGATAGATAAGGATTAAATGAACTTTCTCATGAGCAGTAAGGAATGGCAGGGGGCACATTGGGGAGGAAGCAAAAATGATGAATTAATTTAAGACACTCGCTCTGATCAAACATATTTGGATGGTGTTAACTATTGGAAGATGCTTTCTATCTAGGGTGATGTATCCAGCAGGGGGCGCTAGCTCCCTTGTTGGAATGAGTTCTTTTGTAATTGCGGCATGTTACATATCCCGAAACTATATAGATATAAAAAGGCGATGCCCCTCCCTTAGTGATACGGTGGTAAGAAATCACATAGGAAAAATAACTTAGCTTTCTTTAATGACGGTTTACGCGGCATTACAGACGAGGAAGCCATGACAAGACCTTTGGTAGTGGGTGTCCGATGTATACACTCTGCCATTTTCGTCGCTGCGTTGGAAGGATTTTCAGGATCGGATGTCGTTATCTCCCATCTGTCCGTCGGCTTCAAAGGTGTGCCGGGCAATGTTCCAAGGCCCCCATATGCAGGCCCCCACTTAGGTGAATCATGCCATTCCAAACAAGGCAAAGAGGATACAGTTTCATGCTGAGTTTGACACACAGAAATAGTGCACGTTGCCCATTTCGCAGTTGTCTTTAACTTGTCTTGTCTTAAAATGCTTGCCTAGCAGTTGTTATATGGTGAACTCCTGTGTGCTAAATCTGGCTTTGTGTTAGCTGTACATGTGAGTAGAAAGAAAAGTAGATTTATTAAATATTTTTGTACAGAGCACAGTGACACATTAAACATATAAAATTATTACAGACCACCCTTTGTCACTGTGTCTGTGACAAAACCAATCCCTCAGGGTCTTGTCCACAAACCAAAAATACTTGATCCCCCCCTCTTCGCGGTGTAGACAGCTCCTTAAAAACTTTTATGGAAATATGGGGTGTAGTGCCAATATGGTTCCTGTTTCATTCGTCTAATATACAAGCATAAAGAAATATTTAACAATGATAAGTTACAATAGGGCGGCACGGCGGCACAGTGGGTAGCACTGCTGCCTCGCAGTAAGGAGACCTGGGTTCGCTTCCCGGGTCCTCCCTACGTGGAGCTTGCATGTTCTCCCAATGTCTGCGTGAGTTTGCTCAGGATGCTCCTGTTTTCTCCCAAAGACGTGCAGGTTAGGTGTGTGTGTCCTGCGGTGGACTGGTGCCCTGCCTGGGATTTATTCCTGCCTTGTGTTGGCGGGGATTGGCTCCGGCAGACCCCTGTGACCCTGTGTTAGGATATAGCGGGTTGGACGATGGATGGATGGATGGAAGTTACAATACAATCAGATGAACAATTATATTTAACATAGTATTACTAAATAGTGATCACTAAATCCCACCGGTGGTGTAGGTGGAGATCTACTTAATTTCTTCTGCAAAGGTAATTACAGTAATCCCTCGCTATATGGCGCTTCGACTTTCGCGGCTTCACTCTATCGCGGATTTTAAATGTAAGCACATCTAAATATATATCACGGATTTTTCGCTGGTTCGCCGCTTTCTGCGGACAATGGGTCTTTTAATTTAGGTTACATGCTTCCTCAGTTTGATTGCCCAGTTGATTTCATACAAGGGACGCTATTGGCGGATGGCTTAGAAGCTACCCAATCAGAGCATGTATTACATATTAACTAAAACTCCTCAATGCTAAAAGATATGCTTCCCGCGTGGCGCTTGTTTTGTTTGCTTCTCTCCGTCTCTCTCTGCCTGACGGAGGGGGTGTGAGCAGAGGGGGCTGTTTGCCTAGAAGATAGGACGCTCCTCTACAAAATGCCGCTTTATCGCGGTGCTTCTGTATACTTAAAAGTACGTATTGATTTTTTGATTATTTGCTTTTCTTAGCGAGCGCTGCTCCTTTGAAGATAAGATATGTTTGCATTCTTTTAATTGTGAGAAAGAACTGCCATCTCTGTCTTGTAATGAAGCACAGTTTAAACTTTTGACTAAAGGGTGTTATTTCATGTCTAGAGGGCTCTAATAATGTTAACAGTGTGGGAGAGTTTATAAGGGCTTAAAATATATAAAAATAACCATACAAACATAAGGTTTCTACTTCGCGGAAATTCATTTATCGCGGCAGAGTCTGGAACGGATTAACCGCAATAAACGAGGGTTGACTGTATATTCTTTCTCCTGTTATGTCTTTCATTACTTACATAGTCAGTGTTGCAACTGAATATCACTGGGCCTGTGCAGTTGGTAGCATAGCCTCAGATTACCTTATGAATCTATATAGCCCCTTGGTGGACTTTACTGTCCTCTGGCACTGGTGGGCATAGAGCTTTTAGTGCTGTTCAAGAATGATGAATCTTTTGTGATTTACTGGATTGATTGTATTTTAATTGTACTGTACTTATTTTTATCTTTTGTTTATACTAATGTATGTTTGATTGTTGTATTATAACTCATCTGTTGTAATGCATTCATCTGAAACTGACTAGAATTTCATGAAGAGATGAAAGAAATGTACCATAGAAATTCAAGGCTATTTTATTTGTTTGTATTAGGAAAAGAAATTCTTTCACAAGGTCATGGTGTTAAGTATAAACTGTGTGATGGATGTTGGTTATTATACAATTTCACAATAAAGAGAATTAACAGTAAAAGTTTAAAAAATGAAAGCACTTGACTGATAATGGAGAAACCATGATCTCATATACCTGGAAAGATTTTCAGGTGTTTTGGTAGTTCTAAGTAATGCAGAATATGTATTTCTGTATATTACAAATTGGGTGTATTTATGTGATTTTGTTTTTTAATAAGCGTATTTTGTCCTGCTGATGTCTATCACTTTTTCACAGATCACATTTGTTTCTTTAATAACAGGAAGGTCAACAGCTGATCCAGGAGAAGCCAGAACTGTCCTCTGTTGTGCAGAGAAAGCTAAAAGAGATTCGAGAATGCTGGCAGGAGTTGGAGTCCACCACACAAGCCAAGGCACGGGAACTTTTTGAGGCTAATAAAGCAGATTTGTTAGTGAAAAGCTACTCAGATTTAGACCACCGCCTCACCCATCTGGAAGGCCAGCTGAACCAAGTGGACCAGGGGCAGGATCTCATCAGTGTTAATAAACAGCTGAAGAAACTACAGGTACCTTTATTATGTTAGGACATTACTTTAGATAAGCCTCTTTCTTGTCTATATTATTACAGGAGGATGATGTTATGTAACTATTATTTCTTAAATAACTGTGATATTGATACATACATAGACATCTAGTTTTTAAATATTTAAATATAACTTTTTATAAATCTGTTGACATATTTTCTAACCCCATCTGGAGAGACAGAGGCAGCACTGGATATAAAACAAGAACCAACCCTTGACATAATTAGTCACAGTCGGCGGTCACTTTTATGTTCATGAATTCCATGCAGAATTTTCAGTTAATGATTTTAAGATGTGCAAGTGTTTTTTTGTAGCATTGCTTTACCTAATTTTTAGTACGACCTTTACACTACAATTTCTAAAGAATTAAAAAGGGAAAGAGGTCAAAACCATGGGGTATCATGGTGGCTGGCCTGCACAACAAGTTTTGCCTTTAATACTAGAATTTCCAAAGCCTATGAAAAAACCCGCAATCCCGGCCCACCTTAAATCCTGGACTAATCTTCAGCCCACCTGGGAGTGCAACCGGAAACAGGTGATCAGGCACCTGGAGCACTTCCGGGTGGGCCATAAAAGGAGCCAGCAACCACCACTCACGGGCCAGAGTCAGGAGGAGGAGGAGGAGGAGGAGGACTAAGCTTATGGAGGAGTGGTGATGGAAGAGAAAAAGAGAGAGGAGTGTTTAGTGCTGTAGTTTGTGCTTTGGGGACTGTGTTGTGGCTAGGGGGATTATGGGGCATGGACGTGCCCTCCAGATGAAGAAAAATAAAACTTTATTTTATGCGTGCCTCCCATGTCAAATCTGTGTCGGGTCGGGCGCAATATAACGTCTTTCTTACAAGTGATTCAATATGGCGGAGCTTCTGCTATTAAGGACTTATAGCAGGAAGAGGCGGGTCCAGGCAGACACCAGAAGTGACGTCAAGGGTTGTAATGCCGTCAATCTTCCGATCTGCAGAGGGAGGAAAAGAAAAGGTGTTAGTCAACAGTGCCCTAATGTGTTCCGACAGAGAATTACCATTAACCAAGCCTTGAAACTGTCCCCAATGCGCACACGTGTGACAGTACCTACTAATAAATAACTCAAAAGCAACAATATAATCCTTAGGCTTATTTTATCACACTATGTAAATTTCTTAGCATACATTTTGTAAACACGACACTTTTCTTCAGTAATGAATATCACCCATGCATGGTAAAGCTATTCCAGACTCATACTTGTTCGGACATATCTTCTGCATGCACACAAACAAGATGATAATGGATGTGGAGTGCGCAAAAATATTCCCAAACAATGCCTTATGTTGACCTTTTTTGTAAGTAAGTAGCTCTGGATAAAAGCAAATAAATATAAATGTGAAAATATAGACAGTTAAATCTGTCATGAACTAAGGGTCGCAAAGTACGTAAGTCCCAATAACACTTCCAAAAACTAGAAAGGGAAGTCTCATCAAAAACCCTGACTAGAGACAAAAGGGCCTTGTAGGATATTTTTAATAAAAGATTTATTCTTCACAAAAAAAGGTTTTCTAGTAATAATGAAGCCCTGTGAAGCATAAAGGCAAAACTGAATTGCATTATAACATGAAGGCAATCCAAATCAAACAAGCTTCAAGACAGATTCCAATAGCAGAAGGTCAAAAAATGCAGAAAATCACAAAGCACAAAGAATTTTAAAAAAGCACTAGAACTCGCCACTCTAAAGCGCATCTGAAATGAATGGAGAGCACTCAGTTCCTGGTGGCGATTGAACAGGCACAGAAAATACAGCAGATTGTTAATTATTTGCATTGTTCAGTGTTTTTTATTAGTGTTGTGTCATGTCTTATTTATATATGTATATGCTTGTTCTGTTATGTCCCTTGAATTATGTGGGTGGTTCCCCAAGATTTGAGACCAACAGGCTGCCCTTAGCCAAAAACCCGCAGTCTCTTGTGGTTCATTGACTGCACTGGTGTTGGTGACATTGTATTGGGATTATTATGTGGATGGTATTAGATGTTTGATGTTATGCTTTGTTTTTTTGGATTTCTGTATTGGAACTTGTTTGCCTTGGACTTTTGTTTACCTTTTCAGCCTTTGATGCTCATCAGAATATAACTGTTTTCAAAGCATAAACTTTTTATTTATAAAGATTCCATGATTGCTGTTTTTGTGACCATCTAGTGTTTGACAGTTAACTACACCTAACACTACAACCTTAGGTAGGCAATTTTGAGTCATTTTTTGGAATTCATTGTGCTTAGGAGCCCCAAGTTCATGGCAAACATAATCATTGGCCTGTATTGGCAGGCTATTTTTCTTTGTTCTTTTCAATTGCACATTTTTCCAAAGTCGTCAAATCTGTGTTACACTAGGCAGACAATTAGCACTGACAAAATTTTGAAAAGACAGCATTCTGTTTAACAGGCTGCTAACTTTAATGACAGTCCCATTAATACATTTCACCTGTAATATAATTATACATTTCAATTAAATTAAGTATAATGATTACCTTTAAACATAATTCCTGTTTACTGTATCCTCCAAAATGTATGCAAAAAACGCAGTCTCACCATCCAATCAATGCATGACATCAGAGTGTTTACCCAGTGAAGAAAATTATCAATCAAGTCATAGGTGGTGGTGAACAACGGAGGATGATATTCGTTGAGTTTTAATGCACATTTTATAGGCTTATACTACTATACTGCTTAAGCAATGCATAAAAAGCCTACAGTTGCAGACATGTTGATCTTGCCAGATTTTAATCTTACTTTGCTACATCTGTGCCTCCTATGTTATGCCAGTTTGTGGATTATTATCATTATTACTATTATTGTTGTTGTAGTTATTGATGTTTTTATGATATCTCGGTGAATGTGTTTACCTACCTTAGGTACTGAAGTTAAATTCCGCAATATATTGCAATTAATTTCCTTGTTTAGCTGAAATTAAAGTAGAAATCATACCCCTATAGGCATAAATATGTAACATTTTTACAAATAAGTAAGCTGTAGACTTCTTTCATCTTCAGGAAAAGAATGGAATATGGCAGAGCAGGACAGCACCTCAGGTCTGTCAGGTTTTGACGCTTCAGTTTAATTCTAGGTCTGGTCAATGTCTGTGTGGAGTTTTGATGTTCTTCCTGTATTCCTGTAGGTAACTCTAAGCCCCATGACCCATTCCAAAGGCTTACATGTTAGATGAAGTGGTATCTTTGTACTGGCCATATTATCCTGTTACAAATAACACCCCATCTAGGGTAGATTTCAACCTTGCACCATAAAAACATTTATTTCTAGAGCACATTTTCTTACATGATTGTAGCTCAAAATGTTTAACAATAATAATTGCTAAAAAGAGTTATAAAAAATGATTGCTTATAATGGAAGAGAATCAGAATGCCCAGCCTAATAACAGGAAACTCCACCATATAAGCGAAAATAAATCTGGGAAGGTTCCAAAGCCTAAAAACTGCCCAGAACCGCCGGGGCATTTCAGTTCATGATTGTGTCACTTTTAACAGGATACGCTTGGGAAGCTGTCTGAGGTGGTTGCAGCATTCTTAGACCAGGGGATCATTGGCATATACCAAAGGAAAATAAAGGAAAACATAAAAACAGTGACTACAAATCAGCCTATAAAACAGCAAATAAAATCTGTGAGTTATGAGAAGAACCAACTTCTTCCGCTCATCGGTATGAAGGAATTCTAGTGATGTTAGTAATTTTTTAAGTGATCGAGAAAAACCCTGATTAAAGAGATTGGGTTTTTTGGTAGTTTTTTAAGGATTCAACTTCCCTGGCCTCAACCAGTTCCTGGATGCTTCTCCCCCAGAATACTGAGCAAGCCAGTGTAAGCGTATTTAACACTAGAATCCCTGGAGCCTACGAAAAAACTTGTAATCTCGGGCCACCTTAAATTCCTTCGCACCTCTCCATCAGCGTCTTTTGTTTTGTAAATGTGTTGACCAGCATAAGTAGTAAGCAGCCTGCTATCCCTTCCTCCCTAACGGCCCAGCTCAATTTGCAAAGAAGATTCTCAGAGCTAAAGTCTGTTTATCTGCGTGTGAGGTGCCTGGAGTTGTATTGGGTAAATAATATATTGTTATTTGGAATACATGCAGTTCATGTGTGTTCTGTGTCTACAGCGATCTGGATCAATGTAGGCACCTCACACCCAGGCACACGGACTTGAGCTGGGAGAATTTTTTGTCCTAGTTGAGCTGCAGGGGGATAGGATAGCAGACTTCTTGCTGCTTGTGCTGATCGCCACATTTACAAAACAAAAGGAGCTGATGGAGAGGTGCAAAGGAATTTAAGGTGGGCTGGGATTACAAGTTTTTTCATAGGCTTCAGGTATTCTAGTTTTAAGATTGCAATTAGGAATATATGAGGACAAACACTCCAAAATATAAGAAAGTGCTAGTTTAGACCCTTATATACATGTAAAAGAGTTTAAAAATCACAACATAATGATGGTAAAATGGCTGAGATATACTTACATTTTCAATTTTTAGTTTTGGACTAATTGCAGCCAAGTTATATCTTCTTTAGATAATCCTGATCAAAAAAGTAGGTTCGATTGGATAAAAGATACAACATAATTCACCAGGAAAAGCTTTCACTTTTGCTGCACACATAGAAGTCTTGGTCACGTCATCTGGAATGTCCATCTCTTGTTAAACTATTTTCTATTTGGTCATAAGTCATAATAGTCTTTTCAAAAAAACATTTATCCTTCACTTTGAAAAAACAGATGCATTTAGTACAGTTATATGTCCTAAAATGTGTTTTTTATTAAAGGATGAGCTTGTTCTGTATGTTTTTGCAGAGTATGGAGTCCCAGATGGAAGACTGGTATAAGGAGGTGGGAGAGCTTCAGGTACAAGCATCCTCCATCCCTCAGCAAGGACTTATTAAGGACAATGTTAATGATAAGCAGAATATGGTGGAGACAAGAATTGTAAGGCTCATCGAGCCCCTTAAAGAAAGACGACGTATTCTTTTAGCGTCTAAGGAGGTCCACCAGGTGACCCGTGACCTTGAGGATGAAATTGTGAGTAAGCTTTAAAATTTCCCTTCTAGTTACAAGCAAAGTGTTAGTAATTCTGAACTGAACCCTGAACATTGACATATCCCTAGAAAGACACACATCCAGGGCAGCTTCGAGGCTGTCTGCTCTCTGTATTGAGCATTAGGGTGCCCATTGTGTCCTTTCTCACAGTCACTACTACTTTGCACTTTATTATTCCTGCCTGTTATATTTGATAATTTACTTTCATGACACACTGTTTCAGATTTTTTTAAAGTCAAAGTAGATAATATTTTACATATGTTCTGCTGCTGTTTTGTTGCGCGTTTATGATGGATCTCTGCTGCTAAACAAGTGCAGTCTGTCAGTTAATATATCCATAGTGGAGAGGAATTTTTATATTTTATCATTTTTACTAATTACCATCTGAATGTGTATATAGTACATAATATCAATATTTTAGAGCAGGGGTGCCCAATGCGTTGATCACGATCGACCGGTAGATCGGAAAGGAAGTGCAGGTAGATCGCGTTTCATTCAAAAAAAAATTTTTTTAAATGTTAGTCTGTTATATTATATATCCTCCCAATGGCATTTGCCACTTGATTGACATACAGGGTGGCCAGTCTGAGATCTCTTTTCTTCTAACACACTGGTCATCCCACATGCACAAACACGCGAGCTACTGTAAAACTCTGGCTATCTAAGTGATCTAGTTAGCCTACCAATTTATATCGACTAAGGAAGGAATTTAAAGAAAAAGGATTTTTTCTCTCACAATGTCACAATGGAAGTGCGTTTGTCTGATCTGTCAATCTATCATTGCTATTCCAAAGAAGGAAAATGTGGAAAGGCATCGTTCAGCGTGAGTCACTCGATCATTAAGCATAAGAAGTCCTTCCAAGATGGACAGATGATAAAAGAGGCCTTCGTTGAGGCAGATGGCTAGGGAGAAATTCCTGCTGAGATTTCAAGACCCCTGGCCGGAGAAAAAGGAGTTTCTCCTTGTCATTAAACATGCAGAATACATGCAACTTAATAACGATCAATGGCCGCTAGACCGACCTGACCAACATGTTGAATGAGCTTAATTTACAGCTGCAAGGAAAAGAGAAAACCATGGTCAATATGATTAGCTCAGTTAATGCTTTCAAATGAAAAATGCAACATCAGGCCTCAGAGCTGCAGCGCCTTGATTTGGGGAACATCCAAAACCTCGTGTCAGAGCTGGAGACGCAATGGAAGGAGTGTGCGCAACTTGACAGCATCCGCTACACAGAGCAGGTTGAAATTTGTCTGTCAGACTTTATCTAATGGAAAAAAAGTAACGATTCGAGTCAATCAATCAATCAATCAACATTTATTTATATAGCACATATTCATACAAAAAAATGTAGCTCAAAGTGGTTTACAAAATGAATAGAAAAATAGAAGACACAATAAAAAATAAACATAGGTCAACATTAATTAACATTAAGTAAGGTCCGATGGCCAGGGTGGACAGAAACAACAACAAAAAAAAAAAACTCCAAAGGCTGGAGAAAAAAAATAAAATCTGTAGGGGTTCCAGACCACGAGACCGCCCAGTCCCCTCTGAGTGTTTCCCAATGTAGTGTTTCTTCTTCACAAATGTACTCAAGTAAAAGTAAAAAGTATTGTGCAGTAAAACTACTCTTAGAAGTAATTTTTTTTTTAAAAGTTACTCAAGTAAATGTAACATAGTGATAATTTTTAATGTAGGTAGATCATTTTGACCTGGTCATTTTAAAAGTGGCTCACAAGCCGAAAAAGTGTGGGCACCCCTGTTTTAGAGGGTCTAAGATTTTAAATCTTTAAGATGTATAGCTTTTGGTGTTTGTGTATTTTTTTTGTTTTGGACATTTTTATTAAGAGAACAAATAAAAAAATACATTAAAACAATAAATCTGTGTCACACCAGGCAGACAATTAGCACTGAGAAAGTTTTGAAAAGGCAGCATTCTGTTTAACCCGCCAGCCTAACAGGTTGCTAATTTTAATGACAGCCCCATTAATACACTTTATTAACATAATTATACATTTCAATGAAATTCAGTATAATGATTACCCATGATTCCTGTTTCCTGTATCCTCCAAAATGTATGCAAAGAATGCAGTCTCACCATCCAATCAATGCATGACATCAGAGTGTTTATCCAGAGAAGAAAAGTATCAATCAAGTCATAGGCGATGGTGAACAATGGAGGATGATATTCGTTGAGTTTCAATGCACATTTTATAGGCTTATACTACTGTACTGCTTAAGCAATGCATACAAAGCCTACAGTTGCAGACACGTTGCTCGTGTCAAATTTTAATTTTACTTTGCTACATCTGTGCCTCCTATGTTATGCCCGAACAAATAAAAAAATACATTAAAACAATACATACAAAAACACAATTTCATTAGACCGTTTGATTATTTGGAAATGGACACACTGTAAGTGATTTTGCACAATATTTCATCTTGAGGCTTTACAGGGCTGAAGATAGAATGTGTTGCACTTTATTATAACTGCATTGTACTGACCTTACAGATCTGGATTGAGGAGCGGCTGCCATTGGCAACATCTAAGGAGCATGGGAGCAGTTTGCAAGCTGTCCAGCAGCTGATGAAGAAAAACCAGGTGAGGAAGACTTGATTCAGTTTTTTTTATATTTCTTTCTGTATTACAACTGTTTAAATATATTTTTTTTTATCCATGTCTATACTCTGTTATAATGGATAGCCTTCTAAGTAGTAAGGAACAGAGTTACTTTCTATAATTTAGGTTAATTTATTAGAAAGAAAAAAAGTATTTAATACCATTAAGAAAAAGTGCACAGAAGCATAAATACATTCACAAATGACAGTAGAGTATTTGGATCAGAATCAGAGAAGCTGGGATTAAATATAAGAATACCCAAAACAAAATGGATGGCGATTGGTGAAAAAAAAGAAACAAGCAGGTGTATGGAATATAAACATCAAGTGCTGGTAAGATTGGAGAGATTCACATATTTAGGAAGCGAAATCAAGTCAAAAGGCAACTGAGAGATGGATGTGACAAAGAGATTAGGTTTAGCAGGAAAAGAAAGAGGACTTTGGAGGTGCAGAGACACCAAGCTGTGGACAAAATAAAGAGTCTGTAACATACTAGTGGTGCCAGTAGCCTTGCATGAAGCTGAAATCTGGACATTTAGCCAAGCAATTGCAAGAGGAGTGAACATGTTTGGCTGCAGATGTTTGAGACAGTTTATGGGAATAAGATGGCCAAGAATGATTAGTAACAAGGATTTGAGAGAAAAGACTGGTCAAGTGGAGCTGAGCGAAGTAGGCATATTGAGAATGATGAGATAGGCATGACATGTGTGGCACATGAACAACTCAAAGACGGCAAGAAGAGTGGGAAGGATAACAGCAGGAAGGCCAAAAAAGAGAAGAACAGATATGGTGATAGAGGAAGCAAGAGACAGGGGAGCAAGAAGAAGAAACCTGTAGGAAGTGGAACAGGATAGAGAGACGTGAAGGAAGCATTATAACAGGTGGGGACACAGCACTGAAGATGGCAGAAGAGTGGCTAATTAACTAACTAATGACAAAAGAGCAGTCATTCTTCTTACTTGTTCAGTTAACAGAAAGCAGAACAAATTCATCCAGCTAGTTCTTAAATATGGCAGTGATTCCACTTCAGCAACATGACAGCTGACTTTATTCTGAATGGCTTTTAGTCTGCCCTAGAGATACCGTGTTTAACTGTGGGCTTCATCACTACGTAGCTCTGAGAGTTCTGCTGGATTTGCTTTTTCCATACCTTTGACCCTTTTGAACACTGAGATTTGGTCCCCACAAACGTTTATCTGCTCAAAGCTTAAGAGATCGAGTTTCCCCAGAGTAATGTAAGCCATTTTTATTTTTTGTATAGTTTACTGTAATATGGTAGATATAAAAGAACATAAGGAACTAAGCAAAAGCAACAGATGTTTAAACTCAGCGTAGTTTATCATTCCCTATTCATCCAATGTATGCAAAATAATAGGAACTGAGATTTGAAGACCCCTAAGGTGCTACTTTTAACAGCACTAATCTGTAACTTGTTCCATTATCCAAAAATATATCTGTGCATTTCTGCTTCATAGTAAATCTATGGATTTTTTAAAACACCCCTTTATTTGGAATCTTTATATATAAAACTCTACCGTGGCTGTCCGTTTGTCTGTCCAGGATTTTAAATCACCTGCAGCTCGACAAACATTTTACCTATTGACCTGAAATGTGGTACACATATACCACGTGACATCTACTGTCCGCTTCAGGGTGATGATTTTTATTCCTTCTTTTTATTGTTATTTTATTTTATTCTAGGGCTGCCGTGCAGAACATGCGTACGGGAGCCGTTCTCATCCCTACCACTATCGCCGTCACTTCCCCTACCTTTTCATATCTTAAGTCATTCTTGAGGCAGATTGAAGACTTAAGTGCCATCTTAAGTGAAAAGTTAAGAAAAACATACTAAGTAATTACAACACAAACACTGACTTCATCAGTTTTAATGTGAAAAGATTCTGACGGAAGAAGATAAAAAGCGGGCCGCTAGGGTGGAGTAAAGAAGAGCTGCTCAGGAAGCAGCAAGCGCATCAACCTCTGAGCAGACGGATGGTAAACGTACAGAGAAAGAGGATGAAGAGTAACTAGGAATGCTCAAGTCAAGTGTATTCACTGCAAATTATCATGCAGTCCAGTTTGTTTATAATAAAATATGTTATTTAGAACATACTCAAAGTTGTTATATAAATCCTAATAACATAAACGGCTTAAACATATAAAGCAGTTGAGTACTAGTTTATAGTAAGATAAATGTTTGTTTACTTAAACACCAGAGTTTTCATAGTATAAAGAAAATAAGGAAAATGTAGAAAAAAATGTTAAACATTTCTTTGGTGGTACATTATAGCAATATATCATGAACACCTTTGAGAGGCACGTTCTGGACTATATGAGTCCTCTTATAAAAGACCACCTGGACCCACTGTAGTTTACCTGTTGAACAAAGATTTGAGTATAAGATTTAACTACCCATCTGCTCCACGAGGCTTATTCCCATATGAACAAAGCTGGCCACACTGTGGCAATTTATGTTCAGGAGTAAGCAAAGGGTCATTCAAGTGGGTGAGCCTTTGGCTTCTTGGATTAACCGACTCTCTGTTTAGCAGACCACAGTTTATGAGGCTCAAGGAGTGTGTGAGCAACACTAGAGCACCACAAGGAACAGTCCTGTCTTGTTGTCTCTTCACCCTGCACACCTCAGACTATAACTGTGACAGCAGGCCATGGCTTTTTTAGACATTCTTGGATGGTTCTGTAATAATGGGAAGTATTGATGAGTGGGATAAGAGAGAGTATAGGAGTAAGGTGGAGAATTTAGAGAACTGTCTGCAACTTAACATCAGCAAAACCAAGGAACTGCTTCATGACATTTGCTATACCAAAGAGCTCATTTGTCTGGTCACTGTTCAGGGAGAGGATGTGGAGGCCTCACACAGCACATACTTGGGGGTCCACATCATTGACAGGCTGGATTTGTTTTGTAACACAGAAGAACAATAGAAGAAAGGGCAGAGCAGGCTCTTTTTTAGGATTACATATTCAAATAATATTTGGGTAATTATGATGGTGTAACTGATGATGGCAAAGCATTTTTGATCTGACATGGCTCATTGATTCACATCATTCTTTCCCTATTGTAGTCTCTGCAGCGTGAGATCATAGGACATCAGTCGAGGATGGAAGACGTGCTGGACAGAGCAGGCCTCATTGCCTCAATCCGCAGTCCAGAGGCAGACTGTGTGCGAGCTAGCTTGGACTGTCTACGTCAGTTGTGGGATATGCTGCGCTCAGAAACTGAGTGCAGGCAGAGAATGCTGGATGGAATGTACCAAGCACAGCAATACTACTTTGACGTGACAGAAGTGGAGGCTTGGCTCAGTGAACAAGAACTGCACATGATGAATGAAGAGATGGGAAAGGTAGGTGGTTCCTGTTATGGCAGTTGCAAAAACTAAAAGAGGGTGAGTTAGATCGCAGTATGAGCAACTGCCACTCACTCTTTTGTGTATAGCCAAAACCATAGAATAGTCTGCTGATAAAAGGAAAGTGAGAACAACTGCTAAGATGAAATTGGAAACAAATCAGGAGATGTGCCTCTTTTTTAACAGTCGGGTCAGGTCAGGTCAGGTCAGGTTGGGGAGCATGCACTGGTACAGCACGTTCCTGCACCCACTACACGACGAAACAGCTCAGGATCCTGGTTGTCAACCCACCAGGCAGACACGTAGTCCTGTCCGACCACGTCCGGAAATGACTCTCTATCTGCCACAGCCAGGTGATATGTGGCTGTCCCCTTGGCCTGGTCCAGCCACTCGGGTCCTCAACAATGACGATCCTGTGAATCAGATCTCCTTCTGGGAATTGCACCACTTGGCCGTAGTGCTGTAACTGATGATCCCTATCAAAGTGGGTAATGTGCCTCATTTCAGAGGCCATGAGCAACCACTCATTCGACACAAAGTCAAACCAGCAGTACCCAAGGATTCTCTGAAAGGACTCACCAACGAAGTCCAGTCTTCGTCTCAGGTCACTGGATAGCGACCATGTGCCACAACCGTATAAAAAGACAGGAGGCACCAGGACTCTAAAGAATTGGACCTTCTTCCTTTTGCGTAGATCTATTTCTTGCGCCACATACCCCTTTCCAGCGACCTCATGACCCTCCCATGCTCTCCCAGTCCGTCTACTGACATCAAAGGAAGAGTCACCAGAGACATGAATGTCACTGCTGAGGTAAGTAAACCTCTCGACGAGGTCGACACTCAGACAGAGAGAAACAGACACTGTTGATGGCTGTGCCCAAGGGGTCATTAAAGGCATGATCCATTAAAGGCATGATCTTGGTTTTTATCAGGACACTTGCAAGACCAGACACTGAAACTCCATGCTCTGCCTCTCAAGAGCCTTGATCAGAGAATCCATTGACTCTGTGAAGATCACAGCATTGTTGGCAAAGTCAAGATCCTTGAATCTTTCTTCGCCAACAGATACCCCATGACCTTGCCCAGAACAGAGTAGAAGCAAGAAAACACCCCTGATGAACCCCAGAATCGATTGGGAAAAACGCAGACGTTCTGCCTCCACTCTACACAGCACTCACAGTACCAGTGTACAGGCCAGCCATGATATCCAACAACCTTGAGGGGATCCTGCAGAGTCTCAGAATGTCCACAGGGCTGCTCGATCAACTGAGTCAAACGCTTTACAAAAATCGACAAAGGCTGTTAAGAAACTGTGTCGATATTCACATTTGTGCTCCATGAGAACCCTCAGTGCCAAACAAAGAAACAAAAAACAAAACAGTTTTGTCAAGGAGCTGTGACTATGAATACCAGAGGGCTAAACTGTTATTGAAGTCGGACACAAATTGCAAGGAGTCATTTACTAGAGGACTATTATTTATCCAACCCGCTATATCCTAACTACAGGGTCACAGGGGTCTGCTGGAGCCAATCCCAGCTAACACAGGGCGCAAGGCAAGAAACAAACCCCAGGCAGGGTGCCAGCCCACTGCAGGGCGCACACACACACACACACACAAACCAAGCACACACTACAGAAAATTTTAGAATCGCCAATGCACCTAACCTGCATGTCTTTGGACTGTGGGAGGAAACCAGAGTACCTGGAGGAAACCCATGCAGACACGGGGAGAACATGCAAACTCCACACAGGGTGGACTGCGAGGCAGCAGCGCTACCCACTGCGCCATCATGCCGGCGACTATTATTCAACCAGGGCCAAAACATTAAGAAAGAGAATCGATCTGAGGTGAAAATGCTATTAGTTGTTAAACAGAATTTCAGAACTTAAATCACTAAATCACACTTGTTCAGAGGTCAAATCAGTAATCTTGGACAAAAGGCTACTGGTGTTTCTGTGGAATGTATACATCACTGTTCATTATGTGAATTGTGGTACCTCTTGGGAAGCAGTTGAGTAGTAATCAGCAAAGTCCCATAATCTGCCATAATGGCAGTATCACGCGCTTACAAAATATGACAGAAAAAAAAAAATCTCTATCAGGGAAGAAAGTAAAATTAAAACACACGAAAATAAAGCTTGACAACCCAGCTTTCAAAATATAAAAGATCTTAGGGATGAAAAAAAAATACGTAAGTGCAGGACCCAGCACTTCAAGTGGTGCATTTTGGCGTGAACCCTGATCTGAGACTCTCATAAGTCTATGGCTTTTACTTTGCTTCTCCTCTTTCAGGTCCTGCTGCTCATGGGCTTTTCTCCTTGATATTAAATTAAGACATACTACCCACAAGTATTGACCTACTCACGACTAGTTCTAGTGATCTAATAACTAAAGTACTCTTGTAGTTCCACTCCTTTAACTTTGGGTTCATCCCCCTTCACATAGGAAACCTACCATTAAGGTTCTCGTTCCACCCCTTGGACAAGTCATCTCATTAGAGTGCATTAAACAATGTATTGTCTCAAGAGCCAAATCACATAGCAGAACATCTTTCCTTGTAGGATGAGGCCAGCACCCTTCAGTTCTTGAAGAAGCATCTTGTTATTGAACAAACAATTGAGGACTACGCTGAAACTATTGGCCTGCTGTCCCAACAGTGCCGCTCCCTGCTTGAGATGGGGCACCCTGAAAGGTAGGTGGCTCATATTTATAGCCATATCATTCAGGCAGTAAATAATTTAATTCTGTTAGGACATTTTGTAAAAGAGCTCCTGTTGTTCGTATTTTATGATTGAAATGATAAGAAAGCATTATTACATTGGATGGTACAAAGTGAGATACAGTGGTACCTCCGGTCATGACCGTAATTCGTTCCAAAACTCTGGATGGGACCTGATTTGGTCGCGACCCGAACGTAATTTCCCCATGAGATTGTATGTAAATACAATGAATCCGTTCCAGACCATACGAACTGTATGTAAATATATATATATTTTTTTAAGCACAAAAATAGTTAATTATACCCACAGAATGCACAGTTTAATAGTAAACTAAATGTAAAAAAATTGAATAACACTGAGAAACCCTTGAACAACAGAGAAAACTAACGTTGTAAGAGTTCGTGCTAGACCCTTACGAACCGATCTCTGTAAACACTTTTTTTGTGAGTTTTAAGCCTTGTTCACACAGGCGTTAAAATCGAGCATTTTTTTTTCGTTCGTAGCGTCCGGTGAGCACGGATCAAGCGCCGAGTGTTTTCTACACGTAGGAGTCAATGAGAGTGTTCACACAGGCTTTGGTGACGTACATTTGTCCGGCAGCGCATTTATACGGCATCAAAAAAACGTTGCATGCAGCTTTTTCTTGGCGTTCAAAACCCAACGAACGTAAGGAAACCGCTTCTAGTTCATTTTCTGCGCGTTTATTTTACGCTTCGGAGGACCAAATATATCCCATGATCCTACATGCTATACATAGGGAAATGCGGGACCTCAAATAAAACGACAAGGGCTTTCATATCCAGTTCCCGACACTGCCTCCACAGGTTAACACACAAACTACAATTTGGGCTGCAGGCTGGCGTTAGACAGAGACAAACGAACGCCGGTGTAGAAGTCAATCGATTGCCACCACAAAATGCAACATAAACGTCTAGGACGTTCAGAGCAAGTTCGTTTATCCAAAAACTTAACGCCCGTGTGAACAAGGCCTTAAGCACAGGGGAAAAAAAACAAATTCCACTTCTCTCGTGAAACTTTTCAAACTATTCCTAACTGGCTTTAAATGCGTCACCTTTGCCACTCGAAGAAGGATATTTTTTTCAGCAAATCGCCATGAATCTTCCTGGCTTTCTCGCGTATGATCGCCTTGCTTACGCTGTCCCCTGCAAGGTGCTTCTCATTCAGCCACACTAGCAACAGTTTTTCCACCTCTTTCAGCAATTGAGGCCTCTGCTTGGTTAACATTGTAACTCCTTTTGCAGCATCAGCTGCTTCGTTAGGCCCTGTATACGCAAACAAAAGAAAATGGGAAACGGAGAATGGGAAATCATTGGCGCTTACGAACATGCGTAGGGAAACTGGCCGCCAGTGTTTTTGTTCGCTACCAGAGCGTATGTTTGTGAACAGATGCAAAAATATGGCATACTTTTTGGTCGTAACCCGATTTGTACATGTTCGGAAACGTTCGTGACCAGAGGCTCTACTGTACTGGCTGGTATATCAAGGGTGTAATGATAGAAGTATTATGATTTGTTTGGTCTTACCAGTAAATTCATTGCCTCTCCAACATTAAGTAATGAAGACAAAGAAAAAATTATATAGTATGTGGTAGCTAGTCTTCCATAATACTCTGATGGTGTCAGGCAAGGATGTCTGGTTCCAAAGAAAGCAGCTTGAAATGACGCCAATTCCCTAGACAGAGTGTGGACCACTTGAACTTGACCAGTGGCCTGATTAGAACGAGTTGGAGGGTTTAGTCGATATAAAATATATGGCTTACATATTTGAATGTTCATAGTTTGAAGATACTGAAGAGTTCCTCTTTTCATGGAAAAAAGCCAGTCTATACACAGGCTTCAAAAACAACAGCTCCAGTTTTAAAATAGTTGGGACAGAATGGCAGATGCTAATCAAAACATAATGGAGTGATTTCTAAATTCGGTTCCCCCTGTACTACATTAAAAACACTACAGTCAGTCATTTTCAAACCCACTTAGTCCTGAACAGGATCGTGAGGTCTGCTGGAGCCTATCCTAGCTAGCATGGGGCACAAGGCAGGGCAAACCCTGGATGGGGCGTCAGTCCATCGCAGGGCAAACACACACACACAGCCCAACCACACACCAGGGCCAATTTTGCCCTGCATGTCTTTGGACTCTGGAGGAAACCCACACAGACAACGGGAGAATATGCAGAAGTCCACACAGCAACTCATTATTTAAAGGTTTATCTTGAAAATATACACTCATATCAAATCTGATCACTGCAACACACTCCTAAAAGTTGGGGCAGCTGAGTATTTATCCTGTTTCGTTTAATAATACTTATTTCGCATTTGGGCACTGAAGACATAAGTTAGTTTAGTTTAGCAAGAGGATTTTTCCCCATTCATCCCTGATGCAGGTCTTCAGCTACCGGGGCCTTTGTTGCCATATGTTGGACTGCATAATGCGCCACATAGCTCAGTACCAATCTTGTACCTGCACTCTCTGCTTCTGAAGCTATGCACTTGTAATCTGGGCAGAGTGTAGTTTGAAATATTCCTGCTGAAAATGCAGGAAGGTCCTTGGAGAAGACGTTGTCTGGATGGCGGCATATGTTGCTTCAAAACTTGTATATATCTTTCTTCACTAATGGTTCCCTCACAGTTGTGCATGTTACTCACGCCAAAGGCACTGACACATCCCCCATACTTTGAAAGATGACGGCTTTTGGACCTGACACGCTTTGGTCAGGAGAGCACGATGGCTGAAATGTTGACTTGTTGGAACACGAAACACAATTCCACTGTACTACATGTCCAATGAACCCAGGCCCAGAGACATCAACGGTGCTTCTGGACAGTGTTAATGTTTAGCTTCCTCTTTGCATAATAACGCTTTAAGTTGCATCTGCGGATGATGGACAAAGGTTTACTGGAATATTCCTGAGCCCATGTCATAATATCCATTACAGAATCCAAAGGTTTTTAAGACAGTGATGTCCGAAAGATTGGAGATCGTGTTCTGAATGTGACTTCCTGCCTTGCCTTTTTACGCAGCAAAATTTGAATTAATTCCTGGAATCTTTTAACTAAATTGTGCACAATAGAGGGTACAATGCAAAAACATTCTACTGATTTGTGTTCGGGGAATGTTTTTCTCAGAGTGCTGGTATATTCGCTGATGCAAACTGATGTGAGCCTCGACCCATCCTTGCCTCACCTGTTTAACATCATTTATTTATTTTTACATTGTTATTTGCCCTAAACTAGCCCATCCCAACTTTTTTGGAATTTCAGACTAAACCTATATCTTTGAAGAACAGTGCAGTTGTTTAGGCAAAACATACAATTCCTTGTCTCGATACATGCTCAATAATCCAGGTAAGGAATTTCTAGAAAGTTGATTCTGTTCATCTGACAATAGTTTTTTCCGAGGGAGATACGTTTCATCACTCATCCAAGTGACTTCCTTAGTCTCAGTTGACTGCAGGCTTCTCCAACCTTATAAACAGTACCTTTGCATAATGACTACAACTAGCACCATTGACTAACAATGGGCCGTGTGATCAATGATGTGCAAATTGTCCATTGACAATCAACTTTCTAGCATAAAATCCCTTGTCTTTATGCTGTTCTTGTTTAAATGCAAGTAAAAGTAAATTTCCAAATGGATTTCTATTGATGTTTTTGGTATTGTTTGCTGCTGTCACAATAGATTTCTGTTCTATCTCCGTTCTGCATGAAAATCAGGATCAGAATCACGTTTACTTGCCAGTACTTAATGTACAGGAATTTAACTTGGTAGCTTTGGAGCTGCTTATAACAGAACATAACACCCCATACAAATGACATAAATAACATAAGTTAAACAGCATAGAAAAAAAAAAAACCAAATGTAGACTAGGAAATTTGAAATGCAAAAAATGGTTTGCCCATCACTACAAATTATGTGAGGTAAAGAACATACAAAAAACATACATTTCTGGTGGAGTATACCTTGAAGTTTTAAGGCCGGGTAGATGAAACAGATACTTAGCTAAACAGAATACGTGCTGCTTGCATGAATGAGATTCAAAGAATTCTTACGGACCTAAGGTTTCGTCAAGTGTGCTAACAGGCAGTTATACAGGAGGTGAATTAATGTTGGTTACATGTCAATCAGTCATTCCCAACCTATTTCTAGAAAATTTTGGATTTACGTTTGCAGCCCATACAAAACTAATGTCACATTTGAAGACGAAGAATTCAAATTTCTCATTTTTGAACTATAAATTGAACTACATAAAGTACTGCAGGAGAACAAATTGAACTCAAACAAATAATTTTAACTCAGGGCATAACATTTAAATATAAATTGAGTAATTTACCTTTAAAAATCTTAATAATCTTGTAAATGTGTCCCCTGTAAGGGTCGGCTGGTAACCCCACCCGACCGGGACACCCAAACAATGGAAGGATGGGGCAAGGCAGCTGCTTTAGGGCAATGCCTCCCCCAAAATGCTAGATGGCAGCTTCCCTGGTTTACAGTGGTGTCCCAGATTCCCACAGGGCACCATGGGAGTTGGAGTTTGATATCTCAGCCCTGTTGGGGGACCCCTGGGTACAACCAGTGGATGCTGTGAAAGAGACATATAGCATGACGTTTATGCCTACGTGGTCTGCAAGTAGTTTTGGGTTAGCCAATATAAAAAGACTGGACCGAGTTGGGTGGAAGACAGACAAAGCTTTGGGAGGAGAAAGAAGAAGAATTGTGTGTGTTATTTATTATTTACTTGTGGCTGCGGTGGTGGTAAACACTGCGTGAATAGTTTCTTTACTATAAAAGTAAAAAGTTCTTGGTGCTTTTAATTTGTGCCTGGTGTCTGTTGTGTTGGGTTTGAGGAGCAACAGCGCCCTCTAGTGTCCACACCCCCATGAAGCTTAGGCACTCAGTTGACTGTCTGGGAGTTGGGATATCCCACAAAGCATCAAGCAGTATGAGCAAATGACACACGGTCAACAACTGAGGGGTCTGGACGATTGCCGCGCTCCATTGAGCAGTAAAGCTCTGCTGACTTGCTTTGTCCCCCAGTAACACTAGGATTGCAGTTCAAAAACAGCTGCACAGTTAAAATTTGCTGCTCCTCTGCCAGGACCATCAGTAGGATAGATGGGCTGAGTGTAAGCAGCAAGTGTTGCATCCAATTCATTTCCCCTTGTCTCCCCCTGGCAAAAATGTCAATCAAATCTCAAAATCAGTGACGTTTCATGATCAGGGCTTGCTAAGAAATCAATACTAAACTTCACTCTTTTCTACAGATCATTGCAAGGTCAAAATTCCAATATTCATTTTTACGAACACTACAGCTACAGCAAGGAACCCACAAGAACGCACATTTCTGCAGCTCATTAACAGGCGACAATTGCTCATGCAATGTTTGATTCTTTTCATATCATGGAAGAAGAGCACTGGGTAATAAATGACCCGCAAATGACAGCACGCTGCTAGACACCGACTGCACCAACATAAAGTTGGTCAACGCACCTCACTTTTGGTGAATTGTGATGCAGCTTTCCTCTTTGTTGCACCCCATGAAATGCCATCTCACATCCCCATTTTGGGGACCCCTGAATTAGAGAGGATTACGAAGCAAGAATGGCACGAAGCTCATTTGAAACTCTTGCTCTTATTCTTCCTCACCCTCACCACCTCCTCTGCTGTTTCCTCTTCCTTCCTTCCTGATCCATTGCTCCAAAGCAAGTGAACTGACCCACAGCCCTTTTATCTGTCTATCCTAAGGCTATGACTGCTGTGTGAACAACTTTGACTCGTAGTGTTTGAACCTGGGGAGCTGTGTGCTAAACATCGTGTTCCAGCTCTGCTGACTTGAGTTAATGATATTGAAGCCAGTGCTTTTGAAATGAGCACAGAGTGAAGCTAATGATACATGAAGGTGTTCGCACAAAACATGAAACAAATCTGAATCATGTGTCAAAATAGTGGAATCGTGTTTATAGTTTTGGGAAATGAGTTTGTATTTTCGTAGATGGCAGTATGGTTTGAGATTTCAAGTTAATAAGTTTGGTAATAGTGTAGTTACAATTTCTGAATTGTTTAATTTGTAGTTTTTAACTGTGGAGCAGAGGGGGAAATTAACGAAAAATGTGTCATTGCCCCAAACATTATGGAAGTAACTTTAGATTGTTTTGGGTAACTGTTTCAGGAGAGCATGTCTCCAGACAAAGCAGCTTAAGGGTCACAAAACCTCCCCAACCATGTCAATGGTTGAGCATAAAATTTTGTAATACAATATTAAAGTAATGTGTGCTGGGTGTGTGTGTGTGCGCCCTGCGGTGGGCTGGCACCCCACCCGGGGTTTGTTTCCTGCCTTGCGCCCTGTGTTGGCTGGGATTGGCTCCAGCAGACCCCCGTGACCCTGTAGTTAGGATATAACACGTTGGATAATGGATGGATATTAAAGTAATGGAGTAGAAGTGATTGTTTACACTTTCAGCTGTTAAACTATTGGCATTTTTGACAATGATCAACCGAAAAAGTCTTTTTAATGTCAAGGTGAGTTCAATAATTAATTATTTACAAATATAAAACCCTATTTTAACAAATACAAAACAATTATTTTGTGTTTTATATTTTGAATTTGAATGGACCTGTTTTCACTTTGACATTGAAGAGTATGTTTCTATTGATCAGAGTCAAAAAAGCCGAACTAAATCCACTGAGAATCAACTTTAATCATCCCCAGGGGGAAATTTATATATATATATATATATATATATATATATATATATATATATATATATATATATATATATATATATATATATATATATATATATATACACTCACCTAAAGGATTATTAGGAACACCTGTTCAATGTCTCATTAATGCAATTATCTAATCAACCAATCACATGGCAGTTGCTTCAATGCATTTAGGGGTGTGGTCCTGGTCAAGACAATCTCCTGAACTCCAAACTGAATGTCAGAATGGGAAAGAAAGGTGATTTAAGAAATTCTGAGCGTGGCATGGTTGTTGGTGCCAGACGGGCCGGTCTGAGTATTTCACAATCTGCTGAGTTACTGAGATTTTCACGCACAACCATTTCTAGGGTTTACAAAGAATGGTGTGAAAAGGGAAAAACATCCAGTATGCGGCAGTCCTGTGGGCGAACATGCCTTGTTGATGCTAGAGGTCAGAGGAGAATGAATGGGCCGACTGATTCAAGTTGATAGAAGAGAAACTTTGACTGAAATAACCACTTGTTACAACCGAGGTATGCAGCAAAGCATTTGTGAAGCCACAACACGCACAACCTTGAGGCGGATGGGCTACAACAGCAGATGATCCCACTGGGTACCACTCATCTCCACTACAAATAGGAAAAAGAGGCTACAATTTGCACAAGCTCACCAAAATTGGACAGTTGAAGACTGGAAAAATGTTGCCTGGTCTGATGAGTCTCGATTTCTGTTGAGACATTCAAATGGTAGAGTCAGAATTTGGCGTAAACAGAATGAGAACATGGATCCATCATGCTTTGTTACCACTGTGCAGGCTGGTGGTGGTGGTGTAATGGTGTGGGGGATGTTTTCTTGGCACACTTTAGGCCCCTTAGTGCCAATTGGGCATCGTTTAAATGCCACGGACTACCTGAGCATCCCTTCATGACCACCATGTACCCATCCTCTGATGGCTACTTCCAGCAGGATAATGCACCATGTCACAAAGCTCGAATCATTTCAAACTGGTTTCTTGAACATGACAATGAGTTCACTGTACTAAAATGGCCCCCACAGTCACCAGATCTCAACCCAATAGAGCATCTTTGGGATGTGGTGGAACGGGAGCTTCGTGCCCTGGATGTGCATCCCACAAATCTCCATCAACTGCAAGATGCTATCCTATCAATATGGGGCAACATTTGTAAAGAATGCTTTCAGCACCTTGTTTAATCAATGCCACGTAGAATTAAGGCAGTTCTGAAGGCGAGAGGGGGTCAAACACCGTATTAGTATGGTGTTCCTAATAATCCTTTAGGTGAGTGTATATATAGGAATGGTTTAGCAGGTGGAGGCCACAGACATTTTTCCCTCCTCATCTGTTTTTTCACTAGTTTTGTATTTGGCTACGGTCTATGTTACTACTGCTGGCATAAGGCCATGCCTGGACCCAACAGAGCTGGCACAGTTTGTCCAACTTCTCCAGGATGGTACATTAATACGTGTCATTGCCAGAAGGATTGCTGTGTCTCCCAGCACAGTCTCAAGGGCATGGAGGAGATTCCAGGAGACAGGCAGTTACTCTAGGAGAGCTGGGCAGGGATGTAGAAGGTCCTTAACCCATTAGCAGGACCCACTGGTATCTGTTCCTTTGGGCAAGGAGAAACAGGATGAGCACTGCCAGAGCCTACAAAATGACCTCCAGCAGGCCACTGGTGTGAATGTCTCTGACCAAACAATCAGAAACAGACCTCATGATGGTGACCTGAGGGCCCGACGTCCTCTTGTGGGCCCTGTGCTCACTGCCCAGCACCGTGGAGCTTGATTGGCATTTGTCATCGAATACCAGAATTGGCAGGTCCACTAGTGGCGCCCTATGCTTTTCACAGATGAGAGCAGGTTCACCCTGAGCACTTGTGACAGACGTGAAAGGGTCTGGAGAAGCCATGGAGAATGTTATGCTGCCTGTAACATCGTTCAGCAGGACCGGTTTGGTGGTGGGTCAGTGATGGTCTGGGGAGACATCCATGGAGGGACACTCAGACCTCTACACGTTAGACAACAGCACCTTGACTGCCATTAGGTATCGGGCTGAAATCCTTGGACCTGTTGACCTGGTGCAGTGGGTCATGGGTTGCTCCTGGTGCACAACAATGCCCGGTTTCACGTGGCGAGAGTATGCAGGCAGTTCCTGGAGAATGAATGAGTTTATATATATATATATATAATATATATATTATATATATATATATATAATATACGTATGTATGCATGTATATTGTAAAAAGGAACAGACTCGACAGACGTATGGTTTTTTGAAATAGCACAGAATTGTTGACAATACTGAGTCCAAAACGGAACTGACGATGGTTGGAAAAGATGGCGGCTTTAAGGGATCAGACCGGAAGTGATGTAGGGGAACTGGAAGTGATGTCCTTCTGACGTCAGCCAGTGGGTGCCGGAACCGGCATCGTCGGCACTGAATCAGATTTTCCCGCAGCTGGTCTGTAGAGATAACAGGAGAAGGTTTAGTGCACCCTGCCACCCCCTGGCTTGGCGTGGAATTACCATTGCTTGGTCTATACAACGTCCCCCTACTCGCACGTGTGTGACAATATGTATGTATTGTGGAAAGCCAGCCCCTGGACATAGACAGACAGACACCAGAATGTCCAAAGCACACACATTTAATTTTTAAATAGCACCACAATGCCTTCTTCACCAGCTGCCTTTTTTTCTTTCTTTCTCTCTCGCTCTTTCTCTTTCTCTGTCGCCTCTACTCCTCTCCTCACAAACTCCGTCTCATTCCTCCCAACTCCGGCTCATCTACTGGAGGGAGGTGACCCCTTTTATAACTACCCGGAAGGACTCCAGGTGCTCTGTCCAACGACACTTCCTGGTGTGGTGGAAGTGTCAGATGAGCACCTGGAAGCACTCCGCCACACCAGGAAGTGCTGCCATCCAGGGTTCCAGAAACTCCGGGTGCCCCCTGGCAGTGGCCATGTTCTCCCACAGGGATGAACTTCCCAGCTCTGTTCCGGAAGCCCCCAAGCAGACCCGACACAGACAGATATAGGACACAAGTTCAAGGCACACACGAGTTTTCTTTTATCTTTTTTTTTTACGTCATGGGAAACGCCTCCCCCGTTTCCCACAAGCCCAGCAAAGTCTCACAGCAAGCACAACACAATTTCTTCCTCTTCTTTTCTTTCTCTTTCTCTACTCCACTCCTCCGGTCAAGCTTTGTCTCCCTCCTCCTGACTCTGACTCCCCAGAGTAGTGGTTGTAGGCCCCTTTTATAAGGTACCCAAAAGTGCTCCAGGTTCTTGATGACCTACTTCTGGCAGCACTTCCAGGTGTAGCGGAAGAACTGCCCATGAGGGCTCAGCAGGTGCTGCAGCACCCCCTGGCGATGCCTATGGATCCCAACAGAGCTGCGCCATCTAACGCTCCAGGGGGAGGTAACACTCTGACCACACTTATACCCCCTGTCCTACCAGCATGGAGATGTCCTAGCCAGGCAGGGACCCTGTCTGTCTGCCACTATATATATATATATATATATATATATATATATATATATATATTGTGAATGCAGCCTCCGGCACAGACAGACGGACAACATATTTTCACCACACACCATTTATTTATATACACTATCTACAGTTTTGCTCACGTGCACCCCCAGCGCCTTCTTGCACCGATTTCCCCAAGTCCAGGCCACACAGTCCTGTGCCTCTTTACTCCTGGCCGCCTCCAGTCCTTCCTCAAGCTCAGTCCGCTTCCTCCCGACTTACACCAATGACTGGAGGGAGGCGGCCCCTTAAATAAGGCTCCCGGATGAGCCCCAGGTGTTCTCGGCATTCCCTCTTTAGCCATGCCCCAGCGTGGCGGAAGTGTCGGCTGTCTTCCTGGCAGCTCTGCGGGCGCCACGTAAAGTCTTCCCCCCGGCACTTCCGCCACACCAGGGATAATTAGGCACTGGGGCGCCGCCTGGCGGTGGCCACGGGTCCCTACAGGGCTGGGCTTCCATGCCCTGTACCCGAGGCCCCTGCCTAACCAGGACGGACGCCCCCACTCTGTCTGGAGAAGGCACGCGCCCTCCTCTGATCCTCCAGGGCGTCCCGGCCGGGCTCCAGCCCCAGCCGAGGACCGTACGGAATAAACCGGCATCGGTGCGCCGCCTGGCGGTGACCACGGGCCCCTACAGGGCTGGGCTTCCAAGCCCTCCACCCGTGGTCCCCAACAGAACCAGGACGGACACCCCCTCGCGGTCTGGAGGAGGCACAAGCCACAATATATATACACAGTACATCCCCAAAATTTGTGGGGGTTACGTTCCTAGAGCACCGGCGAATTGTGAAAAACTGCAAATTTGGGATGTGGTTAAAAAAATGCTTATTTTCATAGTTTAAACCCTAAATATGCCCCCAAAACACTTTAATTTAATTTAAAACTCAGCTTAATACATTACCTAAAAATAAAGAATGTAAAGGTAAACCTGTATACTGTACTGCTATGTCTCCCGCAGTACTAAAATGTAAAATACTGTACCGATATTACTGCTATATGTACTGTAAATCATGAAAGAGCATTTTCATTGCCAGAAGCCTTAGACGGTGCAGCTCGTTTCGGCAGCATCTTGGGGCTTTAACCGTTAAACTACCACATACTTGGGGGTTAATGCATCCCTGGATGCCAAATACTTTTTTGCTACACTTTGAGTAAACGTCACAATTAAAGAAAAAGTGAAATTTTAATGGAACACATTTTTTTCATGCAAAGAGCATCACAATTACTGCAACAATAATCATTTTACACACTGCTAATGAACTGACGCCATGGATGTAAATCACTAAGCCAACTGCGCTTAACACTAGAATTACCAGAGCCTACGAAAAAACTCGTAATTCCATCCCACCTTAAATCGCTTCTTAAAATCGTTCACAGCTCTCCACCAGCGTCTTTTGTCATCCAAATGTGCTGATAAAAATCAGGCTGCAAGCAGCCGGCTATTCCATCCCCCCACCGACTTAGAACGTGCACAAACTTCTCCCAGCTCATGCCTTGATTGATTATCTGGGAGTGAAGTGGAGTTTTAGAGTGGAAATAATAGATCATTATTTGGAATACACGCATTTCACGTGTGTTCCGTTTCTACAGTAATCCGTGTAAACACATTTTTAAAACAGAAACGTTTTTCACATTGCAGTAGTAAATGACAAAATGTAAGCATAAACTATATAATGTATGAAGCCTGAAGTCCAAATATCAAACACTTTCACAAAAGGTACACATATAATAGAACAAGTATGCTTTTATTCAAAAATATAACTGCAGAAAAAAGCCACCTTAGCATGCCATATTGACACATTCTTACTACAGCTGCCACGATAGCATAATGGTATCAGCCGTTGACTAGTATCCAAAAGGTCATGCGTTCGATCCCACATGGTTCAGTTTTGAGAAGTAAACTGCTCTTATTCTTACTATTTTAGAATAAAAACACGCATTTGATTTCAGTGTGTAACAGCCAGTAATTTATGACACTTGTAAAGGTTAGTTTTTTTTTATTCACTTTTCATTCTCAGTCTCAGTCGTGTTCAGGATCCTTCCCTACCCCCATCTGAGAATGCTGTTTTCACATAAAGATGCGCTGTAGCTCTGCAGCGTACTTGTGACTGCATTCTCGTACCAATGCTTGCGAACTGAAGTGCCTGCGTGCACTTTTCGTGGCATTACACGTCTATTTTTTTGAGCATGCCCGTGTCGCTCAAACACAGGAACATATGTTGGTGTACAAGAATAAAAAACAAGTGCACTTTTATTCTAGACTATAAGTGAAGAAAAAATAAAGCAAGTTACAGTAGGCGGTTGATACGACAGCTTGCGTGGTGCAATGCTAAGAACTGCTGATTTTCGATCCGTGCTATATAAAATCATCACATTCAAATATTAACAATTTCCACACACCCTTCCTACATTCATGACATGTGTACTTGTTGCAGTGTACACATCTCTCTGTGCTATGGTTCCTATTACACTGAATGAGCACCTGACATTGTACTTTCTTCCCTATATAAATAACATTTGAGTATAGCGCGTCTCCAAATAAATCACATTTGAGTTATAGCATGTCTTTATGGGTTTGGATCGTGAACGCGACTGAGAGAATGGAACTGAATAAAAAAAAAAGACTGAAATCAAATGTATGTTTTTATTCTAAAATAGTTAAGTACATGCAATATTATTTGAAAACGAACAGCGTCAGATCGGGTTTGAATACACGCTGACGCTGAACTCCCTGTCTATCTACATAGTAATAACAGTAATTTTATTATTATATAGGAGCTTCCCTGTCTGCCTATCATATAGTGCCTTTCCTTCCTACCTATCTATATATCTATCCCCTTAGCTGTTTTTTTATATATCTATTATACAGTGCCTTCCCTGTTTATTTATATATCTAGTGCCTTCTCTGCCTGTTTGTCTGTCTGACTGCATATAGCGCTGAACTTACTGCTCTGTACTATTCTGTCCTGGAGTACAAAAAAAAACAGCACCATACAGCAACATGTGCGAACTGGCAAGATCAGGGAAAAAACACGCGGTCACTGATTACAAACCGCAAGATGAATGAAAGAGACAATATATGTAAAAACATCATCGCACTAATGCAATATTATTTGAAAACGAACAGCGCCAGATCGGGTTTGAATATGCGCCCGATCTGACGCTGTTCGTTTTCAAATAATATTGCATGTACTTAACTATTTTAGAATAAAAACATACATTTGATTTCAGTCTTTTTTTTTTATTCAGTTCCATTCCCTCAGTCGCGTTCACGATCCAAACCCATAAAGACGCGCTATAACTCAAATGTGATTTATTTGGAGACGCGCTATACTCAAATGTTATTTATATAGGGAAGAAAGTACAATGTCAGGTGCTCATTCAGTGTAATAGGAACCATAGCACAGAGAGATGTGTACACTGCAACAAGTACACGTCGTAAATGTAGGAAGGGTGTGTGGAAATTGTTAATATTTGAATGTGATGATTTTATATAGCACGGATCGGAAATCAGCAGTTCTTAGCATTGCACCACGCAAGCTGTCGATCAACCGCCTACTGTAACTTGCTTTATTTTTCTTTACTTATAGTCTAGAATAAAAGTGCACTTGTTTTTTATTCTTGTACACCAACATATGTTCCTGTGTTTGAGCGACACGGGCATGCTCTAAAAAATAGACGTAATGCCACAAAAGTGCACGCAGGCACTTCAGTTCGCAAGCATTGGTACGAGAATGCAGTCACAAGTACGCTGCAGAGCTACAGCGCATCTTTATGTGAAAACAGCATTCTCAGATGGGGGTAGGGAAGGATCCTGAACACGACTGAGACTGAGAATGAAAAGTGAATAAAAAAAAAAACTAACCTTTACAAGTATCATAAATTACTGGCTGTTACACACTGAAATCAAATGCATGTTTTTATTCTAAAATAGTAAGAATAAGAGCAGTTTACTTCTCAAAACTGAACCATGTGGGATCGAACGCATGACCTTTTGGATACTAGTCAACGGCTGATACCATTATGCTATCGTGGCAGCTGTAGTAAGAATGTGTCAATATGGCATGCTAAGGTGGCTTTTTTCTGCAGTTATATTTTTGAATAAAAGCATACTTGTTCTATTATATGTGTACCTTTTGTGAAAGTGTTTGATATTTGGACTTCAGGCTTCATACATTATATAGTTTATGCTTACATTTTGTCATTTACTACTGCAATGTGAAAAACGTTTCTGTTTTAAAAATGTGTTTACACGGATTACTGTAGAAACGGAACAGACATGAAATGCGTGTATTCCAAATAATGATCTATTATTTCCACTCTAAAACTCCACTTCACTCCCAGATAATCAATCAAGGCATGAGCTGGAAGAAGTTTGTGCACGTTCTAAGTCGGTGGGGGGATGGAATAGCCGGCTGCTTGCAGCCTGATTTTTATCAGCACATTTGGATGACAAAAGACGCTGGTGGAGAGCTGTGAACGATTTTAAGAAGCGATTTAAGGTGGGACGGAATTACGAGTTTTTTCGTAGGCTCTGGTAATTCTAGTGTTAAACTGGCTGCATGCAAGCAGAAAGAGGTAAGCGCAGATGCTTGCAGGCTAGTCTTAGTGGAGTTTGAACTTCATTCAAACACTTCAAACAAACATGTCTCATGCAGTTAGTTATCGATTAAACAACTGACAAACATCATAGGGGAGCAGAACAGGAGCAGAGAATGTCTGGGGGAGCAGAGAGAAACAAAGCAATCAGCCAAAAAGGACATGTGCTGCTCACGCTTTTAAGTAAGGTAGTGTCGTGTGATAAGACAGTGATTTATTTATTTTTATGGTGAAGATTCCAAGGATGCACCCAGCCTTGAGAGACAAAAACAAAGCAAACTGGTAATCAAACAGCAAAAAAAGAATGTAATGAAAACAAATGAAATAAGAAAACAACACTACCACCCCTGTTCCCTTTACGGCAATTACACATTAAATACAACAAAGCACAAAGAAAACACACACAGTAAATCATGAAAAACAGTAATGGATGAAATGTAATGATGAAAATAGATAGTCCAAAAATCTGCACGTTGAATGGGAATGTACAGATAGTCCTACGGGTAGTTCCTGAAATGGTGAAGACAGGTGGACGGGTTCAATCCTCATGTACACAGGCAGACGGCAGACAATCCAGACAAAATGAATAAGTACAGGTAACCCAACAGATGGCAGACAGACAAAAACTTGAAACACAAATTACAATAACTTTTTTTTTTTTCTTTAGGTCACCGGCCCACTTTTTAAAAGCCGCGCTGGCATCCTTTGACCAGCACCCTCAGCAGAAAACCAATCAGAGGCATGGTGGTTGCTGGCTCCTTTTATGGCCCACCTGGAAGTGTTCCAGGTGCTTGATCACCTGTTTCCGGTTGCACTCCTGGGTGGGGCTAAAGATTCATGCAGTTGGGCTCAGGAGCCCATGCAGAGCCCCCTGGCGGCCACCCCAGATCCCAACAGGGCTGTGGAGAACTCCATCTCACCAGGAGCCCAGGGAGGTGGCCAACCATGCATCCAGGGGGTGGTATTACACCATCCAGGGCTGCTCCCCCTGAATATATAGTGAAGGGGCGTCCCAGCCAGGCATGGGACCCGGCCGTCTGCCACTGTATATACTGTATATATATATACTTATCTATATATATAAAGGAGAGTTGGGATCCGAGAGACTGTGTTTGTAGAGGGATGGAGAGTTAAGGTGGGTGTTGGAGTCACGTGATCATCTCCCTTTCCATTCACCTCATTTCATTCACTTCAATTCGCTCCAAGCTGAGCTCCTCAGCTGACGTGGTCTTGCCGTTCTTTTTCCTTAGTGTTTAGTCCTTTCTCCTTTACTGATTTACTGTTTAGTACACGCGGTACTTACACAGTCACTCATAAAAGAGGAGATGACTCGGTGCTGGAAATGGGTATTGAAACTACCTTGGAAGACATGCAATCAACGAGGCGATTAAACACATCTCAAGAGAGGTCTTCTAGGTTGGAAAAAAAGCGCTTGGCTGCCAAAACCAGGCGATTAAACGAATCTCAAGAAGAAAGGACTTCTAGATTGGAAAAAGCAAGAACAGCTGCCCAAACCAGGCGGGTAAACGATTCTCAAGAGGAAAGGACTTCTAGATTGGGAAAAGGATGATTGGCTGCCAAAACTAGGCGGTTAAACGGATCTCAAGAGGAAAGGATGTCTAGCTTGCAAAAGGCACGATTGGCTGCCAAAACCAAGTGATTCAACGAATCCCAAGAACAAAGGACTTCTACATTGTCAAAACAAGTCCGATGTAGGTACATAATTATTCCAAATACAGCGACTGCAGCGAAGCGCACGAGGTCTGCTAGTATATATATATTCATTGGTGTTGGTAAACCTTAGTCACATTTCTTCACACATTTCTGCTGAATAATTTGTTGGCTGAAAGCCCTCAGTGTTTGTGTGTCAGAAAGACGATGTGCAGCATTGTCCATAATGGTACTCCATGGGGTCTAAAGTGTATCCCATAACTTAGCCTGCACTTTTAATTAGCCTGTTAATTTAGTAAGCCTCTCTTGAAGTGATGTTACCAGCCCAGCACACCACAGCGTAGAAAATAGCACTGATAGTTACAGAGCTGTAGAAGATGTGAAGGATGTCACTGTCCATATTACAGGAAAAAGTAGGGTGAAATTACACCTTTTATTGGCTAACTAAATAGATTACAAATGCAAGCTTTCGAGGCAACTAAGGCCCCTTCATCAGGCAAGGTGTAACCTGACAAAGGGGCCTTAGCTGCCTCGAAAGCTTGCATTTCTAATCCATTTAGTTAACCAATAAAAGGTGTCATTTCACCCTACTTTCTCCTGTATCAATCTATGGCTAACACGGTACAACACTCTACTGCTATGCATATTACAGGAACACAGACTTTTAAGGAAAAGAATCCTGTTCTGCCATTTCTTATATAGTTCCTATGTGTTTTGAGACCACCAACCTGTCATTAATGAGGCCCCCCAAGTACATTTAGCAGTGGAACACCTTCACATCCACTTCCTGTATGGTGACCGGACATAAAGGCTCTTTGGTGCGGCAAAAGTCAATAAGCAGTTCCTTGGTTTTGCTGATGTTAAGATACAGACAATTATGTTAGCCCCAAGAAACAAAGTTCTCCACTTGACTCCTGTCCACTGTCTCATCCCATTTATCAATACATGCTGTAAGTGTAGAATCATCTGAGAGTTTGTACAAGTGACAAAACCAAGGGCCTCATGTATAAATGGTGCATACGTACAAAAAGGTTGCCATGTATAAAAACTAAACTTGGCGTAAAGCTAAGCACATGTTCACGGTAGCCTCACACCATGCATACTCACTTTTCTGCTCAGTTTTGCAAACAGGCAGCACCCAGCGTCAAAACAGTGCTACTGTTCCTGTGCAGTTTCCCTTTCTTTTTTATATTCCCATCTATTTATCAAATACCCCGAAATTATTTGCATATCATCTACAGATTTAAGGCCCTTGATTGCAATCAATCTGTAACAATAAAATGGTGCATGGAATGGTTGAACTATTCCATATACCATACCTGCTTTAGCGTTATTACTCTCAGTGCACCACTGAGAGTATTTTAACCCACTGTGTCTGTTTATAGTATCAAAGCTGCATAGTAGCTGATCAGAAAGCTGTACAGCGGGTTGTGTTGAGAGAATGCAAAAGATTACTGGGATACAACTTCCAGCTCTGGATGACATTTATAGCACACACTGCCTCTGGAAAGCCACCAGCATCTGCATGGATTCCGCTCACCCATGCTACAGTCTATTTGAACTTCTCCCATCTGCCAAAATGCTTCAGAGCCTTTCCTGCACGGAGCTTGGAGCTCAGAAACAGTTTCATCCCGAGAACTAAAATTGCACTCAGTCAATCCATCAAGTACTTGTGGGTAGAACTGTTTGTACTTATAACAATTAGCTCACTGTACACTTGCGCTGCAACTGTAATACTGCACAACCATTTGTACTATCTACACTATATATATATGTATATTGTACTTCGCTTTCATATTGTATACAGTATTTTACATTGGTTTTTATTGTATCAATATTATTTTTTTTATCATTTTATAGAACACTAAGTTTATGGAGGAATTGTATATTGAATCTCATTGTACCATGCAATGAAAATAAAGGAATTCAATTCAGTTCAATAGAAGAGAGAGCATATTTACATATGATGATGACTGACTTCTAAGTTGATTTAGATTTCCAAGAACTATCCTCTTGGAGCTGTGTGCTGTTAGAACTCTAGGATATATACTTGGTATTACTTTTATAATGAAATGCATTAAAGTACTGTATGTATATTACATTTTACAGATACTTTGTTAACTTTTTAAATAATGTATACTGTTAATAATTAAACATGTGGGGTACAATGAATTGGTGCAGCCCTGGATGGGTGGATGGATGGATAGAATAATTGAACATGTATAACGAAGATTTTTTTAATGTTCCTTAAAAGTTTTGAAGAATCAGCATTCTAAGCTTACAGCTGGTTTTACATTTATTACAGATGCTTATTGTGTGGTCAGTGATTACTTGTAGAAAGAAAATAGGACAGGAATTGGGGGTCGGTACGATTGACAGACTAATTTGACAGACAAATTATTTGATCCAGGGTCATGCCTGTCCCAGCAAGCATCATGAGGCAGGAACAATCCCTGCATGGGGCGCCAGCTTATCGCTTCCACTGCACCACCGTGCCACCACATGTTTAATAGATGCTTTAATGCATTTCATCACGAAAATGATATCAAGTATATACCTTAGTATTCTAAAATGTCCAGAGAGCTGTAATATCACGAATGTAATTTATTCTGTGTGGCGATCACTGCCTGCACCCTCCTGTCAGTGTAAGAGAAAGCCCATTTAAGAAACACGTAGCGATTAGCGACTGGGTCAGGGAACACTTAGAATATGAAGAATTTAATGTGTTAATTTAATTATGAGGTCATTTCAGAAACTCTAGTAAGTTAAACTTCAATTTTAAGATTAAGTTTACAATGTTCTATTTTAATAACAAAATAAGCTACGAGATTACAGAGGAAATTTCAAGATTAAAGTCGACATTTTGACTTTAATCTTGACATAGACTTTTTTTTCTTCACTGTGTCCCTATATTTTTTTTCTTCTCTGTGGCCCTAATATGCTTATGTATGACACTCAGAAATTGACCTTTTCAAATCGACTTTGACATCTGACCATAACATTTTTGTTTCTGGCACTGTGTGAGTTTCTGAACTGAACTTTTGAGTGCCCTTCTCTCAATTTCCTTTTGTTGCTAATATCACTGCCTAAGCCACGACATAGTGCATTTTTCCTTGCCTACACTTCATTAAGTAGGATCTCCGCTTCACATTCGCTGAAATTCTTCCTTTTTTTACACATACATTTACTATTGTCTTTTAAGAAAGCACTGAACAGAATTGGCTTTTTATATTGATTTGCATACTGAAATAGGCTAGATTCTTGGAGGATTCGGGGCGGGGCTCTAGGTAACCTCATGTGTGTTAAAATTCACGTTGATTGGAATTTATAAAGGGAAGTGTGTGGAACTTTGCTTATGCACGGTTTTATGTATTTGAATTTTTTTTATCAATGCACACATTTCTGTTTTTGCCCGTACGCCATATTTTAGTGTGAATTCTACGCACGGCGTTATACATGAGGCCCCTAGTGTTATATTTATAGTCTGTGATGTACAGAGTGAAGAACCTAGTGGTGCTCCAGTGTTACTCACATTCATATCTGAGATACAGTCCTTGAGCGGAGGTCACAAACTATGGTCTGTCCAACAGAGAGTTCTGTGAAACCTTCCAAGTGGGTAAATAAACTTTATTGCCATCCTATGTGCTGTTTTATCCATTTACTTGTAACACTCATTACCAAATTAATTTCTATTGTGGAATAATAATGTTTGTTTTCATAAATGACTAGTGTGGATTTTGGACATTTTTATTTTTCAGTTTGCTTTGGATTCGAATCTTTTTGTTTAACAAATGGAATGCAATACTTTAACACTAATGTGCCACCACTGTGTAAGTCTAGTATTTAGCAAGATTCATTGTATTTATTCCCAACTTTGTAGCAATGTTGTAAGTATTAAATGAACACTTAAAATGGATATGTTTCCATATGTATGCTATAAAAGAGTTTATTTGACACTGACAAAGTTGCCATTTATAAATACAATAAGAAGAGAAAAGGGCCAGGAGCCAGGTCGATGTTTATGTATTTACAACCCATTTGTACAATTTCTGAGTACTGCTATTGGAGTAAATGTGATTTTGACTGCTGTTGTTCTTTAAAATTTTTTCTCTAAGTGAGCAGGTCAGCAAGCGTCAGTCCCAGATTGATCGACTCTATGTCTCCCTCAAAGACCTGGTAGAAGAGCGCAAAGGAAAGTTGGAACAACAGTATTGGCTCTACCAGTTGAACCGTGAGGTAGATGAACTAGAGCATTGGATTGCGGAGCGTGAAGTGGTGGCTGGATCGCCGGAGCTTGGCCAGGACTGTGAACACGTCTTAGTAAGTTGAAGGGGCAGAAATGGGGTTAATAGCTATGGGAACAACTTAATAATGATGAGGAATGGGAGACTGACATGGCTTTAAAAGTGTTTAATCAAGAAAGAGTAGGTGGAGAATGGGCCTGAAACCTACACCCCTCATTGTCTGTGTGAGAGTTTGTTTATATGTTTACTCCATGCCTGCTGTTTTTTTTTTCTTTTTCCAGAATATTTTGATTGTTTTTCTTGTCATCAGGCCACAAGTTTGTGTGTTTTAGGTTAATCAACTGATCTAATCTGGTCTAGTATGATAGAGTGTTGCATGAGCATGCCTTCTGATTGACTGGTTTAGGCATTTTGCCCCAGACTACCCAAATAGGCTCTGTCTACCTATGACCTTGAAATTGTACTTTGAGGAATGAATGCGTAGATGGAATGAATGGATGAGATTAGTTGATCTGAGCTGATCTGGTAAATTAGTGAGTGTGTCCATATGCTCAAGAATATTTCAAATGTAAGTGGAGTATGAGAAGGAATTTTATTTTTCTATATTTTTAATATATATATATATATATATATATATATATATATATATATATATATATATATATATATATATATATATATATATACATTTCGTTTTAATACATATCTATAAATAAATATATCTGTATATTGTGGAAGCCCACCCAGACACAGACAGGTAGACATTGTTATAAGCACCACAACACGTTTATTTACACAATATTTACAAAGTGACACAGCACACACAACCCAGTACTCCCGTACCACAACACCTTCAGTCCAGGCCTCTCACAATGCCTTTCTCTTCTGTTCCAGACGTGCTCCAGGTGCCTCCCGATGAACTTCTGCCAGCACTCCCTGGTGTGGTGGAAGTGCTGGCTGTGCACCTGGAAGCACTCTGGGTGTCCCTGGTCTTCTTCCTCCCCAGCACTTCCAGGTGTGGCGAAAACGCTGAGGATCAGGGCTTTCCAGACATCTGGGCAACCCCTGGCGATGATCACGGGGCCCTATAGGGTTGAGCTTCCATGCTCCTTTCCTGTGGTCTCCATAGCCACCAGGGCGTTCGCCCCCTCATGGTCCAGAGGAGGTTTAATCCCTCCTTCGGTCATTCCAGCTTGGTACCACCCCAGCCACTCGCCACAATATGTATATATACTGTATATATATGTATGTATATATATATATATATATATATATATATATATATATATATATATATATATATATATATATATATATATACACACACTAGGGGGCTTTGCTCCCAGCTCGCTTTGCGCTCTGCCACTCATGTATGGGGATGTGGATGTACAATTTAAACAGATTGCTATTTTCACGGGAATTGTTATATATGTATAATAGAACTAACTATTTTACATTACAGCAAGTAATTAACCATATTAAAAAATAGTAAAAATTTTTCGTTGTGTTATATGATTTTGTTCTGTTTGGCTTTGAAATTAACACACAAATATTTTTTAAACTTACACTGTTACTGTAACGCTTTGAATTAAATTTTCGTCAATATCGCATTGAATTTTCATTCTATGTTTGGACTTGCATCGTGACAACATATAACTGCCCATAAAAGAATTTTGTTTCTTTCTCCCTAATAAATAAGCTGAATGTTTGTTTCTGTGATTTGTTAATTGTCTTTGCAAAATCTATTCTAACGGGAAACGGTTAATGTTTTAATACAAATGGCTTATCAAGATCTCCATTGTTGTCTAATGTTATCCAGGGAAGATGTACTACATTACCTTTCTTGGATACATTCTACTTTCAACAGTTATTCGGGCGGTGGGAGACTGGATGGTGTTATCGGTTGTAGTTATTCTTTCGAATATTGTAAGTTGATGTTTTCATGTTCCACACGATCACCACCAACTGTTTCAGCATCGTCTATTGAAACGCATTTAACCAGTTTGCTGTGTAACCGATCGACAACTTTCACGTTAATTTGTTTGATTTCATTATTTCTCGGTGCTAGGATTGCCCTTGTACTCATTTCTTCTGTTGATATCCCTTTGGGGTGAAATTCATCAATAAGATTTGGGCATAATACGTCTTCTTTAATTGGGAAATTAAAGTGAGGAAAATGTAAATATTTATAAGAGCTGAGAGAGTAGGAACTGTGTTTGTCAAAAGCGCTCACACGAATGAGATGTGAGCAGACCGTGTGCGTTTTTGAATATGGTTGAGAGGATGGCGTGACTTGAAACAATCTCATGTCAAAAGTCTTGTCCCACAGGACTTGAAAGAATGTCTTTTATATAATAGAGAGATATATTAATATTACAGAACAAAGGATTTCTACAGCCTCACCTAAAAATGGTTAAAGTTTCACCAAGTTATTTATCTTACGTTTCTTGCTTTTCATAGTCTACAGTGTAATTATCTATTCTCTAGCTCTCATTTCTTATCTATGCCTATATAAGCTTAAGAATGTCTTTGTTTAGTCCAAGCGGCAGATGAAGAGAGAATGTTCCTGTACTGCTCTCCAATCGGATCAATTGAAATAAAAGGAAAATATATAAAAACTGCTTGCATAGTGACTTCAGAATATTTACTTAAAATGAAGCCCACAAGTACTTACATATTCTGGTTAAATTAACTTATTCTTTAAAGCATGGCTATTCACATTATGTAAAACAGCCACAATTTGGGGGTCGCAATATGCGTCAGCCTTTTAAAGAAGCTCCTTCTCTTCCCTTTTTTTTGAATAAACATTTTGATAACCTTTCTTTTTTTAATAAATATTATTAATTAATAGTGTTAAGAATTGGCCTCTGGCTTGTTACTTGTTACTATAATTTTTTTAAATACATTTTTGAATTGAAGATAATCTGTTGTTATTGCTGACTGAAGATTCGGCCCATCTCAAATGGTTTTTTTGAACTTGAGAAATGACGCAGGGTGAGCATCATGAATCTTAAAGTACCTTATGCCTACAACATCTGAATATGTAAGAAACTCTGAGGAATATAAACGGGGTCATATTAAATATTCATATACATCACTGGTAGCATTACGACCACTAACGCCAAAGGGACTATCTCTCACACCTTATCAGAGGAGCAGCTCGTTGAATGATGGAGGAGGTGAAGTTCCAGAGCGCAAATAAACATAACGTGTAAAGGTTTCAAAACTGGCTAACCTCCATGTGCTGGGGAATATTTCATTTCTTTTTAAGTCAAAGGAACTGTCACATCTCTTGGCGAATTACAGCACGTTCAGTTACTGTGGCATTTTTGTTATTGTGGTGAACCAGCTTAAACCCGCCATGTATACACATACTCAGTGTTAAATAAGAGGAATATTGATCTAAAAAAAACATTCTCATCATTTTCTCAATTCCGGGAAATGTCAATGAGTGTGTAGTGGCAGTGCTTCTCAAGAAAAGTGTGGGCTGAGTGATAAAGAGCTAGTCTGATGTCACTAGGAAGCATTCCGCTTGCAGTACGACTGTAGGAGTTTTGCTATTAGTTCATGCTGTAAAGGATCAGTATCTGAGGGCCTTTGTAATTAATTAATTGTGGCTTTGTGCCTGATCACCAGCAGTTACCACAGTGCAAATGCCCGAAGTAGGTCAGATCATTATGTGACTCTATAACAAACATTTGGCGCAGTCAGCAGGATTTTCAGGTACCCATGGCTCATAGTTATTTTAAAGTAAAATACATATTGGGTAAGATGAAGAAATAACTGTCTGTAGAGGAGCAGAATGTCAGTATTCCTGTAAAGTTATTGATTGGTAGATGGCATCCTCTTTTCTATTCAAATTATATTGCCAGATATTCCAATTGAGTGATCCCCTCAAAACATAGTACAGGAAGTACAAAGTTTGCAGTTAAATGATAAGAAAAAACAAGTGAAGACAGCAGCTGATCAAATTGGCTGGGTGCTGCTCACAGCAACAAACAATTTAGAAAATGTTTTTCAAATACATTTCCCACTTTTTGCTACTGTTGGTTTTATTGTGTTTTATTAATTTTGCTTTTTTGCAATAGCAAGTTTGTATTGTTTGGTATAGTGTTAAGAACACCTAGAGGGAACGATTGTCATAATCCTACAGGGGTTAGTGGCCGAGAAGGGACACCTTCAGAAAGAAGCAGCATGGTGACTGGGTCCCAGCTTTGGTAAGTGGCACCGGTATAGAGTGACGGTCAAGTCTGAAGGCAACCATTTGGTCTGTTTATACCAGGCAAGTAAGGGTCTTTGCTTCTGGCTGCTGTACATGTCTAAATAACATTATACATTTCAAGGACTGTAAAGAAGCCATACTGAAGTCTGATTTTGCATGAGGCAGCTGTCCACATGCAAGTAAGCTGTACAAATTGGGTGTTATAAAGCTGATATATTTAGCATTCATGCACAAACCATAGTTAAGTATTGTGGCGGGCAGCCGGATTCCATGCCTGGCTGGGATGCCCCTGCTGCATATATTCTGGGGGAGCAACCGTGGGCAACTCAATGCCTTCCCCGGGACGCTTGGTAGCAGCCTCCCTGGCTGAGGATGGTGCCTCAGTTTCCTGTAGGGCTTCATGGGAGATGAGCCCTGTTGGGATCTGGGGTGGCCACCAGGGGGTGCTGCATGGGTCCCTGAGCCGGCCTGGACAACTCTACTGCCCCGACCGGAAGTGCAATCAGAAGAAGGTGATCAAGCACCTGGAGCACTTCTGGGTGGACTATACAATACAATACAATACAATACAATACAGTTTATTTTTGTATAGCCCAAAATCACACAGGAAGTGCCGCAATGGGCTTTAACAGGCCCTGCCTTTTGACAGCCCCCCAGCCTTGACTCTCTGAGAAGACAATGAAAAACTCCCAATAAAATCCTTGTAGGGAAAAATGGAAGAAACCTCGGGAAAGGCAGTACAAAGAGAGACCCCTTTCCAGGTAGGTTGGGCGTGCAGTGGGTGTCAAAAGTAGGGGGTCAATACAATACAATATACAGAACAGAACAATTCCTTAATACAGCATAATAATAAAAATAAAATAAAAAAAAATAATATTAAACTATAAAAAGGGCCAGCAACCTCCACTCAGGAGCCAGAATCGGGAGAAAGAGGACGAGGTTGCCTGGGAGGAGTAGTGCTGCCAGTAGAAGGGTTGTGATTTGTGTTGTGCTTGGTACTTGGGACTGTTTTGTGGCTGGGGGGTTCACGGGGAAGACGTGCCCTCCAGCTGAAAAAATAAATAAAGTGTTTGTGCTTCAACACATGCCTCTGTGTAAGTCTGTGCCAGGTTGGGCGCTATATAGCGTCCAGTTCACACTATTAAGTACATAGCATAGGTGAACCTAAATAACAAATAAGAGGGACTTCCATGGCAATACAGAGTGAAATAATTGACTTTAAGCAAAAAACTTTCCCCTAAAGATGGTTAAAAAAAGAGAAGGCCTTCAATGAAGTCTTTGTGAATCCTAAATGCTTTTAGGAAGTAAAATGTAGTATATTCTGCCAAGTTAGCGAGAAAGGAGACCTCTTTAAAAAGTGACTGTATCCAGCAGGGGGCGCAAGCTCCCTTGTTGGAACGAGTTCTTTTGTAATTGCAGCATGTTACATAACCTGAATCTATATAGATATAATATAAAAAGGCGATACCCACCCCTTAGTCTGCAATCGCTTCGCTCCCCTGTGAGATGTCGATGCCATCTTGCCTTTGTTTACATTTTGTAACTCACGCACAAATTAGATGCCGAGTCAATGAGTCTAACATTCCTCCAAGCAGAGAGGGAATGCCTGTGACATAACGGTGAGTTTTGTCGCCATTAACAGCTGATTGTCGCCCTCTACCCCTGGATGTCGACTTTTGTCACGTAATACACATCACGGTCTGTGACGCAATATTCACTCCATAAGACGCATAGACATTTCCACCCTTCTTTTGGGGGAAAAAAAAAGTGCGTCTTATGGGGCGAAAAATACGGTAATTCTTTCCAGTACCTGAAACCAGAGCTGATATATAAAAAGAGAAAATACACAGCTTTAGATGTAGTTAAACCTTTATATCTACAAACAAAATGTTCATTCTAATAGGTTTCTCAGGCTGAGCTTTTCCCTGCTTGCTTGTGTTGATAAACTAGATTGGTTTTTAACAAAATTGTTCCGTGATGTAAGTGATGGTTTTGAAGGTAATTACACCTCATAAGTATGATTCCTCCCTTTTGTATTTATTCGTCTTTCAGTGATTACATATGGCAAATACAACTAGAACTTGAAGTAAAAGGATGTGGAATGATCGTACATTTCTGCACAGCACTTAGTCACTGGATACTGGGTAGGACAGAGAAAACAAAATTAAAGGGCAGCGTGCTGAGTAAATGCAGATTGGCTCCCATTGAGACTAAGCTGCAGTTTTTTAATTATGAGAATAAATTATTCCTATTAAAGAAAGAAGATAGAGAGAGAGAGGAACAGTGGATTGGTACACTTTAATCTCTTTGAATTTTAATGGCCAAGTGGGGATTCACAAAACAGTGAGAAAAAAGATTAATTCATATGCTGCTTTAATAAGGGCTTGTTCAGACATTCCCATATCCAAAGGGATTTTCCAGACAGTGGATATCAGCAAAGGCTGCTTCATGAAATGGGAAAATCCCCAGAGGACGTCTGAAATTATTAAAAGGATTAGCCTATTTTCTTTCTTTAATATGAAGAAATTCTTTTTCGGGAGGTTATCTTTAGCTCTTGGGCCCTGGCACCTTGTTCAGGGTGGTTTCCTGCTTTGCTCCCAGGGTTTCAGATATGGGCTTCAGATCCTGCAACCCCGAAATGGATAAGCAAGCTGGAGAATGTTATGGCATGTGATCTTTAGCTCTTGAAACGGTGGGCTCTCCTTCTGTCAATGTCCAGTAGTCCTTACATTCTTACCACTATATTTATCTGCTTCAGGCTCCCGCTATTATAATTTTGGCATTGAAACCCTTCATTCCTTTTAGACATGAAGTATTTGATATCTAGCCATTCATAGAATATTTCCATTTTTGTTGTTTACGTTATTGTTACCTACCGGCCAGAGTTGTTTCTTCAGGATAATGAAAAAATATTCACTCATTTTATGAACAAACATCTCCAGTGAAGGCTTCTAGAGAAGCAGAGCCTTTTGTGACAGCAGCAAGCACAAGGCGCATACCAGCCTTTGATGGCACACCAGCCCCTCCCAGGGCATATACTTGTAAGCATACTCCCTTTGCAACCAATTTAGAACTGGAGTGCCTGAAGAAAACCCCCAATAACATAAGTGAGATCAGACCCTGATACCTGGAGCTCAGAAGAAGCAGCAGCTCAAGCCACCATGCCAAAAATTATTAATGTGTAAGCATGCAATATTTAAAAATATCCATTAATACTTAATAACCCTTTCCTCATCTTGCACTGTCCTCCATGCCGGAAAAAACATTGCTCAATTTCAAGGACTTGGACACCATTTCTGCAATATATAAAATTATTTTGCAGTCACTCCCTTTTAAAGATCCAAGTGGACACTGGGAAAAAGATCTTTTAATCAATATATCAGAAAAGGAGTGGAAAATAGCAATGCAGAGACTTCACTCGAGCTCCATATGTGCAAAGCATACCATTATTTAACTTAAAATTATCTATCGAGCACATCTGTCTCGCCTAAAACTCTCCAAAATGTTTCCAGGGCAGGATCCAACCTGCTAACGCTGCAAACTAGTTCCAGCCTCACTAGGTCACATGTTCTGGGCCTGCACCAAATTAACATCATTTTGGACCAAACTTTTTAATTACCTTTCAGACAGCCTTGGACTCACAATCCCTCCTGACCCATTAACAGCTGTGTTTGGGGTTCTTCCAGAGGGGTTTAAAGTGGAGAAGGACAAACAAACAAACTGTGATTGCATTCACTACACTTTTGGCACGCAGACTTATTTTGCTAAACTGGAAGAATCCTAACTCTCCTCTTTTAAGTCAGTGGGAAACCGATGTTTTATACTATTTAAAATTGGAAAAAATCAGATACTCAGTTAGAGGATCTGTACTGAATTTTTTCAAAACAGGATCTAATCAAAGATATTTTAGAATAAGCTCTTAATGCACCGAGGTAGCAATTCTCTCCACATTTCTTTTTCTTCTCCATTCATCTCTATTTCCCTATTAAACTCATCGATTTAGGTTTGTTTACAAGCTTTAAGTTTTACCTGTTGGCCATGCTCTCTCTCTCTCAGTGGGGGCGACTAGTTTTCAATCCTATTTTTTGTAAAAATGTATCTATTTGTATGGAATGATTACAATAAAATTCATAAAAAAAATGACCCTGAGTTAAGGAAGGAAAATAATAGTGTCATCGGTCAAGGGTGGGACAGGAGTCAAGATGAATTGCTGGGGTGCCAATCAGGTCACTCTGTTTACTCAGAATAATACATTTACTCAAAGTAACAAAGTACTCGATGACACAGTAAAGAAACAAAAGCACAATGTAGTCATTGGCTGTATCTTAAATGCCCTGGAGAGCAGTTAGGCTTCAGAGTCGGAGCTCCGTAGCGCAGACTGCTCATCTCCTGAAGGAGACGCCATCTTCTCAGACAAAAGAATTGATGATCACGCCACCTGGTGTCCTGGGGTGGTAGTACTTACCTCTGACAAGCCTGGAAGGTGACCCTCCAATGCGCATGCGTGACAAAAGTAGCAAATTTGAAACACAGGAAAAAAGAATTAAAGAAAAACTAATTAAATTTACCAAAATTAATTTCCCTTTTAATGTGACTACTATTTTCAGACAGGGATTAAAGAATAAGTTTGGTATTTTTCCCAGTCGAAGTTATTTCTTCAAAATCATGGCATATATCAGTTTGCTGCATAAAATTGTCTTCTAAAATACTGTACAATAAAAAAAAAAACTTTACCTGTTCTTGCATCTTACAATAGGGCTACATGTTACCCCTCACTTACACATGATAAAACAATTCTTCAACTTACCAATTATGTCCATTTTCTAAACCAAAAATGTAATTGATTATTGTCTTGAGATTACACTCATATTACAGAACAGTGCATCAAGGAAAGAAAAAGAAAATTATTGTTTTGTGGTTCAGCCATTTTCAAAGGGGACCAACTGTGAGCCTCATGTCTTCTCCAGCTTCCCCATTTGTCTTACTCTGTGGCATCCTTGCTCTCTCTGCTCTTTTGACAAACAATAATAACAAAAAAAGTCACAATTATGATATTCTAGTACTATAAGGAAGACGCTGCCTGCTCCGGCTCGATTGATGAAGCATGCGTGGGTTTCAGTGAGAGAATATGGAGCTCGTGTAGCAGGCAATGAAGTGACAAGAACTGATCAGACATTAAAGGCATGCCTTACGGAAAAGTCGCCCCTCACATTTCACCTTCCACGATTTGGCCCCTGTAGATAATGAGTAGGTTACAGCAGCGTTTCTCAACCTTTAAGTATTTGCGACCCGAGTTTTCATAACAGTTTTAATTGTGCCCCCTAACATTTTTTTTAAACCCTAATAAAATGTATTCCTATATTTTTTGCTGCTGATACACCGCTACAAGTTTCATTATACCTACTTAACTTTTATCGACATTTATCTAACTCTATATATTTTTTTTTTTCTAGTATCAGAATGTAGTTGAAGTTAATGTGTTTTGGTTTCAATGGAGGTATTTTTCATATTTTCGATTCTTGTTTTCTTTTTTTCACATCTTCACGACCCACAGGTTGAGAAACGGCAGGTTACAGAAATGTAAATAATGCACCAAATTTTTTATTGTCATTTATTTTGGTTTAATAAATGCACTTGTTAAAATTGTCAAAAAATTAAACATGCCCTTTGCAGGCAGAACATTTTTCACAAACCCAGATTCCCAGTTCTCTTTGAAAACACGTAAATGTGGTTGTCATCATCTACCAGTTTTCTTTTGCCTCTTATTGACGGAACTGTTTTTGTCATTGTAAATATTTAGAATATTATACGACGCTGTGCGAGGCGTGGCAGCATATATATCGATATTGCACTGTCTGCTTCACGCTGCTGGTTCTTCAGCACCACCGATACTCAAGCTCCGAAAACAACAATCACGAGCTGCGTATCGGCCGTAGTGTGTTTGAACACATTAAATTGAGTAACGGTGCTGACAGAAAAACTGCGCGAAATCCAGTAACTCTAGTGACCCAGGTAGATGATAGGAAAAATATCTGGGGAGAATTGTGGGGGGCAACTTTTCCAGATCTCTAAAGGCATACATCAGGTGCGTGAATGAGAGAAGGTGGGTATGGTGTATCTGTCCGTACTGACCCACATCAGCAGGAACAATCCCTGAAAAGGGCACCAGTTCACCGCAGTGCGAACACACACCCACACACACACACAAATATTCACTATAGGTCAAGTTTAACAACACCATTTTATGTATATTTAATCAGGTTGATGTTAAGTAAACTTCAGTCCCAATGTTTTAACATAATTACATTGGGCTGTCATTCCTGCCCCACAATGCCAGGTTGTACATGGGGTCTGCTTGTATTAACAGATTGATTGGCGTCAGAGTCAAAAACATTGTGCTTCATTGTTTTATTACTATGTCATCCACAAGAGCGACTCATCATATATTAAAAAAAATAAATTGATAATTGCGTTGTGTTGCGGCGATTCAGTCTGCCTTTTTCTGATTTTATTTTTTTTTTATTTTTTTATTTTTTTTGATAGTGTGAGTACATGGCTTTTATTAAAAAATACAATTCAGTATAATCAGTTCAGTTCAAATGTATTGAATGTGTTGTGGAAACCAGGGGGGTTGCACCAGCTCCCCAAACCCAACACAGACAGACACAAGGCACAAGTCCAGCATAACACAGGCTTTTATTCAGCTGTGGGAAACTCTTTCTGATAATTTCCCACCTGCAGAGCACAGATACAAAAGCACAAAGCAGTACACAGCACTCTGTCTTTGTCTTCTTTCTCTCCATCTAACTCCACTCCTCATCCAGCAAGCTTCGTCCCTTTCCCTCCCTACAGTGCCTCCTGGAGTCATGGCAGGCAGCACCTTTTAAGTAGTCCCAGGAAGTACTTCTGGTGTCATGAAGGCTTGGCCCAGGAGCGCTTACCGGTAAGGCTGGAGCCCCATAAAGTAGAGATTCCCAGTCCCTGCAGCAGCCCTTGGCAGCACCCACAGAACCCAACAGGGCTGAGTCAAAGAACTCCCAATTCCCATGATGCCCTGTAGGAAACCATGGCACCGCTGCAACCAAGTGGGGTTGCCATCCAGCACTTTGGGGGAGGCAGCACTCTAAAGAAGCTGCCGTCCCCCATCTTTCCACCCCATGGTACAAATAAATGAATATGTGCTCTTTTCACAATGCTGCCACTTGCCATGCATCTCCTTTCAGTTTGTCTGTGTAAAATAACCACGCAGGTTCGGCGTTGGGTTGTCACAGCTCACAAATGAGCAAGAAACTTAACCTTACCTCAAGAAAATAGGGCCAAGAGCCTGTGATAAAAGGATTATTTCTTGTTTCTTTCTGTTATCATAAAGATGCCTCATAAACACAGAAGGCACATTTTCATAAGTCGAAATCATTGCTGTTATTTGGTAGATCTTAAGGCTTTTTCTATCACGTATGGATGCATAGTGCCCCATTGTAAGATGCAAGAGCAGAGAAAGTATTTTTAAAGTTTATAAAAACCCCAGTTTAGAACACAATTTTTGTAGTGTAAGAATACTAGGGGTTGCTGTCGCCCCGTTAAACCCAACAGACAGACGCAGACACGGGTTAAAAGCACTCAGAAGTATTTTTAATTCTTCGTCTTTCTCAGCCGTGCCTCCAAAGCAGCCCAGCCACAATAGACAGGCAATACAATACAATAAATAAACACAATAATTCTTCCCTCCATCTCCCAGCAAGCTCTGTCACACTCACTTGCTGGGTCTCCAACAGTCCTTTATATAGGCCTTGACCTGGAAGTGCTTCTGTCCTTCCGTCCACGTGACTCATCAGCACTTCCGGATCAGATGGAGAGCCTGCAATTTCATCAACTCGGAAGTACTTCCGTTCTTCCGTACCTGTGACTTTGAAATACTTCCAGGCTATGTAACCAGTAGGGAATCCCCCAGACTCCCTGTAGCATCTCCTGGCGGCACCCATGGTACCCAGCAGGGCTGTGTTGCTGAACTCCAAGTCCCATAGTGTCCTATGGGCATCCAGGGCACCACTACATTCCTGGGAAGCTTCCATCTTTCGTCTTGGGGGAGGCAGTGTCCTTGATTAGTTGCCTTCCCTCATCTTTCCTTTACAGGGGCGTCCCAGCTGGGCTGAACTGCCAGCCGTCATCTCCCACAGTAGCAAATGTACGACATGATGTACGACAGCGAGAAGTTTTGAGAATATAATTCTTAAACCTGAATCATCCAGTTCAGGGTCATCAGGAAGCCAGAACCTATTGTGGTATCATTACACACAAGGCTGGGACCAGCCCAGGATGAGATGACAGATCATTATAGGGCCTTACTTACACACACACACACACACACTATTAAGGGGACATTTTAGACTTGCCATATTAAGCATTGAAAGCGTCTTTGGGGAGATTCAGTGGAGTAAAACTCCACACAGTCTTGAGATGAGCATGTAAAAGCCACGTAGACAGTGACCTGGGTGCTGAATTTGCGTAGAAGCAGCATTAAACAATGTGTAAACAGCCTGTCCATTAAGCAGATACACAGTGTTTATTTGTATAATGTCCCTCTATAAGGAATATCAGTTCCAAAGAGTTTTTTTGTAATGGATGTCATGCTAAGGTGCTTTAACATCAGCAGCCATACCACCTGCACTTCAGAACAGGTCATCCATCAGAAGCAAAGCATGTTAGTACTGGAGAGCATCCAAGAAAAGCTAGGGTTGCTGCTGGAGAAGGTGTTGGGTTAATCCAGCAGGGGGCGCTTACCCTGTGGTTTGTGTGTGGATCTCAATTTCCCAGTGCAGTGAAAATGGTGCCATCCTTCATATAAGACGTAAAACCGAGGTCCTGATGCTTTGTGGTCATTAAAGATCCCTGGGCGTCCTTCATTAAGAGTAGGGTGTATCCCGATGTCCTGGCTAAATTGCCCATCATGGCCTTGTCATCCCCTGTATCTGATTGGCTATCTCTCACTCCCCATCACGAACCAATAGCTAATGTGTGGTGAGTGTACTGGTGCAAGTATGGCTGCCATCGCATCATCCAGGTGGATGCTGCACATTGGTGGTTTTTGCACTGGTTTGGCAAGAAAGTACTATATACATGTAAATAGTTATTTAATTAAAATAGTGGTTGAAACGAAAACCTCTGCAGTGGGCTGGCGCCCTGACGGGGTTTGTTTCCTGCCTTTAGCCCTGTGTTGGCTGGGATTGCCTCCAGCAGACCCCCGTGACCCTGTAGTTAGGATATAGCGGGTTGGATATTGGATGGATGGATGGAATGAAAACCTTCAGCCGCTCTGGCACCTCTGTTGTAAGGTAATTAAAGTGTCATTTGAAGAAAACACTAGCATCAGTTGTAGATTAAAAATTGTTACGACTGCGTGCAGAAACCTCAAAACTGTAAAAATGGCTTAGCGTACTGCCCTATGATAAGTAATGCCATTACTGGGTAACATTTGGAGAAAAACTACTACTTATATTTCAATTTTTATTTCTTAAAATGGTCATATTATGTTTAATGGACTGGACAATTTGTTCTTTATTAGTGAATGACTCATAAATGTGCTGTTAGTTAGCCAGTTTCTCAACACGCTTTACATTCTGGAGCAAAGCTTGGTGAAGTGGGCAGGAGGCAGTTGCAGTGCTACCCCTCCTTCATCTTTTAATGAATCTTCTCTTGCCGAGTCGTATCTGTGCAGAAATCCCATTTGATCAATAGTTGAGCTCTCAAGGAGAATATCCTCAGCAGGAACACCACTCGGTCCATAGAGGCCTACCGTGATTACAGGTTTTCACTTCAACTAATCTCTTAATCAGAGGCAGATGTCAGTCTCTTATTTAACTGTCTACTTAATTACAGTGGTGTGAAAAACTATTTGCCCCCTTCCTGATTTCTTATTCTTTTGCATGTTTGTCACACAAAATGTTTCTGATTATCAAACACATTTAACCATTAGTCAAATATAACACAAGTAAACACAAAATGCAGTTTTTAAATGATGGTTTTATTATTTAGGGAGAAAAAATCCAAACCTACATGGCCCTGTGTGAAAAAGTAATTGCCCCCTTGTTCAAAAATAACCTAACTGTGGTGTATCACACCTGAGTTCAATTTCCGTAGCCACCCCCAGGCCTGATTACTGCCACACCTGTTTCAATCAAGAAATCACTTAAATAGGAGCTGCCTGACACAGAGAAGTAGACCAAAAGCACCTCAAAAGCTAGACATCATGCCAAGATCCAAAGAAATTCAGGAACAAATGAGAACAGAAGTCATTGAGATCTATCAGTCTGGTAAAGGTTATAAAGCCATTTCTAAAGCTTTGGGACTCCAGCGAACCACAGTGAGAGCCATTATCCACAAATGGCAAAAACATGGAACAGTGGTGAACCTTCCCAGGAGTGGCCGGCCGACCAAAATTACCCCAAGAGCGCAGAGACGACTCATCCGAGAGGTCACAAAAGACCCCAGGACAACGTCTAAGGAACTGCAGGCCTCACTTGCCTCAATTAAGGTCAGTGTTCACGACTCCACCATAAGAAAGAGACTGGGCAAAAGAGGCCTGCATGGCAGATTTCCAAGACGCAAACCACTGTTAAGCAAAAAGAACATTAGGGCTTGTCTCAATTTTGCTAAGAAACATCTCAATGATTGCCAAGACTTTTGGGAAAATACCTTGTGGACTGATGAGACAAAAGTTGAACTTTTGGAAGGCAAATGTCCCGTTACATCTGGCGTAAAAGGAACACAGCATTTCAGAAAAAGAACATCATACCAACAGTAAAATATGGTGGTAGTAGTGTGATGGTCTGGGGTTGTTTTGCTGCTTCAGGACCTGGAAGGCTTTCTGTGATAGATGGAACCATGAATTCTACTGTCTACCAAAAAATCCTGAAGGAGAATGTCCGGCCATCTGTTCGTCAACTCAAGCTGAAGCGATCTTGGGTGCTGCAACAGGACAATGACCCAAAACACACCAGCAAATCCACCTCTGAATGGCTGAAGAAAAACAAAATGAAGACTTTGGAGTGGCCTAGTCAAAGTCCTGACCTGAATCCAATTGAGATGCTATGGCATGACCTTAAAAAGGCAGTTCATGCTAGAAAACCCTCAAATAAAGCTGAATTACAACAATTCTGCAAAGATGAGTGGGCCAAAATTCCTCCAGAGCGCTGTAAAAGACTCATTGCAAGTTATCACAAATGCTTGATTGCAGTTATTGCTGCTAAGGGTGGCCCAACCAGTTATTAGGTTCAGGGGGCAATTACTTTTTCACACAGGGCCATGTAGGTTTGGATTATTTTTTCTCCCTAAATAATAAAAACCATCATTTAAAAACTGCATTTTGTGTTTACTTGTGTTATATTTGACTAATGGTTAAATGTGTTTGATGATCAGAAACATTTTGTGTGACAAACATGCAAAAGAATAAGAAATCAGGAAGGGGGCAAATAGTTTTTCACACCACTGTACATTACTCAGTTCCTGGTTATTGCACTCTTTGCAAGAATGACAAATACTGTACACACGAGTTCTTCTTTTTAGCCAAATATCAATTTAGTCAACATTAGCCATGTTCAAAACATTTTTCATACTGTATGTTACTGTCTTCTTTAATTTTCCATCATATTAACTTCTTATTTTCTGAGAGATCTGAGCAGGGCATTCTAATGTGCAGACCCAATAAATTAGGGATTTGCAGATGATTCTTGAAAGGAAGAGATTAAGGACACTGACTGGGACCAAGCTTTCCTTTGCCAGAATGCTTTGGAGGTGGCAGGGCAGTGTCCTAACACCAAATTCAAAATCCCTTTTCCAAAAGAGAGTATTTATAGCAGAGTCAGAGGGACTCTTGGAATAAATGAAAAAGGGTCATTAAATGACAAAACATCCTGGTTTCTTTAACCATGTTGGTACATCAAAGGCTTAATATACATAGCTGTCATGCCGTACCATTTTATTCCTTTACAATTTTATCACCAGACTCTTTGCATAGGTCTCCCTTTCCTTCTGTGGCATTTTGAAGCTGAGTGACGTTATCTCCTGTCACAAACTCGACCAAGAGCCATAGCAAGGTTTGGTGACAGACACCCGTATATTGTTTCCTAGCTGCAAAATTGCAAAAATGATAGCACTGAGGTGCACGATTCAGAGTCCAAAACAGAACTGAAGGAATAAGGGAAAAGTGGCGGCTTTTAAAGGCCAATATAGGAAATGACATCAGGGGGGTCAGAACCGGAAGGGTCTTCCTCCATAGGCTCGAGACCGGAAATGACATCAGCAGGGCCGGACCCAGAAGGGTCTTTGTCCATAGGCTTAGACCTGGAAGTGACATCTAAGGGGTCGGAAGCAGGCTTGACGTCATCAGAACCAGGCAGGATTTCCCGTGAACAATCTGTAGATAAGCGAGAAAAAGAGTCAGTGCACTCTGGCTCGGAATTACCATCATTAGCTGCCTCCCATGCGCACGTGTGTGACACTCTTTATTATGTCCTGGCCCAAGATTTGCCCCACTGTGTGCCAAGCCTAATGAAGGGACAATTCAACAAAGAGCTCTGACCACTTGAAATGCCCTTTTCAGTACACAGTAGCAATTCTGCACCTACAGTAGGTCATTCGGCATTCTCATGGACCAGACCCTGTTACTGATGATGAGCCTCACCACTCTAAAGAGGGACCTTAGTTTTGGCCACTTGAGCCTATTGTCTTACTCTTTATGCTATAACCTAGTGATGTTGATTGCCTGATAATGTGTATAATATTGAACATCTCTCTATTATATTAAAAAAATCTTGGGTCGATACGTGATCTTCTTGGAAGACACTTTCACGTCCCACGAGACAACGCAGTGAGACAAAAGGACAGATGCTGTACAGGCTTTTAAATGATCAACACGAAACACGACAAGCAGAACACGCAGCTCAGCAGCAGCAGCAGAAAGCCAGCAGCTGATCTGTCCGCATCTCCTTAGCACACGTTCAACAGCAGAGACGCAAAGTGGCTGGAGCTTAGCGTGCCCCCGGGGGGAGGAGGGGTGGGCGAGCAAAGCCCCCTAGTACTGTATATCAATGAAAGACCTGTGTCTGTGTATGGAGTAGCTTGCTCTGCTCATGTTCAGCCATAGCCACTAGATGGCGCATGTATGCACATGTACAGTTTTTCAGCACTTACATCATTGTCGAGCAACCGGAATTTTCTAGGGGCGCCGCAAAAACTTTTGTAAAATATTTAAAATTGCTAGTGTTTTTGAACTTTTGGTTGATTAAAAAGATAATGTTTTAAAAAAGAAAATATTTTATGTTGAAAAAAAAACGATAATGGAACACTTACGGAAATGAAGTCTAAGAAACATGATAGACTTCAAATGATCGACAAGGAAATGCGCGTCTGTCATTCGAAAGTTGATCCTTGCATCAATCTCATGTGCTGAAAAACAATCTCAACGTTCACATGAATTAAATTTAAGATTTATCCTTTGATTCCTTTATTAATAAAATGTCTTTCAAACTTGTAAAATTAACTGTTTTTATTGGTGATTGTCAATAGATTGTGTCATCACGACTTTATTTATGGGCAGTCCCTCAGGTGCGCCGCGAAAGAAAATTTTTGGACTTAGTGCGCCGCAACTCGAAACAGGTTGCCTTTCACTTACTTACATGCACCTCACTTCTCACTATGAAAGACCTGCAGGCAGCAAACATCACCCCGCAATAACGACTTTATGCTAATGACACAGATGAAGAGACACAACATTGAAAGGAAGCGAATGCCTCCTTAACAACGTTCAAGTGAAACACCTCAGCAATGGAGGGCAAGGCTTGGAGTTTTCATTAAACACATTGTCTATCTGGAGGTATTTTCTCGAGACAAAGATTAATAGGACTCACATGCCAGCGATACGGCTAAGATATGGTATTGCCAGTGTCTTCTTACAAAATCAAGTTCAGGTAAGTCCATGTTCTTTGCACTGGATAATTTTTAAGAGTTTACTGTTGCCTCTCCAATTTCATAAAAATAGTAAAACTGCCAAGAAGTCTTCAAGTTGTTTTTTCTTCTGAAGACCACATGCAGCCTAGTAATTTATATTTATGTAATAAATATCATGTTCACAAAGATTGCCCCTCATACTCGTCAATGTTAAACAGTATCTTCATCAGTGCAAAAAATACTGAGCAGCAAAGGGGGCATGGAGCAAAGAACTAACAGTAGAAACAAAATACAGAGGAATGAAAGAGGAAATTATAGGGAAAAAGCTAAAACTAAAGGAGAATCCATTCACCTTCTGTGTCAATGGCTGTTTTCTTATAAAAATGCAAGTTGCATTGTCTAAGGACCCTTGAAGTTTCATAAGATATCATCATACAGAACTTGTAATGTGGCAGATGAGTTCTTGGCAACTTGCTGCTATAGCTGCTGTGGCCTACAGGGGGCATGCTGCACCACTTCCCCCAACAGACAACTGACTACTCCTGAGAATGTTGAGTCTTGACCAGTGATAGCCCATTCGTCTTTTACTTTCCTCCTCATTTTGTACTCCAAATTGTCTGGCTGTGGTGGTGGACTCACTTTGGGCCTGTGAGCACTTCCAGCACATCCACGCTGTATTCAGGAAGCTGTTCTGGTTCAGGTGGAATTTCCATATTTTCTTGTTCCCAGTAGCTCAATGAAGTGATACCCAGGGTCCCTGCGGTTGTCCAACAGGGAACTCCACCTGAGGGATGCTGCCATCCAGTATACTAAGGGAACACATGGCACCAGGAAGTAGTTACCCAATTTCCATCTCTTATATTGGCATCCCAGCTGGGTACAGATGCACTGATCATCCCAACTGGGATGCCAGCCTATCCATAGCATCTTTTACATTACCTACTCCTAAATGTATTCTGTGACCCACTGAAAAAGTGCAGACCCTAATACAGTGTTTATTGAGAACTATCCTCCACTGGCATGTGATGCATACATACAAAGGAGAGCAGATCATGCATTTAATCAATTAAAATATCATATACAGATCGCACAGAGGAACTGTGTTGTGTGCTGCTGCCTCTTAGCTCCTGTGATATGGCTTCAATTCTCATGTGCTCACCATGTCTGTATGGGTTTCATAGGAGTGCTTTGGTTTCATCTCGCAGTCTGTGATGTTAAGTTGACTTGAAACCTAAATGAAGTATGAGTGAGAATGACTACCATCTCATCCAAGATTTATTTCTGATGCTGCTGGGATAGGATCTAACCTCTCAGTACCTTGGACTAATCAAGGCAAGATTAGGGAATCTTCTTCTGAAATGATACAGTATTACTGGAATTTGTGTCTTTGTTAGGTATTGTGACAAATGCCTGGGGTCCATGCCTGGCCAGGACACCCCTTCACCACGTCTGCCAGGGGGATAAGGGTGGGAAGCCCAGTATCTCCCCCTGGACGCTAGATGGTAGCCTCCCTGGGTTGCAGCAGTGCCTTGGACTCCCCCAGGGCTTCATGGGGATTGGAGTTCTGTGCAGCTCTGTGGGGTTCTGCAGGCGCTGCCAGGGGGTGCTGCAACAGGAGCGCCTGGCCCCTTTTGGGCACTGGTTTCATCTTACCCGGAAGTGCAGGTGGATGTCAGCAATCAACCACCTGGAGCACTTCTGGGTGCCTGCTAAAAGGGGGCCAGGAACCACCACTCAGCGGCCAGAGTCGAGTTGGAGGAGGACTAAGCTTGTGGAGGAGTGGTGGTGGAAGAGAGGATAGTGCTGTTGTGGTTTATCTGTGCTTGGGACTGTGTTGTAGCTGGAGGGATTACGGGGAAGATGTGCCCTCCAGCTGAAGAAAAATAATGGTCTTTAATTTTATACGTGCCTCCTGTGTCAAGTCTGTGTCGGGTCAGGTGCAATATAGCACCTTTCTTACAGTATGTTTAGTTGTGGTATTTGATTCATAATTTACACACTTGTTTGTGTTAACAAACCTCTTCTAATTTTCTAGATGCTCCAAGAAAAGTTTACAAAGTTTGCCACAGAAACGGGAACCCTGGGGCAGGAGCGGGTATCAGCTGTGAATCAGATGGTGGATGAGCTGATCGACTATGGACATTCGGATGCAGCAACAATTGCGGAGTGGAAGGATGGTGTTAATGAGGCCTGGGCAGACTTGTTGGAATTAATGGAGACGCGTGCCCAAATGCTGGCTGCATCCCACCAACTACACAAGTATTTTGCTGATTGCCGAGAGGTGCTGGTTCAAATTGAAGACAAACAGAAGCGCCTGCCAGAGGTGCGCGCTCGCCAAGGAGGGACTGCAAATACCAGCACTCTGCAGAGGCTCATGCACAGCTTTGAACATGAACTCCAGTTGCTTGTCACCCAGGTAAGAAAATCGCTTTAGAAAGGTGAAACCTACATTTTGAACAGCAACAACATTTATTTATATAGCACATTTTCATACAAAGGATGTGGCTAAAAGTGCTATACAGGATGAAGGATGAGAAAAAACGAAAAAAAAATGAAAATTTAAAAATAAAATTAGGCAATACTAATTAACATAGAATAAAAGTAAGTCCGATGGCCAGGAGGACAGGAAAAAAAAAAAAACTCCAGACGGTTGGAGAAAAAAAAAAAAAACTGCAGGGGTTCTGAGGCCACAAGACCACCCAGCCCCCTCACCTCATTCTATCTCGCACCAATGACCTCAATCAGTCCTCATGGTATTCAGGGTTCACACGGAAGAACTTGATGATGACGGTCATGTGGACTTCTGGCCATTAATCCATCAATGTAGGGACATCACGGTGCTTTGATCAGGTGGTGGTGGCACAGGTCAAACACAGAAAACCAGAAAAAGAACAGAAGAGAGAGTAGGGGTTAGTAAGGATTTCAGAGCCACCATGAAGGATAATGATAATTAAATGCATATAGAGAATATCAGTTAAATTAAAATGAAGCAATGAGAAAACCATGTTAAAATAATGAGTTTTTAACAGTTTTTTAAAGTGCTCCATTGTATTAGCCTGGCAAATTTCTATCAGTAAGCTATTCCAGGTTTTAGGTGTATAACAGCAGAAGGCCACCTCACCACCTCTTTTAAGTTTAGCTCTTGGAATAATGAGCAGACACTCATTTAAAGATCTAAGGTTATGATTTGGACTGTAAGGTGAGAGACATTCTGAAATATAGGATGGAGCAGATTAATTAAGACTTTGTAAACCATAAGCAGTATTTTAAAGTCAATTCTAAATGACAGAGGTAACCAATGTAATGACATCAAAACTGGAGAGATGAACTCAGATTTTCTTTTCCTAGTTAAGATTCTGGCAGCTGCATTCTGCACTTGTTGCAATCGATTGATATAATTTTTGGGTGGTCCTGAGAGGAGTGCGTTACAGTAATGTAGTCGACAACTACACTACTACAACTAAAAAAAAGCGTGAATTAATTTCTCAGCGTCTTGAAATGTTATAAGAGGTCTAACTTTTGCTGTATTTCTTAAGTGAAAAAATGCTGTCCTAATAATCTGATTAATATGTGATTTAAAATTCAGGTCAGAGTCAATAGTTACCCCTAAATTCTTTACCTCCGTCTTGACTTTTAATCCTAATGGATCAAGTTTATTTCTAATACCCTCATTATATCCATTTTTGCCAATCACTAAAATTTCTGTTTTCTCCTTATTTAGTTTGAGAAAATTACTACTCATCCATTCAGAAACACAAATAAGACATTGTGTTAGCGAATCAAGAGAGTTGGGGTCATCAGGCGCTATTGATAAATAACAATAGGAAATCTGTTTTTGCACGACTAGTAGGAGAACCAGCTAAGAAGCCAGTGGCTGTAGTTTAGTTATTTGAAAAATAAAAAGCAAAGCTGGATTAGGATTATGATGTATACTTTGCAGTTCAATTGGATTTTTGTCATCTTCATAATTTATTCCCTTATTTATGAGTTTATCATTATTGAGTACTCCACATTTGATTTATATGGTAAAGTAAAATGATGGGTAGTTGTGGGGAGTTGGGGTCCCACCCCACCTAATTTAATGGAATAATTGGTCACAATGCTTTTAAGTACATGGCCATTGTATGTGCGAGGGGTCTCTGCTTCACCTTCCTGCCAGAATGATAGAACTATGAAGACATTGATACAGTTTATTAATGAAGTTCATAAATTGGTGAAAGTCCACATTAAATAACTTTTACTGTCTCTTTTTTCTTTTGGATGTGGTAATTGACTGTTTTTCAACAAACTTCCCAAACATACTTGCTGCCATAAACCAAATAATACAATTTATTCATAACATCAGAATATCAGAATGTGTATATATTCAAGTGCATATAGAGAAATAACAAACAAGACAAAACACAAATCTGTCCTAGCCTAGTTTGATCTTTTCCTCTATTGTTTAAAAAGGCACATAACTTATGAGTTTTAATTCTTGGCTTAGTTTGATCTTATTCTGTCATACAGAAAAAAGTATGTAACTTAATAAATTTTATTTCTCGGCTTAGTATAATTTGGTTCTCTCCTATAGAAAAAGGCACATACCTTATGAATTCTGATCTTTCAATTAATGTGCTCAAGATAGCTAAGGTTTTACCTAGCAATGTTCCTAGTGTCTGCACTATGATGATGTCATTGATTTGTTCACAGATAGTCTGCACTGGTTTAGCCCCACCACACACACAACCACAGTTCCTCTGTGTAGGTGGCTATGGGTGTGTGTGTGTGTGTGATACTGTCCTAAACTTTCCTTTAGGATTTAGCAAGAGAAATTTGCAATTGCTACAAACTTACCCTTCACAAAAGTTACTTTCCAGTTACAGTGTAGCGAGTTCCTCTCAAGTTGAATGAGGAGTCCGACACACACGAAAATCTCCTACTCTTAGGAAAATTAATTCTTTTAGGAATGGAAACCGACAGAATCTTAGCCCCAATTGGATGCCCTCAGCTGGAGTTGTCTTTTGTGAATTTATAGAAAAGGAAATAATCACCCCAACAATTCTTTAAACAATCAAAATATATATATATTATAAATCAAACAAAACAATAAACACCCTTTAAACAATCCTTATCTAATCTATAATAACTATACAAACCCTAAATATATGCCACCCCCTTAAACACATATATTCCCCAGTAAATGGCGAAACAGAAAAGAAAGAAAGCAAGGAAAAGAAACAGAAAAATATCCGATTTATAAATGGCACAAATATATTCACATGTACTTAACCTATATTACATCTATATACAAATATAAATTAGACACACACACACACAATCCCCACAAGTTCCCCAGTCCCTTTTATATGAACTTTGTTTTAAAAGTCTATATTCACACGGCCTGGGAAGTCTGCAGTGAATCCAGCGACCAATCCTGATGTGCGCCGCTGAGACGTTTACTGAATTTCTATGTAAAAGAAGCGATCTCACCGGCCTGCCGACAATTCCTTTGTTAAAGGATGAAGTCCATCTCACCCGGGTGTCTCGCCGTTAGCGTCCATCCATGGCAAGTAAAGCCGTGAGCTCCAAAGGTCCTTTTAGGTTAGCCGGCACTTCTCCGTGCACCCAACCGTCCTTATTACGTAGTCTTACTTGCTTTACAGCTGGCTGCTTCTTTCTATTCACTTTCCCAGCTCCTTACTTAAACAGACTTTCTTCTCACTTTCCGCTCCTTCTCTCTCTTCTCCCTCCTTTTTTAAAATACGCGCCTCCTTGCCTTTTTAAAGTCAGTTGCCCTTACGTCACACCATAGTACATTTTAGCAAGGACCCCCAGGCGTAGTTTGACACCCTACTCCCCTTAAAGAGATATCCCACAGTCAGTTAATTACTTGGACATAATCTCTAAAAGGAAGCAAGCAGCAGAAACAGTTAAAAGCACACAGAAAAATATGTGACGACTGTTACAACAGTGATACCAATCACCAGAATACATTAGCTGACTTTATCCTGACTACTAAATTACTATCTGTAGCCCTCAGAATCAGAATAAGTGTACTTATGGTTTGGTTCCTGTTCACTCCAGATGAAGGTGATGCTTTGTCCCAATCCTTCTAGGTCAGGTTACTCTGGCACACATGAATGGATGTTCAGGATTCTTTTTCTCTCTTTTCTCAGGGGCTCTTCTCCTTTACTTTGGTCTCATCTTTTTCTAATTGGCTTCAAACACTGTGGTCCTTATTTGCTAGCATAAAATTTACACCTACTGGGTAGTCAACAATTAGTTGACTTCTGACTTTAGTGGGACAAACATCTGGCTTTACTTACGGTAAGCAGTATGGCTTAAGCAAGGCTTGGACTTGTGGCACCCTTGTCTAACTCTGTTACAAGACTGCCTTCCACTCTTCTAGTCCTGCACCAGGTTGCCCTTTGGAGTAAAAGGGATTGCGCTAGCATTTGTTGTGCCATACTGTAGCCGACTGAGCTTATTGAGAGCACAGTGCTAGTGCTTGCAATGAGTTAAAAATTAAGGGATGCGTGTTTTGCTATTGGTCTCCTGGGTACACATAATTCTAACCTTTTGGTTGACAATTGATGAAAAGTTGTGTCCATGAAGGCTGACAGGAGTTGAGTTATTGCTCTTTGTTCACCACCGACGTGTTTAAATGGTGTGTTGTGGAGACATCTCTGGATTCCATTTTGCCTGTGATTGATCAGTCTCATCAGATGAGATGCAGAAACTGCATTTCAAAGTGGCCCTGTGGAGAAAGAACTGACATTTCAACTGAAGTTAAGAGGGTCTGGTAGCTTAAACAATAGCAAAGCAAAATGGGCAATGCCAGTCTGTCATACACCAACAAAGACTCTTGTACTGTCAGGTGTTTTAGAGGTTCTTCTATCTGGTCTCAAAGGCAATCAAAAACGAGGTGAAGGTCTTTTTATCAGGCCAGACAGGTCAGGGTCATTATTCTTCATCCTGGTTGACAAGTTCCAGACTGCAAGTTAAACAGACAGGTGTTTTATCCGACTTGTAAAGTGTTCCTGTACGTCTAATCAAATATTCACATTTACAACCTACTAACAAACTCTTCTTTGTAGTACATTGTTCCTCCTGATGTTGAAGTTACTTTATAACTTGAAGGTAGTGCCAATTCTTGAGAATTTCACAAATTCTGAAATATTTACCTTATTGTTTCAAAACGGTCCCACCTCCTTCTTAAAAGTAACATGCAATGCCTATAAAAAGTCTTAATCTCCTTTTATAGTTTTCACATTTTGGATTTTTAATTTAACTTTTTTGACTCTGATCAAAATGGAAACCGTTCTCTGCAAAGTGGTCTAAATTAATTACAAATATAAAACATGAAATAATTGATTGCATAAGTATTCACCCCCTTGAAGTCACCCATGACAGCCTTGAATCTGTGCAGTCAGCTTTGCACCATCTGGACACAGCTAATAACTAAGTTGTCCAAATATTTCATCCATAAACTTCTTAAAATGTCACCACTTGACATATTTAGTCTGTTCCAGAAAATAGTGCAACCATTTTGGAACTTTATCCAATGGCTGGCATTTTTCTATAGGTAGTCTAGAATGACTCGATTCATTGAAGTTGGCACTTAGATATGGAAACTGGGTAAAGAAGGAGCAGCTGTAGATCATTTGTTGCCCAAGTGCATGTTTTCTCAGTTTTTGTGTTCATCTCTAAATTTGAAATAGTTTTTAGGTTTTTGTCCGTTACAGACTATAAAATAATACTACAGTTTGAGGTCATTGATGCCTCTCTCCCTGACAGGCTTTATGAGTTCTATGACAGGTTTGAGGCACTGAATTATTCAGCAGGGGAGGAGATCCTTACTGTAGACTGTGTACAGCTGACGTGAGGAGGACACTGAGTTGTGTCAAACCATATAAAGCTGTGGGACCTTATAACATTCTTGGTTGGGTGTTGAACGGCTGTGCTGCTGAGTTAGCAGGTGTTTTTACATTCATTGTTAACATCTCTCTCCAGCAGTTTGTCGTACCCACACAGTTTAAGGCCGCCACCAAGAAAACAACTGTAAACCGCCTTAATGACTACTGGTCTGCGGCACCTGATTTGAACGACTAGTCATGTGTCACATTCTAGCTAGCCTCTCACCTTCGCTGGACACCTTCACATATCGTGCCAATGAGTCCACAAATTATGCCATCACACTTGTTCTACACACCATACTATCCCACTTGGAGAAAAAAAAACAGGTATGCTGGGATTTTGTTTATTGACTTCGGTTCGGCCTTTAATACAATCACCCCACAGCAGCTAATAGTGAAAGTTTCTATGCTTTTGCTCACCTCTTTTGTAAATGGATCTTGCACTTCTAGTCAGAAAGACAACGGACAGGACATGTTGCCACTAAGACATTGCGTACCTTCAAACTGAGGCCCCTCAGGGCCGTGTGCTCAGTCCATTGCTTTTTACTCTACTGATACATGACTGTACTGCCAGGTCCTGCACAAATCAGCACAATAATTTTGCTGATGATACAACAGTAGTAGGACTCATCAATAATGAAGATGAAACATCTTACAGAGCAGAGGTGGAACAGTTAGTGACCTAGGGCCTCATGTATAAACGATGTGTACTGACAAAAATGTTGCGTATTCCTGTTTCCATGCTCAAATCGCGATGTATAAAACCTAAACTTGGCGTAAAGCCACACACATTTTCATGGTAGCTGAAATCCTGGCGTACGCAAGTTCTTCACTCGGTTTTGCAAACTGGTGGCTTCCAGCGTCAAAGCAGTGTTTTTGTTCCAGTGTGGTTTCCTTTTCTTTTTTAGATCCACATCCCTAACGCGGCTTTATAAATACACTGAAATGAACCGCATATTGTTTATTAGTTTAAGGCATTTGATTGTAACTTGTAACAATATAATTGTCTACAGAATGGTCAAACTATTCTAAATACCATATCTGCTTTAGCGTTGTTACTTTCACTGCACCTTCTTCTTTCAGCTGCTCCCGTTAGATGTTGCCACAGCAGATCATCTTTTTCCATATTACTCTCATTGCACCACTCAGAGTATTTATATCATTGTATCTGAGTGTGGAATCACAGCTCTACAGCAGCTGATTAGAAAGAGAATTATCGGTATACAGCATCAAGCACACGCTGCCTAGCCATGCTGCCTATTTGAACTGCTCTCATGCAACAAATGCTGCAGAGCTTTCCTTGCGGTTCAGAAACAGTTTCATCCCAAGAACTCTAAATGCACTCAATCAGTCTATCAAGTGCTCCTTGTAGAACACTTTATACTTATAAATACAATTACCTCACTGTAAACTTGTGATACAGTTATAATATTACACAACCTGCGCCACTTTATAAAGCACATATTTACATACAATGACGATATCAATTTTAAGATGAAATGCAGCAAAATATGTTTATTATATTATACAGATAAAACTTTAACTTCATTTAAATAATCTACTGTATATTGTTAATTAAACATGTGAGGATACGGTGCCGCAGCACGTGAGGAGCTGGCGCGCCGTTCACGGATTGTTCCTGCCTCGCGCTGTATTCTTGCTGGGGCTGGTGCAACACTGGAAGGATAGATGGATAGAATAATTAAACATGTTCTTTAAAAGTTTTGAAGAATCGGCATTCTCAGCTTAACGTCTATTACAGAGCTGATTGGGTGACAATTGGGTATTTGGAGAAAGAAAAGTAAGGACAGGAATTGGGGGTTAGTACGTTTGAAAGAAACAGTACTGCTGCAATAAATTATTTCATCGAAGGTCGCGCACAGCGCAGCAAGCATCTTGTGTGAGGCATGAACAATCACTGCACCATCGTACTCCCATGTTTAACAACATGCTTTAACTCCTATCATCATGAAAATGATATCACGTGTACATCTCAGTATTTAAATTATTCAGAGAGCTGTAATATCATGAATGTAATGGATTCTATGTCCTGTCGGAGGAAGAGAAAGCCTGTTTAAGAAACACATAGTGATTCACACTCATAGAGCACATAGAAGAACACATACAAAACAAAGCATTTAATGTGCTACTTTAGTTATGATGGGATTTGAGAAACTAGCAAATTAAATGATTTTAAGATGAAGTTTATGATGTTCTACTTTAATTCTTCTATTTCCCTCCATGCTTTTGCCATTGCCTTTTCACAGAACGCTGAGCTTAAGGGCTATTTATATTGATTTGCATATTCAAAGAGGCGTAATTCTGGGAGGAGTTGGGGTGGGACAGCAGGCACGTGCACGTGCATTGCATTTCACACTGAACGGGGTTTATGGAGCGGAAGATTTGGAAGTTGGCGAACGCACAGATTTATGCATCTGGATTTTTTTGTGCATACAAACTTTTTCGCTTTTGCCCATACACCATGTTTTAGCGTGAATTCTACACACGGCGTTATGCATGAGGCCCCTGGTGCGGGGACAACAATCTGTCCTTTAAAATAAGTAAGACAAAAGAGTTGATTGCGAACTTCAGAACAGAAGCTGAACAGCCCCCATTACATTTCAGTGGATGTCCTGTAGGATCAGCAGCACAAAATTCTTGGGTGTCTACATCACTGACGATCTGCCCTGAAGTTTTAATACCACATCCCAGGTCAAGAAAGCTCAGCAGAGATTGCACTTCCTTAGGAGGCTGAAGTGAGTGAGAATCCCTCCTCCCATCCTCACCACCTTCTACCAGGGCACTTTCAAGAGTGTCACTATTAACTGCATCACATCTTAGTACATAAACTGCAGTGTGTCTGACAGGAAGACTCTCACTGTGGTTAGAATGGCTGAGAGGGTCTTCAGGATCTCTCTCCCCTCCACTGAGGAGATTTGTAAGGCTAGATGCAAGATCAAAGCCCTCTGCATTGTGGGAGACTCCTCACACTCATCTCATGGACTGTTCAATCTGGTAGGTGACATCGGTCCATAAAATCAAGAACAGCCAGAATGTGCAGGAGCTTCTTTCCACAGGCAATAAGACTGCTAAACTCTCTGTAACATGCTCATAACAAGCCAGTTTTTATACACGTAATTATTTATTTTTATTGACTTACAATTTATTTTCATTGGCTTGCGTTTTTGTGCTTTTTTTTCCCCCTTTCCTTTGCTGCACGTTTTCTGGTCTTGAGTAATGCAATTTTGTCAACACTGTATTTTAGATATAGCTAGAATGACAAATAAAAATTTGACCTTGAACTATTTCAATTGTTATGTCACTATTTTTCCAAACATTTTAGAGAGGAGAAGATGGATGAAACAGACCTGTAATTTCCTAAAGGTTCAAAATTGACACTGCATTTAAATGATAATGGAACCAATCCTGATTGAAGATTGTTAAATGAAATGAAAGTAATGATTAAAATGACCTCAGGCTCATGTCTTTTTAATTGGTGAAATTTTACTAGGTCTAATTAATGAGGTGATGTTTTCATTTTGGAGATGATTTCAGCAGTGTTTTCAGGATTGACCAATAAAAATATGTGGCAAGTCTATGAGAGGGATGATGGGTCAGTTGACTCATCTGAGAGGTAACAACTTTCACTTTAGGTTTACATAAAATCATTAACCTATGTATTGAAGGCCTAATGGAGGATTGTGTTTAGGACTTGAAAGAGATGAATACTGGCAGAGAAGGAGAACATCACATTTCCAGCATTGTAATTGATCTTCTGGCAGAATGTGGAACTGTCGTTTAGCTTGCAAAAAGACTGATTTCTTCACTGCCTACGCCTGTCTTTTCTCTGGACTTCCTAACTCTGACAGAAATGTGGATCACTTCACGTAACTCTGTAATTCCTGCTGCGCTTGCGTCCTCTTACAGGTTTTCTCACACTCCACGTACCCCTGAACGTGTGGGTGGTATTGGTCTTCTCTTGTCCATTACCTGGGTATTTACTGCTCCTGTCTTAACACCTTCTCATTTATGTCTTTTGAATGCAATGCTGTTCAAGTAACCTTCCCTAACAGCCTGCTGCTCACATTCCAGGTCCACATGTGATTTTTTTGCACAAACTCTTCTATATCCTGATCCTCCAATCCTGTTATATTTCTAGGAGGTTTCAACATAAACTTTGACTCTTCCTGTTCATTTGGTTTCCTTACCCTTATCACTTCTCTTTCCTTCTCTGAGTTTCTGTCGTCTCCTGCTCATTTGGCAGGTCATCATGTTAATCTCATTTTCATAGTCAATCTCACCTCTCCTCCCTCCCTGTCCATTACTCCCTTGCATATCTCAGACCACTTTTTTAATTTCCTTTTCTGTTGTTCTCCTTTCTCCACTTCCTCCTTTACTTTCAGCTATCACAATTTGACAAAATCTTCCTTCTGTATATCCTTAGAAGGTAGTAAGGATATATAGAAGGAAGATTTTCTCTGCTTCTGTCCTTTCTGTACTTCTTTCTTCTGATTACTTTACCCAACACTTGGTGGACTCTACAACAAGCACTCTCTTTTCTCCCCTCCATTCTTCTCTTGATGCCCACTGTCCTCCTGTCTTTTGCTCTGTTCATACCTCTACTCCCCCACCCTGATTATCTACCATGCTCTGTTGTAATCACAGGGAGCTTTGCTGTCCTGAAAGAGCATGGGGTGAGAAGAAACAACTGTCCCTTTTGGATAAGCACTGGTCTCTAACCACATTGAAGTGGTAGCAGCAATCATAAAAGCCTTTTAAGTGGTACTCTCTGTCAGCGCTGGGACTGCAGGCCCCATAAGGTGGTGTAGGACTGGCACAGGACCAAACAACGAGGGCGAGGTGGACCATCACCATTCATTGGATGGTCCATATACCTTTTGGATTGATCAGTTTTACTACTGGTTCATTTTGGGGAATGTTCCCTTTAAAAACAGGTTCAGAAACCCTCACTATTCAGTGACATTGAGGTTGCTGTGAGCAATGGATTTGTAATATTATTTTCCAACAAGACACTATTTTATTCTGATATTTGTAACTTCTATTTGTATTCCTAATTTCAGCCTGGCTCACTTTGCAGTCACATTTCTGTTATTTTGGTGAGTGAAGAGTGTAGGTGTCAAATTATTTTTGCTGTCCACCTCCAATCCGCTATAATGTTCTCTTGACTACGTTATCAATGCCCACTCGCACCCACACAGAGTGAGCTGCCGATAACGAAAATACATATAATTTTTTAAAATGTGCTTTATGAATAGTTTGAAAGTGAACAGAAAAGTTGCAGATGTATTTTTGATCATTTGAGTATAATGACACTGGAAATAAGTTGGCTTGTTATTTCTACAGAGCTCTAACCTGGGTTATACAGTGACTTGCCTTTTTATCAGGTGTTTTTAGAACATTAAAATAATCTAGATAAGAACAGGCCATTCAGCCCAACAAAGTTTGCCAGTCCTATCCATTTAATTCTTCTAAAATAACATCAAGTCCATAAAGCCCTACTGCCTACCACACTACTTGGTCATTTTTCCCAAGTGTCTGTGATTCTCTATGAAGACAAACTTCCTAACATTTCTATGAAATCTACCCTGAACAAGTGTGTCCAGGGGCGGCACGGTGACGCAGTGGGTAGCGCTGCTGCCTCACAGTTAGGAGACCCAGGTTTGCTTCCCGGGTTCTCCCCGTGTCTGTGTGGGTTTCCTCCCACAATCCAAAGACATGCAGGTTAGGTGAATTGGCGATCCTAAATTGTCCCTGGTGTGTGTGGGTGTGTGTGTGCCCTGCGGTGGGCTGGCGCCCTGCCCAGGGTTTGTTTCCTGCTCTGCGCCCTGTGTTGGCTGGGATTGGCTCCAGCAGACCCCCGTGACCCTGTAGTTAGGATATAGTGGGTTGGATAATGGATGGATGGAAGTGTGTCCAACTGTGTCCCCATATTCCTCAAAATAAACTGTCGAATGAAATTATAAAATTTAATTTGATCAAAATATAATAAAGCATTTTTCTCCATCGTTCAATGATTCCGTTTTACTGTGTCTACGCTAGTGTATGCAGAGAAAGCAGGATCGCTGTCCACTCAATGCACAATGTCAGAGCTTTTCATACAAAAAGCCAAGTATACAAAATTTTCAGTGTGCCAAGAACACATATAAGGAGTTCACAGGTGGTAGTGAGGACCAGGAGACCGGGGTTGCCAAGTTTTGATGTCTGTTATATTTTATATAGTCTATGTTTTCTTTTCTATTTTGACTTTGAATTAGGTCAGTTTTTAGCAATGAATTCAAAGCCTGGTGTTACAGTCATAATGTTGCTGCACTGCCTTTTTAGTTTTATTTTTGCAATGTCTGTGTGTCCAAACATAATCCAGTAATTATTATTATTATTATTATTGTTGTTTTTTTATGGAAAAATAAAGCATGGCAATATAATTTTTAAGCCAAATAATTTACATCAGTCTTGATGTAAATTTAGTATCTATAAATTGAAAAATGAAAAAACAATGTAACATCTGTTACAATACCTTTTAACAAATAAGACAACACTCCACTGCGTATCCAAGACCAGGCTCCTCAAAGGCATCAGAGTTTATTAATGTTTCTTTTAAATACGCCACCACTGCTCTATAAATGGTGTATTCCTTCACAATGATTTCTTACATCATACTGTACATTTGTCTTCCAAGATCTTTCGTCTTATTCTTCTAATTCTGTACAGCAGAAGCTCTTTCTTGGGGACGTTTGCTGAAAAGGTACCACTGACCTCTCTTAGAAAGCTTCTGTAAATCGTCCTTTTTACAATATGGCATTTCTTGTGCTTTTTATGTCCCCGACTTACTGTTTATCTGGCTCTTCTATTAAAAAATGGCTGTCTATAAGCTGGTATGAAGCTGGGTACCTAGTAATGTGTAATGTCTAGCTCAGGGGAGCCCCAAATTTTTCGTCTTGCAAGCTACTTCTAAAATAACCAGGTCAAAATGATCTACCTACATTAAAAATGTTACATATACAGTATATATGAATTCAGCCGAGTGAAAAATGACGGCTGTCCGAATAACTGCATTTTTAGTTCCCTCTCCTTTCTCTTTCTCAGATCGCTTTTTGGAAGGACGTCAGTTTCGTAGCTTTTATGAACAGTTCGAAAATGCCTTTTCACATTTTCCTTCTTTGGAATAGTAATAATAGATTGACAGATCAGACAAACGCACTTCGATTGTGACATTGTGAGAGAGAAAAATCATCTTCCAATTCCACATCCAGTCCATAAAGAACACATTTTTTTAAATCCCTTCTTTAGTCGATATAAATTGGAAAGCTAACTAGATCACAGCCGGAGTTTTGCAGTAGTCCCCGTTTCTGATCGTGCGTACGGGATGACCAGTGTGTTAGAAGAGAAGAGATCTCAGATTGGCCGCCCTATACGTCAATCAAGTGGCATAGGGAGGATATACGGTTAAAACCATTTTTTTTTGTATGCAACACAATCTACCTGCACTACCTTTGTGATTTACCAGTCAATCGCGATCGACGCATTGGGCACCCTGGGGTACCTTTTAGGGTTGGGTTATGGTCCACTTTTGTGGCCATCAAGGCGCTCTTTTATTTATTTTTTTCCTAACATCATCTTCACAGAGCTAGGTGGTGGTTGGTGATGGGAAATGGTTCCTTCTTTTTATCTATTATTCCTTAGTTAAAATTATTTGTTTTTACCAGCCACATACAATAGCTATAACATTACTTACAATATGGAGTTCGCTCCTTGTAAGCTGGCACTCTATTTCCTGCTCCTACCTGTTCTGATGTTTTCATCAGGTGCGCCAACTCCAGGAGAGTGCAGCCCAGTTGCGTACTGTCTATGCTGGTGAAAAAGCAGACGCCATTGTAGCGAAAGAGCAAGAAGTAATGCAGGCCTGGAAAGAGCTGCTGACATCCTGTGAAGAATGCAGACTTCAAATCACCACATCAACTGACAAACTGCGATTCTTTGGGGTAGTACGGGACCTGGTTTCTTGGATGGATGGTATCATCTGTCAGATTGGCACCGGTGAAAAGCCAAGGTAAGTACTTTGGGCGGTGACTTTCACTTTATTTTTACTTTATAATATATGAAGTATAGGGAAAGTATTGGAATCCTCCAAAAAGTTGATGATGAATCTCTACGTTTTAGACCTCCCTGACTCTGAAAATACCATTTTTGGAATTATGTCTGTGTATTTATGTTCACTTAGGTCAACCACATTTTGCATATAAGTTTTGGGTACAAAAAGTAGATTTTTCTACGTTTTATATTTCCGCTAACCAGAAGTGATATTTTACATGAAACATTTCCCCAAAATTATAAAAAATTTACTTCACATTATGGTAAAGCACCACATTCTAAGCATTTTTTTTGTCTCTGCATTTTTTTGAAAAATGACTGGTTTTCAAGATAATCACAATTTTCCATTGGACATTCAAATGGTAATACATACATATTTGAGAACATTTTTGCTTTACGTAAATTAAATTACAGACATTACTAAAGTCTCTTGCAACTTTTGACCCACTTCCACTTACTGAAAGTGGTCATTTACCTGAAGTGCTTGTGAAAATAAAATTATCACAGATATTTTTTTATTCATGCAGCTGCAGAGTCCAATTTATTCAACTTTAGTTTTATAATAATTGTTCAATGTATTATTAATTTGATTTGATTTGTTGTTGATGGTTCTTTAATGTACGTAATGATAAAAAATAATCATTGTCTTGCGGTTTACTCCTCAAATATCCATCCCCATATCTGAGTGTACGAGAAAGTCGAGGGGAAGACCACTCTCGATTTTTTTCTTTAAGACTAGCCGCACAACAAGGCTTGTCAGATCTGTGTGTGAATTCCAGATAACAGATACAAAGCGACTTCTGTGAAGTGCCTGAGCTAGGGAAAGGCGCTATATATATAACATTATTATTTATCATAATTATTATTATTACACTGCTCACAAAAATTAAAGGAACACTTTAAAGAAACACATTAGATACATCAGATCTCAATATGAAGTTGGATATCTATACAAATAACGACAGGGCAATGTCTTAGGAACAAAAGGATGCCAAGTCTTTTAATGGAAATAAAAGTTTTCTGCCTACAGAGGGCTCAATTGTGTAGACACCCTAAAATCAGAGTGAAATGAAGATGTGGCAGGCTAGTCCATTTTTTCAAAAACTTAATTTCTGCTACTCAAAATGCTTTTCAGTATCTTGTGTGGCCCCCACGAGCTTGTATGCATGCTTGACAACGTCGGGGCATGCTCCTAATGAGACGACGGATGGTGTCTTGTGGCATTTCCTCCCAGATCTGTATGAGGGCATCCCTGAGCTATTGTACAGTCTGAGGAGCAACCTGGCGGCGCCTAATGGACCGAAACATAATGTCCCACAGATGTTCTATTGGGTTTAAGTCAGGGGATCGTGAAGGCCATTCAATTGTTTCAATTCCTTCATCCTCCAGGTACTGCCTGCATACTCTTGCCACATGAGGCCGGGCATTGTCGTGCATTAGGAGAAAACCAGGACCTACTGCACCAGCGTAGGGTCTGACAATGGGTCCAAGGATTTCATCCTGATACCTAATGGCAGTCAAGGTGTCTTTGTCTAGCTTGTAGAAGTCTGTGTGTCCCTCCATGGATATGCCTCCCCAGACCATCACTGACCCACCACCAAACTGGTCATGCCGAATGATGTTACAGACAGCATAACATTCTCCATGGCTTCTGCAGACCCTTCAACGTCTGTCACATGTGCTCAGGGTGAACCTGCTCTCATCTGTGAAAAACACAGGGTGCCATTGGTGGACCTGACAATTCTGGTATTCTATGGTAAATGCCGATCGAGCTCCACTGCGCTAGGTTGTGAGCACAGGGCCCACTAGAGGACGTTGGGCCCTCAGACCACCCTCAAGAAGTCTGTTTCTGATTGTTTGGTCAGAGACATTCACACCAGTGGCCTGCTGGAGGTCATTTTGTAGGGCTCTGGCAGTGCTCATCCTGTTCCTCCTTGCCCAAAGGAGCAGATACTGGTCCTGCTGATGGGTTAAGGACCTTCTATGGTCCTGTCCAGCTCTCCTAGACTAACTGCCTGTCTCCTGGAATCTCCTCCATGCCCTTGAGACTGTGCAGGGAGACACAGCAAACCTTCTGGCAATGACACGTATTGATGTGCCATCCTGGAGAAGTTGGACTACCTGTGCAACCTCTGTAGGGTCCAGGTATCGCCTCATGGTCCCTGTAGTGACACTGACTGTAGCCAAATGCAAAACTAGTGAAGAAACCGTCAGAAAAGATGAGGAAGGAAAAATGTCAGTGGCCTCCACCTGTTAAACCATTCCTGTTTTGGGGGTCATCTCATTGTTGCCCCTCTAGTGCATCTGTTGTTAATTTCAATAACACCACAGCAGCTGAAACTGATTAACAACCCCCTCTGCTACTTAACTGACCAGATTAATATCCCATAAGTTTCATTGACTTTATGCTATACTCTGATTAAAAAGTGTTCCTTTAATTCTTTTGAGCAGTATATTTTTAAATAATATATATTTGAGCCACAACATGACATGTGTAAAATAAAAATGTAATTCAAAAATGTTATTTTTTTCTGTAACCTAGGAAATGATGTTGACACCTGTGTGTGTATGTTTTGAGCAGTATATTAAGGTTTGAATGGCTCAAATGAAATGTTTGCAATAGATAGATAGATAAGGCACTATATGATAGATAGATAGATAGAAAGGAAAGGCATGATATATTTGATAGATAGATAGATAGATAGATAGATAGATAGATAGATAGATAGATAGATAGATAGATAGATAGATAGATAAGGCACTATATAATAGATAGATAGATAGAAAGGAAAGGCATGATATATTTGATAGATAGATAGATAGATAGATAGGAAAGGCACTATATGATAGATAGATAGATAGAAAGGAAAGGCATGATATATTTGATAGATAGATAGATAGATAAGGCACTATATAATAGATAGATAGATAGATACTTTATTAATCCCAAGGGGAAATTCACATTTCCAGCAGCAGCATACTGATAAAGAAAATATAAAATTAAAGTGAGATAAAAATGCAGGTATAACAGACAATAACGTTGTATAATGTTAACGTTTACCCCCCCTAACCCCACCCCCCGGTGGAATTGAAGAGTCGCATAGTGTGGGGTCTCCTCAGTCTGTCAGTGGAGCAGGATGGTGACAGCAGTCTGTCACTGAAGCTGCTCCTCTGTCTGGAGATGATCCTGTTCAGTGGATGCAGTGGATTCTCCGTGACTGACAGGAGCCTGCTCAGCGCCCGTCGCTCTGCCATGGATGTCAAACTGTCCAGCTTCATTCCTACAATAGAGCCTGCCTTTCTCACCAGTTTGTCCAGGCGTGAGGCGTCCCTCTTCTTTATGCTGACTCCGCAGCATACTCAATCTCAGCAAACATCAGTAACAAGTGATGCAAGAAAACAATTTTATGTGAAGGTGCTGCTCGGAGGTGGTGTGGTTTTTGTCCCTTTGACAGTTTTGTCATTTGTCCTGAGGGCAGTGGGTATTGTTATCTGTAAAGCCATCATCACAGCATGTGTGAAAGGTTGAGGTTGCTCTCAGTGTAAATTAAGGGTGAATCTTCAGCGTTATACTTCATGGACCTTCATGGCACTGCCTTTTGTGTCTTCCACTGTTGTGTATTCTCAGAGTTATGCTAGACGTTGCACTGCTGTGCCACTTCTAGACGGAGCAAAAACTAGTAGCCTGTTAGTTCCACATTCAGCTTTGTCTTCATTAAAAATAAAGCAAAAGTATAATTAAAATAATGAAAACACTCAATTTAATTTCTTGTAAAAAAAGGAAACTGAAAGCCTACCACTCACCATTAATTGATATTCTTCAGTTATGAACTGTCACAGCAACCCTTTGCCACCCACAGGACTTCTAAAGTGCCCCTTTCTTTCTGCACGTTTGTCAACATGAAATTAAAAAAATGTTTTTGGCCATCAGCACAAACTACATCGGGTAAGTAACATAATAAATAACAAATATGAGTGGAGCTGTTCTTAAACTGAAACATCTAATAAATGCACATGAGCTATGCATGCTGTGACAAAAAATAAAAATGTTTTCCTGTGGAATTAGTTTGACAGATATCAATGCATCACTATAAAGTACACAGTATAAGTAACATAGAAATTTATTTTTTAGATGGGATATTCTTGTAAAGGAATTATAAAAAATATGTGTAAAAAAGCTTGTCAAGCTTACAACTCTCCTGTGCTTAATCATACAGTATTTCAAAAATCCAAACATTCATATTAATATATACCTTTTAGTCGCAGATCTCAGCAAGAAGATAATGTCCTTGTAGCTTATTAAAAGATATTTCCTTTTATACTTAAAATACTTAAAAATGTCTTTTTGGTGTGCTATACAATTAAAAATGTGTGCAAAGATGATTAGTATAATTTCTATGCATTTTTAGATAAACATTATATTTTTGTGTTTTCTTTAAATGTTGTGTTTCGTCTTTATTATAAGATATTTGTAAAGTGGTGCAGGACTTGTTAATGGACATACACTGGATAGGAATATGTTCATTTGAATAGACTGGTGGCTCAGTCCCAGAGTCGAGCATTTGAATCCCAGCCCATTCATTGTCACACCTTCTTAGCACGTTTGCATGCGGTTTTCTTCTGATGTCCTCCCACCTGCTAAAGACATGACATTTATGTTATTTGGCACCTTCATTGTGTGAGTGGGTGTGCCTTTTAATGAACTGCCAGTTCGTCTTTGCTAAATTCCTCCCATGCGCCAGATGCTTATACAACAGACGCTGGCTTCCTTTGAACCCCATATTGGAAAAAGCAGATTTAGAAAATGGAAAAGTGATTAAAGAGGCTGTCTTGACTTTAATGATCAATTCACATGTGGAACATTCAAAAAGTTTCTGTATAGGGAGGTCCAGATCTAATTTTCATTTTTCAGTTTTCATTACGCTATAACTTAAGTTTATTACATAGAAAATCACCCGAAAAATCCTGGACCATTGAGAAGTGTGCGAACTGACAACATGAAGAATCGTTTTCGCACTGAACTGGAATTGTCCCTGCATAAATCAAAGTCATCTAGACGATCTGGATCTGCATAATTAGATCTGGACCAGCCTGTACTTTTATATTTTCATTGGAAATGGTGAAGGCGGGAGGAGTAGTAATTGGTCAGGTTTGAGAGTGTCATGTGACTAGAAAAATTGCATCGCAAAGAAAGGTGACTATGTAGAAAAGTTTGTATTTGAAATTCTTAGTAAACAGAGTGCAGAAACATTTCGAACGTTCATAGCAGTTTTAATTTAATGAACAAATTCTCCTAATACCGTATAGGCTGCTTTTTGTAAATCTTCACATAAAACATACTCAGTGAAGAATTGACCCTCTTTGTTTTGACTAGCCTCAGTCTGAACTGAATGAGCAATGAAACCAAAACTGCCTCCTTCTTTTTTCACAGAGATGTGTCGTCAGTGGAGGTGCTGATGAATTACCACCAGGGCTTAAAGAATGAGATTGAGGCCCGCAATAAGAGCGTAATGCAGTGTGTGGAGATGGGGAAGACGCTCTTGGCAGCCAGGAACCCAGCAGCAGAGGAGGTAACCTTCTGAGACGGAAATTTTTCTTACTCATCAGCAAACACATTATTAGGCAGCTTTTTACAAATTATCAATAACATATATATATATATATAAACTGCTCAAAAAATTAAAGGAACACTTTGAAAACACATCAGATCTCAATGGGAAAAAGAAATCCTCCTGGATATCTATACTGATATAGACTGGGTAATGTGTTAGGAACGAAAGGATGCCACATCATTTGATGGAAATGAAAATGTTCAACCTACAGAGCCCTGAATTCAAAGACGCCCCAAAAATCATAGTGAAAAAATTATGTGGCAGGCTAGTCCATTTTGCCAAAATTTAATTGCAGCAACTCAAAATTGTACGCAGCACTTTGTATGGCCCCTGTGTTCTTGTATACATGCCTGACAACATCGGTGCATGCTTCTAATGAGATGACAGATGGTGTTGTGGGGATCTCCTCCCAGATCTGGACCAGGGCATCACTGAGCTCCTGGACAGTCTGAGGTGCAACCTGGTGGCATTGGATGGACCAAAACATAATGTCCCAGAGGTGTTCTATTGGATTTAGGTCAGGAAAGTGTGGTGGCCAGTCAATGGTATCAATTCCTTCATCCTCCAGGAACTGCCTGCATACTCTCACCACATGAGGCCAGGAATTGTCGTGCATCAGGAGCCACTGTACCAGCATAGGGTCTGACAATGGGTCCAAGGATTTCATCCTGATACCTAATGGCAGCCAAGGTGCCTTTGTCAAGCCTGTAGCGGTCTGTGTGACCCTCCATGGATATGCCTCCCCAGACAATCATTAACCCACCACCAAACTGCTCATGCTGAATGATGTTACAGGCAGCATAATGTTCTCCATGGCTTCTCCAGACCCTTTTACTTCTGTCACGTGCTCAGGGTGAACCTACTCTCATCTGTAAAAAGCACAGGGCACTAGTGGTGCATCTGCCAATTCTGGTATTCTATGGCAAATGCCAATCGAGCTGCATGCTGCTGGGCAGTGAGCTCAGGGCCCATTAGAGGACATGGGGCCCTTGGGTCACCCTCATGAAGTCTTTCTGGTTGTTTGGTCAGAGACATTCACACCAGTGGCCTGCTGGAGGTCATTTTGTAGGGCTCTGGCAGTGCTCATCCTGTTCCTCCTTGCCCAAAGGAGCAGATACTGGTCCTGCTGATGAGTTATGGACCTTCTATGGCCCTCTCCAGCTCTCCTAGAGTAACTGCTTGTCTCCTAGAATCTCCTCCATGCCCTTGAGACTGTGCAGGGAGACACAGCAAACCTTCTGGCAATGACACGTATTGATGTGCCATCCTGGAGAAGTTGGACTACCTGTGCAACCTCTGTAGGGTCCAGGTATCGCCTCATGCTACCAGTAGTGACACTGACTGTAGCCAAATGCAAAACTAGTGAAGAAACAGTCAGAAAAGATGAGGAGGGAAAAATGTCAGTGGCCTCCACCTGTTAAACCATTCCTGTTTTGGGGGTCATCTCATTGTTGCCCCTCTAGTGCATCTGTTGTTAATTTCATTAACACCACAGCAGCTGAAACTGATTAACAACCCCCTCTGCTACTTAACTGACCAGATTAATATCCCATAAGTTTCATTGACTTTATGCTATACTCTGATTAAAAAGTGTTCCTTTAATTCTTTTGAGCAGTATATTTTTAAATAATATCTATTTGAGCCACAACATGACATGTGTAAAATAAAAATGTAATTCAAAAATGTTATTTTTTTCTGTAACCTAGGAAATGATGTTGACACCTGTGTGTGTATGTCAAGCCCATAAAAAGTATTCACATTTTCTTGTTATACAGCATTGAATCACAAGGGATTTCATTTGTTATGATATTTACCAAAGGAAAAAAAATGGAAAAATGTTTAATGTCAAAGTGAAAACAGATCTCTAAATTAATTCATCCATCCATCCATTATCCAACCCGCTATATCCTAACACAGGATCACGGGTTCTAAATTAATTACAAATATAAAACACAAAGTAACTGACCTCATTTGTATTCTCACCCTTCAAGCCCGTGCTTAGTAGTGCCACGCTGAGCCTCTGCTCCTTCAACTCCCACTGGCACTCATCAGTCTTATGGAGGAGTGAGCATCGGGTCACTCCGCAGTCTCCAAAAAAACACTCAATGGGAGTGATCCTCTTCAGCCCTCAAGTGTAGGCCTCATGCTATGCCATTGCACTCTCCTCCTGGCTGTCTGCCTGCTCTCTTCTGCATCTTAGCGTCTACCACTCCTGCCACATTCCACCCTTCTATCCATCTTTTAACCTCCTTTTCTTTCCTTTTTCTGTCTCCTTGGTGTAGGCTCCTTATATTTGATTAACTGGGAGCAGGTATGAGACGTCGCTATCTCTGAGGCATGAATAAGGCACCTGACTGATACTCTCATTCACGTGTGTGTGTGTGTGTGATCAGCCAGCCACCCCAGCCGTCACTGGAGCAAAGCACGCTAGCTCACACCCGCACCCAATTCTAGGCCTGCATCTTCTTTTTCACGATTATTTATTTAAAACTTGCCCGATGCCACAGACCACTTATAACAGCCACCCACAAGATGGCATGGGACTTGGAGTCTGAAAGTATAACCCTGTCAGGATCTTTGGGTACCAGAAGCAGTCAAGGGACCAGATTAAAGAAGCCCACAGTCTCACCTCGGGGAGTCCGAGTCAGGAGGCAGTGGGCGACACTCAACTGGAGGTGGAAGAAGGAAAAGCTGAAGTATTTTGGGTGCTGATTATTTGAAAAAGTGTTGTTGGTCAATAAAAAACCTTTTATGTGAACCTAGAATTGTGATAATATTGTGTCTGGTTTTTTAGGGCTCGGTGCCGCCTCCTTGTGGTTACACAGGTAATCAGTGTCAGAAAAGCCAACTCAAATCCACTGTGATTCAATGTTTTATAACAAAAAAATGTGAAGACTTCCAAGGGGACTGATATTTTGTATAGGCACAGTGAACTAATATAGCAAACCACACATACTTACAAAGTAGCTAAAAAAGGGGAGGAAAGCAGTAGAGTTAAATATCAGTTGGGAGAGACGGAGTTCACACATATCTGATGCAGGCCCCCATTAATATTTGAAAAGAGAGATTATTTTGCCAGACCTTCATGTTCAGGACATAAGGTTTAAGTTGTATTTCCATGATTAGCTTGTGGATGCATGTTTGTTTTGGTTGTGAGGATACAAAAAAATATATTAAATGTACACTACTAAAATAAATTTGAGAAAATGGTTTAAAACAGCTAAAAATTCATTTGGGAATTGTGAACACAATAGTCTGTAAGGCAGGGGTTGGAGTCGTTCCTGGCAGGCCGTAGTGGCTGCAGGTTTTTGTTCCAACCCAATGGCCTAATAAGAAGCACTTATTGCTCAAATAACACTTGACAACTTAAGATTTTGAATGCTTATTGCTTATTTTAGTCTTAAAGAGCTGTGTTCTCTGTTTTTAATTGCTCCTCATTAGCAACTAGCTGTGTAAGCCTGTGCTGTAAAAAGCCCGGACTCCTAGAAACAATGGATTCTGGCACTTCAATCAATCAATCAATGATATCGGTTGTGGATTAGCAGCTAAGTGAGGTTCTCTTTTATAAGCAGTTTCGTTTTGCCAATGTGCTCTCCTCCATTGTCTATCAGCAGCTAAGTGAGTTTCTCTCTCCTTGGAGGTCTCATTTTGTCGATGTGCTTGCATCGCTTGTGCATTAGTGGCTAAGTGAGGTTCTTTTTCCTCGGCAGCTTTGTTTTGCTGACGAGCTTGCCTTCGTTGTCTGTCAGTGGCTAAGCAAGTTTCTCTCTCTTTGGGTGTGTCATTTTTGTCGATTTGCTCACATCGCTTGTGTATTAGTGGCAAAGCAAGTTTCTCTTTTCTTCGCGGTTTCACTTTTTTGCAACAGAGTCGATTTCTTTGAGCTTCATGCTGTAGCCTCACACTTCCGGGCCGGACAGACAGACACACACACTTTCACACGTAGACATTTATATTATACCAGCTGTGTAAGCCTATGCTGTAAAAAGCACGGGGTTCTAGAAATCGTCAGAAAAAAATTAAAATGTCGAGATGTCAGGTAATTGAAAGTTTCTTTGGAGGTTTTGTTTTGCCGACATGCTCGTCTCGCTTGTGTATTAGTGGCGGGAGGAAAAGTAAAAGGGATACCGTTTGCCGATGTGTTCGCCTCGCTCCTGTATTAGCTGCTAAGCGAGTGAGTCTTTCTTTGGCGGTTTCACTTTGCCGATGTGCTGGCCTCGGTTGCGTATTCTCTGAGTTGGAGCCCTTAGCCCGACTCCTCCTCTCACTTCCGGGCCAGACAGAGAGACACTTCCACGTGTAGACATTTATATATAAGAAGATAAGATGCAAACGACAAAAGAAACCAGTAAATCTCCATTTAGCTTGTTTGCATTTAACCCTGTGTGTATTTATTTGGTTTAATTAAATATTTGGAAGGAAAGTGAAGAGAAAAAAGTGAAGGACTGAGAATTAGTCACTCATTTTAGACTTCATATCATTTGGATGATATCCTTAGAAAGGGAAAAAAACTAGGATATGAGAATGACCTGACATAGTAGAGTTAAAGCACTAACAAGTAAAAATGAAATTAAATTATTGGTGAGGATTGTTTTCTAATTAAGCAACTGGGTTGGAACAAAAACCTGTAGCCACTGCAGCCCTCCGGGACTGACTTTGACCACCTGGGCTCTAAGGGATGCCATACATTTTATTGACAAACCTGTTATTTTCTCATTTTGAGCAGATTAAAGATAAACTGGAGAAGCTTCTGGCAAAACAGAAGGAGCTACTGGAGAAGTGGGACAAGCACTGGGAATGGCTGAAGCACAGTGAGTACCACCACTACTCTGTGCTGTATCTGTAGGAGATTCCAGCACAGTCCATTTCAGGTGGGCAGCTTGTGGATAAAGTCCTTAGAGCCACCTGGCCTTTTTAGGTCTGTTAACAGTCAGCCGTTAAATAAAACTTTATTACAACTGCCTTTTTGATTAGCTAGGAAAAAAGCCTTTCAACCAAATGTGTGTTATATGATTGCTTGCTTTTTTTTTTTCAAATGATGGAAAAACTCAAGTGAGAGCCCACGCAGCTTTTAAAAGCAAAAGGAAAATCACTTACCTTGTTTGAGTGCTGCCTTTGAATGAATTATAATTTTAAAAGTTATAAAGAACTCAATTATGCATCCATTAGTAGACGGTAGGAGCAAGCAATCGAATCTTGGCATACAATACATTTCATGCCCATTTGGTGGCAATGAGAATAAAAATAGGCATACACCTTTTAGTTGACTAACGCTGTCATTTCTGATGATATGTTTCTGTAATGAAGAAGAGGTAAAAAGATTATTTTATTTTTTAATAGCTCATTGGAAACCATAATGGTGAATTACATTTAAACATGCATTACTTACAAACCTTCAGGTCATATATTCTGTAGTGTGTTGCTTTTTTATTTAAAAATATTTGTGGAATTTATTACTGAATAAAGTAACACCACATTCAAAGTCTGATTGTAAAAAATAGCAGGTAATTGTAATGATTTTAACGTGAGGTCAGACATATTTTAGAAAAAGAAGCAAGTGGTCACCACCGGAGATCAAAGGGAGAAACAACAAAACCAGAAATGCTAAACCTAGAAATCAAAGTTCAGAGCCAAACTAAATCCCCAAAAATTTCTCAAAATAAATAATTTTAATTAGTAGTAATAATAGTTCGGAAAGAATGAATTGTGATAATTAAGCAACACAGACATCATAAAGATTTAGGGCAGCCACCCATATATTGTTTTCCTGGCCGCATAAGTCACGTTTTTTAAGCACGATGTGCATAGAACAGAGTCCAAAACAGAACTGATTATAATAGACAAAGATGGAGACTTTAAAGGCCCGTAAAGGAAGTGACGTCATCAAAAGGGCCGGAATCGGAAGTGATGTCTTCTGAGGCGCCGGAACCTTGCAGGATTTCCCAGGAAAGGTCTGTAGGGAACTGAGAAAAACAGTCAGCGCACTCCGCCTCCCCCTGGTTGGATGTTTTATTACAATTACAGAGGCCCTTTAGCTGCCTCCTACTCGCACGTGTGTGACAGAATCTAACAGATGAGGTTGGAATCCATATAAACATTCAAAGGGTGACATCTTAAGTTCTGAATGATAAAGAACATTTCTGGTAAATCCAGCCAAGGACAAAAAGTCAACGCAGTTATTTTGGTTTTAGCATTAATTGTGCACTGGAGGTGTTTGTCCAAATCACAGTTTGTTTGCTCTGTCTATCCATTAGTCCCGGATGATATTCAGAATATAGGTTTACAGAACAGAACAGTGCAGACGTTCACAAAATATTCTTCAAAAACGGGACACAAATTGTGATCCACAATCAGAGATTATTAAACTAGGAGTTTCATGTAAACTAATGATATATATAGTTAAAAAATATGGTGGCCTGTCCTACTGCTGAGGGAAGTTTCTTGAGAGGAATAAAACAGGCATATTTTAAGAAGTGATCGACAACCACAAAAATCATGGTAAAGCCATTAGAGGACAGCAGATCTATGGCAAAGTCCATAATAACTGCTGCCATTAACTCTCTGACCAAAAAATCCTGGCTGTTCATATGGGCTTTAGAGGGACAAGAAGCTTCTGACAGGCTGAAGACATTCTTCACTAGCGCTTCTACACTGGACTTCATGCTAATTTGAAAGAATTAAGTGGATAGCTTTGTTGGGCTGAATGGCCTGTTCATGTCTAGATTGATCTAATATTCTATCTTGAGACAACCAACCCTGGTCGAACCGATCATTATAGAAGTAGATGTGTCTAGTACTGGTGCAGGAACAGCATTGCCTCGAAAATATTCTGACCATGAGATTGTACATCTATCGTGCAGTTTTCTCAAGAAAACAATCTCCCACGGAATAGAACTATGACATAGCTAATCGTGAACTTCCAGCCATAAAATGACCTTAAGAGGAATGGAGGCACTTGTTGGAAAGAGCAAATTACCCGTTTCTCACTGATCATAAAAACTGAATTTATTTAAAATCTGCCAAATGAATGAATGCACTTGGTGGTGTTGGTGAGTTATTGTGATTATTTTGTGCTTTTGTAGACTTAGTGGGTTTTGTTGACCCCTAGGCTCTGTTTTTGCCTCCTTCATTTGTGTTTTTGGGACTTGTGTGCCTTTGATTGCCTTTGTTATTTGTGGCAACTCCTTCCTGGCCTTTTTTGCTCTTTGGAGCTTCTTTGTTTTAGAGCACATTTGTAAAATAAATATTTTATTTCTAAAGATTCTTTGAGTAGCTTTTTTTGCTCCAAACCGAAGGTTGATGGATCTTTCCGCTTGTGAGACTGTTTGCTGCAGTCGCTGGGACTTGGTGCTTAGGAACTGTCAAGTTCATGACAGCAATATTGTCGGCAATTCATTGTCTGATGGCATCATAGAGGGAGTGGGACATCTTCGGAGACTTGTAATGATGGTGAACAGAGCAAGTTCAGACCCAGCTGAGCAGTTGGTAATTAAAGAGCCATGGTGAGGAAGTAAAAAGCAAAGTATATTCATTTATATCAGTGACCTAAAAAGAATTTCAGAAAACTAGCAGGATTCAGAAGTGCATAGAGGCAAGCACAGGGATTTGTTCTTTTATCACTTATTTAGTTGCCTCAAATAACTTTCAATGAAATCCTCTCGGACAGTTATACTTTTAGAGTTTCAGGATTAAGAAGGTCCTTCTCTAAGGGCTTTTCGAAAGGCTTGTCAGGCTCTGGCAAAAATCACCAAAGTACAAAGGGATGCAATAAGCTCTGTTTCTGTTTAGTGTATTGCAGGGGTATATATATATATATATATATATATATATATATATATATATATATATATATATATATATATATATATACATACAGTGATCCCTCGCTATATCGCGCTTCGACTTTCGCGGCTTCACTCCATCGCGGATTTTAAATGTAAGCATATCTAAATATATATCACGGATTTTTCACTGGTTCGCGGATTTCTGCGGACAATGGGTCTTTAATTTATGGTACATGCTTCCTCAGTTTGTTTGCCCAGTTGATTTCATACAAGGGACGCTATTGGCAGATGGCTGAGAAGCTACCCAATCAGAGCATGTATTACGTATTAAATAAAACTCCTCAATGATATAAGATATGCTTCCCACGCGGTGCGCACACTTCAAAGCTCTAACAGCCCGTATTGATTTTTGATTGTTTGCTTGTCTCTGTCTCTCTCACTCTCTCTGACATTCTCTGCGCCTGACGGAGGTGGTGTGAGCAGAGGGGCTGTTTACACAGTGGCTGTTTGCTTAGAAGATACGGACGCTCCTCTAAAAAATGCTGAAAGACTATCTTCACATTGCTCCCTTCATTGTGGTCGCTTTATTGCGGTGCTTTGTATACTTAAAAGCCCAACAGCCCTATTGATTTTTGATTGTTTGCTTTTCTCGCTCTCTCTCTTTCTGACATTCTCTGCTCCTGTCGCGCACTCCTTTGAATAGGAAGATATGTTTGCATTCTTTTAATTGTGAGAAAGAACTGTCATCTCTGTCTTGTCATGGAGCACAGTTTAAACTTTTGACTAAAGGGTGTTTTCATGTCTAGAGGGCTCTGATAATGTTAAAAAACGTATTTAGAAGGTCGTAAACATGTTTTCTATGCTCTAACTGCGAAAATATTAGATTTATAAATAAAGAATACTACTTCGTGGAAATTCATTTATCTGTCTGGAGCGGATTAACCGCTATAAACAAGGGTTTACTGTATAACTGTGCGGAGAATATTTATAAACAGTGTGGGAGAGTTTCTAAGGGCTTAAAATATATAAAAATAACCATACAAACATATAATTTCTACTTCGCGGATTTTCACCTATCGCGGGGGGTTCTGTCAAATAATGCTAAGAGTACACGACATGTGTTTCGCCCTATTTTGGGCTCATTAGGTGTACACACTCCACCACTCATCAGGGATCGAACCTCGTACGTCAGACAAATGCACTTCGATTGTGACATTGTGGGAAAAAAAATCCAATTCCACATTAAGCCCATACCCTCCCCAAACATTTTTTTTTCAAATCCCATCTTTAGTCGATATAAATTGGAAGGCTAACTAGATCACAGCCGGAGTTTTGCAGTAGCTCGCTCGTGTGTGCGGGATGACCAGTGTGTTAGAAGAAAAGAGATCTCAGACTGGCCTGTATGTCAATCAAGTGGCAAATGCCATAGTGGGGATATATAACAACAACAACATTTATTTATATAGCACATTTTCATACAAACAGTGGCTCAAAGTGCTTTACATATTAAAGAATAGAAAAATGAAAGACACAATTATAAAACAAAATAAATCAACATTAACATCGAATAAGAGTAAGGTTCAATGGCCAGGGGGGACAGAAAAAACAAAAAAACTCCAGACGGCTGGAGAAAAAATAAAATCTGTAGGGATTCCAGACCATGAGACCGCCCAGTCCCCTCTGGGCATTCTACCTAATATAAATGAAACAGTCCTCTTTGGATTTAGGATTCTCACGGAAGGGCCCGATGATGATGATGGTCACGTAGACTTCTTCCTTTTAATCCATCCATCACTGTTGGAGCATCATGACGCTTTGAGTAGGTGGAGGTGGCGCAGGCCACCACCACAAAGAAACCGGAAAAAGAAACAGAAAAAAGAGTAGGGGTCAGTACCGATTCTAGAGCCACCATGAATAGTTATTTTGAGGAGATTGAACATAGAGTATCAGGATTAAGTTAAATTACGATTAAAATGAAGTTATAAAAAGGCCATGTTAAAGTAATGTGTTTTCAGCAGTGTTTTAAAGTGCTCTACTGTATCAGCCTGGCGAATTCCTATTGGCAGGCTATTCCAGATTTTATTTTTATATGATAGACTAACGTTTAAAAAAAATTTTTAAAAGCAACACAATCTACCAGTCGATCTCGATCTATGCATTGGGCACCCCTGGTTTATTATATTTACCCCACTGCACGCCTAACCTACCTGGGAGGGGTTCTCTGCCTGCCCAAGATTTCTTCCTTTTCTTTCCCTAAAGTGTTTTGTTTGGGGGATTTTTTCTTGTCTTCTTAGAGAATCAAGGCTGAGGGGCTATCAAAAACAGAGCCTATTAAAGCCCATTGACGCATTCCTTGTGTGATTTTGAGCTATACAAGTAATACAGTGTTGTAAACTCAAAGTCAAGGAAATGAAGCTACAGTGAAACAAGACCAGCAATCAGTATTTGTTCCTTTAAGCCAAGTCTCTTGTGAAGTCTTCACTTTTATTTACATAAACTATAGACATTGATTAATGTATACAGTCACCTTTTTTCAGAACTAGAGAGTTCCTAATCACCAGAGTCCCCAAAAAATACTCAAAAAATTCAACAAAACCCAGCTCATCACACAAAGGGTGATATAGAACCTTTATAAATAAAAAGATTTATTCTACAAAAAGCTCTGTTTGCAAAAATAAATTATGAGGAGTACAAAGGCACAGAAAGAAATGCCCAAAAGCAAACAAAGTCCAAATAGACTACCTAAATGTGGGTTGAGAGAGCAAAGATTTACCAAAATCCAGTATTTTACAAAAAAATCGAAAGAGCAAAAACGCAGAAGAACTTACCTTACCACAAGCGCATTCACAATGAACTGCAAAGGACTCTGGATTTTACTCAGCCTGGGGCTGAAGGGCAGTCTCTTGTGGTGATGGGCAGGTGGCTCTTGGAGACCACCCACAAAACACGCAGAACATAAAAGATAAGGCATAGTGTAGCGGATGGCTGGAATGCCTTTACTAAGAGACACAATACCTCTCACGGAACATGAGAGGACAGCCCCCCTGGGTAACATCGGAGCTGCCCCAGAGGGCACCTGGACATTTTCGGAGTCCTGGACTGCAGCACTTCCATCACACTTGGAAGTGCGAATAGAAGAGGATCCAGGTGCCCATGCAGCACTTCTGCCACACCAGGAAGTGCTGCCAGATGATTACCAGAGAACACCTGGAGCACGTTTGGATACAGTATAAATGAGGCCACTTCACTTCGTTCAAGGAGCCAGAGTCAGGAGGCCGAGGACAACATTTGCTGGGAGAGGAGTGGAGGCGGCAGAGATCAGAGAGAAAGAGAGAAGAGAAGAGAGAGATGGGATTGAGCATTATTGTGAAGACTTGTGTGCTGTAAGGGCAACAAAAAACATGAAAGGGTGTGTTGCTTTTGGACTTGTGTCTCTCTGCCTGTCTGTGTTCGGGTTTGGGGAGCTGTACGGCCCCAATATACCACAGTAGAAACACAGAAACTAAATGGCCAAGAATATTAATAAACATACATAAAATAATCAGAAATGAATAATCAGATATAAAAATGTCATTTGAACTTCAACGAGGGGAAGGAGTCTGGCTGAAAAATAACACCTAACAAGACAGACCATCCTAACAATTCAAAGCTCCAAAATGGCAGGGTATATAAACTCAAAATGGTGACAAAATGACATGATAAAAATAAAAATTAGAACATCACATCTGAACAATTATAACAACAAAAGGCCATTCAGCCCAACTAACTCATCCATTATATTCACTTAGAATTTTTAAAATAACATCAAAGTCAAGATCTGAAGGTCCCTATAGTCCTACTATTCACCACACTACTTGGTCATGTGTGGTTCTCTATATGAAGAAAAACGTTATAACGATTATGAAAAATCTGCCCTTAACAAGTTTCTAATTGTGTCCCTGTATTCTTGTTGCGAGTTTATTTTAAAATTACAGCAAGAATCCACTGTACTAAATTATTTCCTAATCTTAAACACTTCAATCATGCTTCCTCTTAATCTCTGTTTGCTTAAAATGAAAAGTTTCAGCTCCTTCAGTCGCTCCTCATAGCTGTTACCTCTTTGTCCTGGAATCAGCCAAGTCGCTCTTCTCTGGACTTTTCATAGCACTGCTTTGTCCCTTTTTGTAAAAATTAGACCAAGCCTATTACTCCACACATCATGATGTACGTCCTCTTAGCCTTTGTGGCTTGTAGGGGGCGCTTAGCTCCCCAGACTCAACACAGACAGACACAGGACACAAGCTCAGCCACACACACTTTTTATTTTTGCTGTGGGAAACGCTTTTCCACTGTTTCCCACCTCCCCAGCAAAGTGCACAGTCCAAAGCACAATAAAAGCACCAAGCTCTTTGCCTTCTCTTCTTTCTCTCTTTCCTCTACTTCCACTCTTCCTCCAGCAAGATTTGTCCACCTCCTCCAGATTCTGACTCCTGGAACAATGACAGCAGGCTCCTTTTATCCTGCACCCGGGAATACTTCCAGTGGCCTGTTAGCGTGGCTCAGAAGCACTTCTAGGTGAGGTGGAAGCCCGACAAAGTAGGACTCCACAGTCCCTGCAGCACCCTCTGGTGGCACCCACAGAACCCAACAGGGCTGACTTACAGAACTCCAGTTTCCATTATGCCCTGTGGGAAAATGTGGCGCTGCCGCAATCCATTATGCCCTGTATGTGTTCTCTCCCCCAGTCCTTCCATGAAACTGGGATCCTGGCCGGGTAGTAGCCCCATCCATCCACCACACCTTGTTGAGCACTATATTCTGTCCTGATGCAGATAGTGATGAGTCCATTATGACTCCCAGGTCTTTCTCATTAGGAGTACTTTTGAGTTTCAAACTTCTCACACTGTATTCAAATCTAACATTTCTACTTCCGACATGTAATACTTAATGTTCACTAATATTAAAGTTCATCTACCACAAATAAACCCAAACCTGTATGGAGTTAAAGTCTCTCTGTAACGATTTAGCTGCTTCCATATTACCTGCCTTTCCACCTAGTTTGGCATCATCAGTCAACTTAACCAGCTTGTTGTTTATATCCTGTGGACTTAAAGTATTCAGACCCCTTCACTTTCTGCACACTTTATTGTGTCGTACATTTAGTTTTAAATGGGTAAATTTATTAAAAATCAAAAAATGAAATATGGCACTCCAAATTGTGTTCATGTTTATCCTGTTTATTTTAATTCTGCTTCAGATGTGTCTAGAACTCGACTGGAGTCCACCCGTGGCAAACTGAATTGATTGGACATCATTTAGAAAGGCAGACATGTGCCTGTTGTGACAGTAGATGGAACTATACCAGCGCTTAACCTGACACAGACAGATGCAGGAGGCACACTTATAAAAGGACAAGCTTTTTCTTTTCTTTTCTTCTCTCGTGGAGAAGGTCTTCCTCTTTCCTACGAGCCCACAACATAGTTCAAGCAAAAACACAATACTTTACTTTGTCCTTTCTCTCTATTTTTCCTCCACTCCTCCTCGGAAAGTTTTATCTCCCTCCTCTCCCCCACTCTGGCTCACTGAGTAGTCTCTGCTGGCCCCTTATAAAAGTCACCTGGAAATGCTCCAGTTGCTCATTGCCCCACTTCCGGCTGCACTTCCAGGTGTGTCAGAAGAACCACCCACACAGGCTCAGGAACAGCTGCAGCGCCCCCTGGCAGCATCACCGGGTTTCAACAGGGCTGTAGATAACTCCATCTCCCATGAAGCCCTGCGGGAGTATGAGGCCCCACTGCAATCCATGGGGGTTGTCATCTAGCGTCCCGGTGGAGGTACTGCTCTGCCCATGCTTGCTCTCCTGGGGCCTCATGTATAAATGGTGCATACGCACAAAAATGCTGCATAAGCCTGTTTCCACGCTCAAATCACGATGTATAAAACCTAAACTTGGTGTAAATCCACGCACATTTTCATGGTAGCTAAATGCTTGGTGTACGCAAGTTCTCCGCTAGGTTTTGCAAACTGGTGGCACCCAGCGTGAAAGCAGTGCTACTGTTCGAGTGTGGTTTCCCTTTGTTTTTCAGATCCACATCCCTGACACGGCTTTATAAATACACTGAAATTAACCGCATGTTTATTAGTTTAATGCATCTGATTGTAATTAACCTGTAACAATATAATGTTCCACAGAATGGTCAAACTATTCCAAATACCATAACTGCTTTAGCGTTGTTACTCTCACTGCACCTTCTTCTTCTTCTTTCAGCTGCTCCCTTTAGGTGTTGACACAGCGGATCATCTATTTCCATATTACTCTCACTGCACCACTCGGAGTATTTATATCACTGTATCTGAGTGTGAATCACAGCTCTACAGCAGCTGATCGGAAAGAGAATTATCGGTATACAGCATCAAGCGCACGCTGCCGCAGCCACGGCAAAACGCTTCAAACGTTTCCTGTACGGACCTTGCAGTTCAGAAACAGTTTCACCCCAAGAACTATAAACGCACTCAATCAGTCCGCCAAATGCTCCTTGTAGAACTGCTTGACTTATAAGTACAATCACCTCACTGTAAACTTGCACTGCAGTTATAATATTGCACAACCTGAGCCACTTTATAAAGCGCGTATTTACATATGATGACAATATAATTTTAAGATGAAATGCAGCAAAATATGTTTATTATATTATACAGATAAAACTTTAACTTAATTTAAATAATCTATACAGTATTGTTAATAATTAAACATGTGAGGACACTGTGTCGCTGTGCTAACAAGGAGCTGGCGTGCCGTTCACGGATTGTTCCTGCCTTGCACTGTATTCTTGCTGGGGCTGGCGCAACAAGGGAATGATAAATGGATAGAATAATTAAACATGTACTACGAAGATATTTCAATGTTCCTTAAAAGTTTTGGAGAATCAGCATTTTAAGTTTACAGATGGCTTAACGTCTATTGCAGAGCAGATTGTGTGGCGATTGGGCATTTGGAGAAAGAAAAGGAAGGACAGGAATTGGAGGCTAGTATGTTTGAAAGAGACAGTACTGCTGCAGTATATTATTTAATCGAAGGTCGCGCACGGCGCAACAAGCATCTTGTGTGAGACATGAATAATCACTGCGCCACTGTGTACCCTAATAAGCTTTCATATGACACTCAGACTGTGGGCTACAACTTGCCTTGTGACAACTTCTTCTTTATTTCGCCATTTATTGTGCCGCTTTGTGAACTTGAGCTTTCGAGTTTCTCCAACACTCTGTGTCACTCGATCAACTTCCTTTTGTTGTTTATACCACTGTTTAAACCAACAAATAGTGCGTTTTTCCTTTGCCTCCACTTGGTATTCACTGAAATTCTTTTATTATCCCCTGTGCTTTTGCCATTGCCTTTTCATAGAACGCTGAGCTTAAGGTCTATTTATATTGATTTGCATATTCAAAGAGGCGTAATTCTGGGAGGAGTTTGGGGAGTGGCAGCAGGTGCATGCACATGCGTTACTTTTCATGCTGACCGGGATTTATGGAGCAGAAGAACGTGGAAATTAACAAACGTACAGATTTATGCATCTGGAATCTTTTGTGCGTACGCACATTTCCGCTTTTGTACATGCACCATGTTTTAGTGTGAATTCTATGCATGCCGTTATGCATGAGGCCCCTGGTCCTCTCAGTGAAGTGGCATCCCAGCCAGGCAAGGACCCAAACCATCTTTGACACTGTATATTGTGGACATTGCCCCGGACACAGACAGGCAGTCATGCTCATGTCACCAAACACACGTTTATTTTTCATCTTTTTACACAACAGTCAATGCTCACCAGCCCCAATACCCTTCATTCCAGGCCAATCCAAAGCCTTCTCTCTCTCTCTCTTTTCTTCTTCAGGCCGCCTCCTGCCTCCTCCAGAGACCTTGTCCACTCTTCCACCCGACTCTTGTCCCCATCTGAAGGGAGGCGGCCCCTTTAAATAAGCACCCGGATGTGCTCCAGGTGTGTTCCCGGCAATCTCCCACCGACACGCCCCAGTGTGGTGTAAGTGCTGGCTGTCTCCCCGGAAGCACTCCGGGTGTCCCTGTTCCTTTTCCCCCCAGCACTTCCTGGTGTGGCGGAAGTGCTGAGGTCTAGGGTCTTCCTGGTATTGGGGTCCCCCTGGCGGTAACCCCGGGTCCCTACAGGGTCGAGCTTTCCAGCTCTTTACCCGCGGCCTCCGGGGCAGTCGCCCCCTCGAGGTCTGAAGGAGGCACAAGCCCTCCTCCTGTCCTCTTGGGCGTCCCAGCTGGGTACCACCTCCATCCGGGTACCACATTATATAAAGTCTCATAATTCACTCTGCATGTCAGGACAATAAGCAAGCTATGACTTCCAGGGAACTCTTTGTAGACTTCCACGGAATTGTGGTGAGACATAAAACAGAGAAAGGATATTAAATCATTTCCAAAACTTTTAAGTGTTCCCAGTAGCCCAGTGGCTTTGGTAATCATGAAATGGTAGAAGATTGGAACTGTCCGGCCAAATTGAATAACCAGGCCTCTGTAAGGGAGATGAGCAAGAACCTAATATTCACTCCAACAGAGCTTCAGAAGTCCTCTGCTGAGATTGTAGAAACTGTCAAAAGGTGACAACCATCTCAGCAGTGCTCCATCAATCAGGCGTTTATGGTAGAATAACTAGACAGAAGACACTCTTGACTTAATATGGTAGTTTTTTGCCCGTTTTACTCATTACTAACCCTGACCAGCTGTATGCAGATACCATATATACTCGCATATAGGTCAGGTCTTGAAAGCCGAAAAATCGATCATAAAATCAGACCCCGACTTATATACCCATTCAAAAATGGGAAACTTTACATCTTCTTGCCTCCTCCAATCTCGCATCAGTTTCTCAGACACATCGAATTTTGTTGCAGCAGCACAGTTACCAGTTTATTTCGCTACTTCAACAACTTTTAATTCTTCTGAAAATATGCTCCATCCTAGGTAAGGGATGCTCTTACGATAAAGGTGTATGAGGGTTTGAGATACAAAAAACACGAAACAGTGCAAACATCGCTTCTGAATAGTTTGGGTATCACCGTGTGGTCACGTAGGCACAATACATAGAAAAAAAGGCCGTGTGCCCCGTGGTGACTCTCTTAGGTGGCCGTTAGCATATCGTAATCTCTTGGACCAATAGTGTGAGTTTTCTGCATTCGACTTATCCGACCGACATTTTAAAATACCAGAAATTATACGATAAAATCAAGTCCCAATTTATCGGTATCAGTATATACTTTAGATTTCTTTTTCCTTGTAAGGAAAACTCTGCACTTTTCATGAGGGTAGTGAGCAGAGACTATAGTCTTGTGTTTTCTCAATTGCCGCTGTTCCAATTCTAATTCCTTTTTTTGTTTATCCTTTTAGTGCTAGAGGTCAATCAGTTTGCCCAGGAGGCAGTTGTGGCAGAAGCCTGGCTTACTGCTCAAGAACCTTTTATCCGTAGCCAAGAGTTGGGCAACAGTGTGGATGAAGTGGAACAGCTGATTCGGCGACATGAGGCCTTTCGGAAAGCTGCTGCCACCTGGGAGGAGCGTTTCAGTTCTTTACGACGCCTCACCACGGTATGCAAACTGTTGTAAAGGCTATGAGACTTGGAGATGTTGAGGACTTATGTTTTTCTCATTTGCCATGATCATGATTTTTTTTTTTTTTTTACAGCTAGAGAAATTAAAAGCAGAGCAAGGCAAGCAACCCCCAACTCCATTACTGGGGCGCAAAGTATTTATGGATCCCCAAGAGCCTACATCAGCAAGGGCATCTTCTTCTCTTCTACGGCAGACAATCTATGAACAAACTGAACCTAAGGATGACAGATTAGTAGAACCTGTTTTGTCTGCCCACAAGCTGGGAAGTACTGCTTCATCTTATACTCCAGTGATGAATGGGACAAAATATGGAGGTCTGGAACTCCGAAATGAACCAAAGATTGCCTATGTTCGGCAAGAATTAAAGCCAGAGCGCCTACAGCCTAAGATTGACATTCTTCAAGATGGTGTGCAATCAGCCTTGACAGCAAGGCAAGTGGGGCAAGAAGCCCCTCGGAAAGATGACACCAAAGGTCCAACTGCTGCTGAGCTCCAAGTCCAGCAGGTTAGTAGACATCAGGATCTCACTGATGGAAAAGTCAGTCAGTCAGAGCCTCACAGTGAACAGAAGAAAAGAGAACGAGAAAGGAGGCTGGAAAGGCAGACATCCAGTGAACAAGAAGTTCAAGCTAGGCTTGATGAGCTTCCTCAGGAAAGACGGCGGGAAAGGTATGAGCGAAGGTTAGAAAGACAGACATCAAGTGAACAAGAAGTTCAAAAGAAGACTGAAGAACACCCTCAGGAAAGGAGAAGAGACCGACACGAGCGCCGACTGGAAAGGCAGGAATCAAGTGAACAGGAGACAGCCAGAGACCAGTCTGAGAAGAAAGCTGCAGGGTGAGTTTTAGTTTTGGTATTACAGTATAGTCACAATAAAAATCCTAAAAGCATGAGAGCTAAGTAGCTGACGTTTGGATTTCCATGTAAACTTTAGTAAAAGACGCCTTTTCTATAATCAAGGAAAATGCAGGAAAGAAAAGGGACTTCCAAAAAAAGGCAAACAACCAGGTGTCTTGGTCACAGTCTTGAACAGAAGACAAGAGGCAGAAACATGTTTGGACATTTGAGTGGAAATCATGCATTTTATAATAATAATCATGTTAAATTAACCATATCTAAATATTAGTTGGTACTAAATGTAGAACAAATAAAACAAAACAATTAATCATCCTTAAATCTCACCATTACAATAATTTAAATACATACTGTAGTACAACTCAGCAAAATGTTATGCAAAGGAAAAAACAATCATGACCGAGTTGCTTGTCCTTGTAATAAATATGGCTTGTAGGCGAGAACACGTCTCAATTTGTGACAAAATAAAAATTCTGCAAATGTCAGACTGAGTATAGTGGCATCAGCACCAAAATTGTACTCGGCACTTGGACTCTCAGCACTACAATGAGCCTTTCTCTCAAATCAGCGTTTGCTTTCTTTTCCCATTAAGAAACTTGGCCTAACTCCCTTGGCTTCATATTTAAGCCTGATGAAGCTTATCTCACCTCCACACTTCATACACAACTGTTTTATCATAGAAAGGCTTTCGGGAAACCTCCTCTTGAAACCTTCGCCCTTATTAACCTGCACAGATTCTTTTTAGCATAAACTCATAGTGTAATGTGTAATTCTATTTTTAACAGCACTTGGGGCGTATGGCCCTTAGGGTGGTCCAGATCTAATTATGCAGATCCAGATCGTCTGGATGACTTTGATTTATGCGGGGACGATTCCGGTTCGACGCAATGACGATTCTTCATGTTGTCAGTTTGCACACTTCTCGATGGTCTGGGATTTTTCGGGTGATTTTCTATGTAATAAACTTAATAAGTTATAGCGCAATTGTATAATTAGATCTGGACCAGCCTATATATTGTGCCTCTATATCAGTTATATAAATCCACACTTTATCCTAAATTGGGTTGCTATTTGAATTCTATGCAGCACACATTTTATTCTATATTGTGCTACTCTATCAATTCTATACAGTCCTCACATTATTTTGTATTAAGCTGCTATATCAATACTGCAGAGTCCATATTTTATTCTGTATTGGGTTGCTATATTTATTCTATAACAACAACAATGTATTTCTTGTATAGCCCAAAATCACACAAGGAGTGCTGCAATGAGCTTTAACAGGCCCGGTTTTTTGACAGCCCCATAAACTTGACTTCCTAAGATGAGAAGAAAAAACTCCCAAAAAAATAGGGAAAAAAATTTGAATACATTTTGGCAATTTAGTAAGAAAGCCTTGTAGGTTGGGCATGCAATGGGTGTCAAAAATGGTTTAACTATCTTCTTATATAATACGCTACCGTGGCTGTTCGTTTGTCTATCCAGGATTTTAAATCACCTGCAGCTCGCAAACCATTTCACCTATTGACTTGAAATTTGGTTCACATATACTAAGTGACATCTACTATCCAATTTCGTGGTGATGATTTTTATTACTGTTTTTATTTTTATTTTATTTAATTTATTGTAGAATCAACTCTCGGCAGCAGCCAGCAGGGCGGCCGTGCGGCGCATGCGTATGGGCACCGTTCTTATTCCCTACCATCTTCGCTAATCATTTTTGAGGCAGATTAAAGACTTAAGTGCCAGCATAATTGAAAAATTAAAGAAAACATACTAAGTAATTGCAACACAAAAACTAACTTAATCAGATTTAACGCGAAAAGATGCGGACGAAAGAAGAGAAGCAGCAGGTCGCTAGGGTGGAGAAAAGAAGACCTGCTCAGGAAGCAGCGAGCGCATCAACCTCTGAGCAAACGAATGATAAACGTACAGAGAAAGAGGAGGAAATCTAGGAATGCTCAAATCAAGTGTATTCACTGCATGTTATCATGCAGTACACCGTTACTGGTAATAAATAAAAACAGAACACAAGTCATCCTCTTCACAGAACTACATGGCCAATCTGTCATTGGCACAATAGTACAAACCACAAGACAAGATTATACCAACCACTAAATACAGAACTATCACATATGAGGATACAGATTTGTTCAGAGTCCTGGAGTCCTCGGCCAATAAGCCATCACCCCTTACTGGCCATTCCACAGCTGAGTCGGTGCAGGGCCGGCCAATCAGATGAAAGGACCTTTCTACCCAATGATTTCAGGGCTCCTGTATCTGAAATAACTTTTCCATAGGCAGGCAAGCAACTTGGCAGTAGAGCAGTGGCACCAAGTGCCACATTAGAACAATCTAGATAAGAACGGGCCACTCAGCCCAACAAAGCTCACCAGTCCTACCAGTATCTACTTAATTCTTCTAAAAAAACATCAAGTTGAGTTTTGAAGGTCCCTGAGGTCTTACTGTCTAAAACCTTACCTGGTAGCTTATTCCAAGTGTCTGTGGTTCTCTGTGTAAAGAAAAAAGTCATAATGATTGTACGAAATTTACCCTTAACAAGTTTCCAGCTGTGTCCCTGTGTTCTTGATCAACTCATTTTAAAATAGCAGTCTCGATCCACTAGACTAATTCCCTTCATAATTTTAAACACTTCAGTCATGTCTCCTCTTAGTCTCCTTTTGCTTAAACTCATAACTCATCCCCTGTAACCCTGTAGTGAGCCTAGTTGCTCTTCTCTGGACTTTTTCTAGTGCTGCTATGTCATTTTTGTAGCCCGTAGACCAAAACTGCACACGGTCACTGCACACTTGGACTAACTTGGCTAACTTTACTACAAGTTTATGTGGCGGCCCATCACAAACATGTCCACGACCCATAGGTTGAGGGTGTACTCACACTAGGCACGTTTGTTCCGTACTGTGCTCGTGCATGATTGTTTGCCCCACCTACTGCCCCGCTGCCCTGCACTCGCATTGCACTTTAATACTCTGGGCCCAGGTACGCTTTCATCATCACTATGCGACGTTGTGTAAAGCCAAAACCAAGACATGAACTTGGAGTGACAGCATGCATGTCAAAAAGATTTTCTTTATTTTGTTCGTGTAGAGCAGGATAAATGCTCTGCCCTGTTACAGACTTATTTGGTGTGCAGTTTTGTTATTGAGCGTGCTGCACATATGAGAAGATTTTTATGGTTACAAATGATATTAAGGAAGATATTGGCAGCTTTTCTTGCCAACTACAATTCACATTCATCTGTAAGGTGAAAATAAAAACCTGTTTTTAACACAAATGACATTGAATGAAATAACGTAGCTTCATTTAACGTCATGTCTGTGTCCTGTGCTTGGGCATGTTTAGTGATGGCTGTGCTCATGAATTCCACTAAACTGTGCCCAGGCCCACCTCTTCCAAATGAGCCAGGGCATGGTATGGTTGGGTCAGCAAAAAGTCATACAAATCCTAGTCATACAAACTAGACTTTTGGGGGTTACATACGGACAAATGTGCTTGGGCACGTAACAAATTGCCAGTGTAAGTACAGAAATACTGGCCTAAGAGTTTGAAACGGTATGTTTCCAAATCTCCCGTCGCAATCCTGCTCACACATAGTCGCTGCATGGATTAGTAAAAGTGAAACGGTGGTAATGTTTAGGAAAAAAAGGGTTGTGCTTAGGACCCCCTACCACCCGGCTCAGGAACCAGTGGAATTTCTTGCCCTTTCCATATGGTTGCTAGCATTTCCAGTAAATGTGAACGCACATGATAAGAAGCCTGGATCGTACTTTCAACTACAGTAAAACCTTGAGTTGTGAGTAACTTGGTCTGCAAGTATTCTGCAAGATGAGCAAAAATTTTGAATACATTTAACTTGATAAACGAGCGAGGTCTTACAATACAAGTAGTACGTATACGCTTTGTCTGCCGAGTGTCTCGTGATCACAACTGAGCTGATTGGGTTGTCTCTCTCTCTCTCTCTCTCTCTCTCTCTCGCTGCGGGATTGTGGGTAATCGTCTCCCATTCTCGGTCTCAATTGGCGTGCCTCACTCGTATAGTCAACATCCGTACGAGTGTATACTGTTTACAGTAGCATTGTGACCGTGTGTGTGCGTAAAGCATTTTTAAAATTTTGTGTCCAATAATTTTGTGTCCAATAAGTCTGTAGGAGTGCGAGCGATGAATCAGTTTAACGACAATGCAATGTCACATTTCCGCGAAATCCTCAAAAGGAGGCAAAAACAACTGTCACTGGATAGGTTCCTTGTTAAAGTCGCAAAAAAAAGAAAAAGGTTCCAGTGAGCCAACAGATAGCAGGGATCCCGTTAGTTAGAGTGAAATTCATCTTACAAAATAACTCTCCTCCTCCACCTCTCCTCTCTCTCGTCTCCCTCACACCAGCCATGATTCTTTTCAAAGGTAAAGTGCAGGTTAATTTGTCTTTATATTTTGTATTAATTATTTTTATATGAATATTTTTGGGTTATGGAACGAATTATCTGAGTTTTCATTATTTCTTACGGGGAAATTCGCTTTGATATACGAATGCTTTGGATTACAACAACAACAACATTTATTTATATAGCACATTTTCATACAAACAGTAGCTCAAAGTGCTTTACATAATAAAGAATAGAAAAATAAAAGACACAGTAAGAAAATAAAATAAGTCAACATTAATTAACATCGAATAAGTAAGGTCCAATGGCCAGGGGGGACAGAAAAAACAAAAAAACTCCAGACGGCTGGAGAAAAAATAAAATCTGCAGGGATTCCAGACCATGAGACCGCCCAGTCCCCTCTGGGCACGTTTCCGGAATGAATTATGCTCGCCAACCAAGGCACCACTGTATTTACCTGTTTTTAACCTCACAACGTCAGGTGAGGCTGTAACTATTCAGGAAGTTAACCTTTCATTGACTGGCACAGGGTCATTAACTCTGTCTTCAGCACCTTTTGATATCACTCTTAATCCTTAGAAAGATTGACCAGTGGCCAACCACTTATCCATTTTAAAGGATAAAATTAATAAACATGCTTTGGATTTTATGTGCACATATGTTAATGTGAACACACACACTACACCATAATGTATTGTCACAAGCAGCATATTTGTGAAATAAAAACTTTGATTGAGAAGAACTGATAAAAGGAAAGGTAACTGAACATGGGCGACTCTATCTGAAAACAATAACATTCTTCTGTAGATTAATATTAATGAACATAAAAAATACAGGGTCTCTTTCTCGCTTCTCTCTCTCTTTACCTTCTCGTTGGTGTTGTCCTGCTTACCACCTGGCAACTTCTGTCACAGGTTGAAGACCGCTGATCTGAAGCCGCTGACACACAAGCGTCCTCCTCCATGCCGTCTTCTAAATCTTTTATGAACTCACATTCAACCAAGGCGACCAACTTTTACAGTCACAATGACCTCCTTAGCAAGCAGTTTCCCACCATTTTAAGATTTTTCCCCACATTTTGTAAAGGCTTAATGTCATAAGTCCTGCTTACTAATTTACAGGCCTAATAAATGCAATTAACCCAAGATGTTCACAAGGAGTGCAGTACATTTGGTGGAAAAGGTGATTAATTGTTTAATTCCCTGGACCATCCATCATGGCAGCACTCAGACAAGTGGTCCACTGGGACAAAGGAACGCGGTTCAGCTGCAAGCAGGCAAACTTTAGTTCTGCCTTTTTTTGATACTTTGAAATGCTTGGAAAACTAAATAGTGTTGAATTGATTTGCATTCAGATGCTGGTTTATTGAATATTGCGACGAGACGAGACTTTTTGACATGAGATTGTTTCAAGTCCTGCCTTCCTCTCAACGGTCCTCTGACCTCTCATTCGTGTGAATGCTTTTGACAGACACATTTCCTGCTCTTTCAGCTCTTATAAATTTGTACGTTTTTTCCTCACTTTAAGTTCCCAATAAAAGAAGATGTATTATGTCCAAATCTTATAGAAGAATTTCATCCTGAAGGGATATAAACAGAAGAAATGAGTACAAGGCAATCCTACCACGAGAAACGATGAAGTCAAACAAATTAATGAGAAAATTGTTGTTTGGTTACATGGCCAATTGTTTCAATGCGTAGCAATAGACTTTGCTGAAACAGTTGGTGGTGATCGTGTGGAAGATGAAAACATTAACTTACAATGTCACGAAGGATATCTACCACCGTTAACACTGTCCGGTCTTCCAATGGCTGAATTACTGTTGAAAGAATGATGTGACCAAAAAAGGTAATGTAGTACATCTTCAACAAAGGAGATCTTGATATGCCATTCATATTAAAACGTTTCCCATTAGAATAACTTTTGCAAAGAAAATTAACAAATCACAGACGCAAACTTTCGAAAAAGTCGGTTTATTTATTAGAGATAAAGAAATTAAATTCTCTCACGGGCAGTTATACGTTGTGTTGTCACGATGAAAGTCCAAACACAGAGTCAAAATTCAATGCGATATTGACATAAATTTAATTCGAAAAATTATTTTTACTGAAGTTTTACAGTAAAAGTGTAAGTTTAAAAAAATATTTGCGCTTTAATTTCAAAGCCAAACAGAACAGAATCGTATAATGCAACGAAAAACTCAAACGCAACTTGAAACATAATATACTTTGAAATCATTATGTTTTACAATTTTTTACTATAGTTAACTACTCACTTTAATGTAAAATAGTTAGTTCTATCGACTTGCACCGCACCAAAGAGCCTTTACACACAGTCACCATTAAGGAGTGGATGTAGGGGGTGCACTCCTATAGGTACTTGGAGGTCCACATCAGTGGCAGGTTGGGCTGGTTTCAGAACACAAAGGAGCTATAGAAGAAAGGGCAGAGCAGGCTCTTTTTCCTTAGGAGATTTCTTCTTCTTCCTCCTCCTCTTCATTTTTTTCTCTCTTCTATGTGGGGTCAATATGCTTGATCAGACTTCTCTATTACAGCCCTGCACCTCCTCCCCAGTCAGACCCTTCTCTTTCAGATTTTCTTGTACTTTATCCATCCACCTCCAGTTTGGCTTCCCTCACATTTGCTCAGTTATGGGACACACTCTGTACCCCCTGGAGGTAGCAGAACAAGAGAGAATGAAAACAAAACTGAGTGCCATTATGAACAATGCTGCACGTCCTCTTTCTGATACACCAATACTGAGGACTTTCAGCCAACAAATTATTTAGCAGAAGTGTGTCAAGAAACACATCTGGGGTGCTTTATACCAACAGCAATACGACTGCATTACGCCTCACTGCGACTGGGACTGCCAAGTCTGCTGTCTGTACATATATTTATTTATTTATTTGTCTACTTATTTATTTAAAGAGCTTCTGTAAAAAGCCAATTTTTTCCTGGCGACAAATAAAGTTCTATCTGTTGTGATAGACCCGGGTCACAAGTGAGCCCCAAACTCCAAACACAAAACACAATACAGTTCTGGATTCAAATCAAAGGGTTCTTTACTATAGAAATACCTCCAATTGAAGCACAAAAACGCACAGGTTATCTCTCCTACATTCACCTCTCCTCTCTCCAGTGCACTGCCCTCCTCCAGTTTAATGTTGCATCTCTTCCTCCCAGCTCAGACTCACAGTCCCTTCTATTGGGGACCGGGGGTTACTTCCAGGGCCAGGGTTACTGCCCGTTGGAAGTACTTCCAGGTCACACGGACTAGGGAATCCATTCCTGGATGGGTTTATCCATTCCCGGGAATTCGGGAATCCTGCATGTTATTCCCGGAAATCCCGGGATGACACAGTGCACGGGCATCTCACATGTGAACGGTTTTAGAATGACCGACACTTATTTTTAATAAAACTACTGCAGTATGTTGACACAAATAAAAGACTAACCTTATCAACAAGCAGTTCATGCTGTCATATAAGTACATGTATCTAGTTCAGGGGTGCCCAATGCGTCGATCGCGATCGACCGGTAGATCGCAAAGGTAGTGCAGGTAGATCGCGTTGCATTCAAAAAAATATCATATATCCTCCCTATGGCATTTGCAACTTGATTGACATACAGGGCAGCCAGTCTGAGATCTCCTTTCTTCTAATACACTGGTCATCCCGCACGCACGATCAAATGCGCAAGCTACTGCAAAACTCCGGCTGTGATCTAGTTAGCCTTCCAATTTATATCGACTAAAGAAGGGATTTTAAAAAAATTGTTTGGGGAGGGTATGGGCTTTACGTGTAATCAGAAGAGGATTTTTTTTTCTCACAATGTCACAATCGAAGTGCGTTTGTCTGATCTATCAATCTATCATTGCTATTCCAAAGAAGGAAAATGTGGAAAGGCACTTTCAAACTGTTCATAAAAACTACGAAACTGACGTCCTTCCATAAAGCGATCTGAGAAAGAGAAAAGAGAGGGAACTAAAATCGCAGTTAATCGGACAGCCGTCATTTTTCACTCGGCTGAATTCAAAAGCTCCTTGACTGCATTATCCGTCTCTACTTATTTATGCGAGTCAGCCTTTTCCCACATGAAGATTATTAAATCCAAATACTGTAGTGACCATAAATGTAATGAATTGTTATTGTGCCATAAAGGTTATTCAGTTATGCAAGTGTATATATATATATATATATATATATATATATATATATATATATATATATATATGTATATATATATATATATATATATGTATACTTTTTAATGTAGGTAGATCATTTCGACCTGGTTATTTTAAAAGTAGCTCGCAAGCCGAAAAACTGTGGACACCCCTGATCTAGTTAGTTGCGGTAATAAGAGCGTAGAAAGCATAACTTGTCCAGCGTGCGGTCGTCCAGGCGAGAGAGTACTTCGTGCAGAGTACGCCAGCTGCTGAGAAAGCACGCTTTGCCTCCACTGAAGTAGGCAGCACAGTCATCAGATACAGATACACTTGTTCTAAACAATGCCCTCACTTGCCGTTGCTGTGAAACACCGCCATTTCAGCTGTTACTGATGCATCCAGTTTCTTGTCATCATTCTGTGATGGCAAGTTTCTTGGCACAGATAATGGGGATGCAAGCAACAGACTGACGCATTGCAATTTGAAGTTGCTGTTCAAAGCTGTTGTCTGACAGATGTCAATGAAGTCTTCAGTTTTCAACTATAACTCTGTTATTTCTTGATCGAATTTTACACTTTTACACGCTATATATGCGAACTTGGCCATTCCTGGTTTCCCGGGAATTACAGCAATTTAATTCCCGGGAATCCCAGACGCCCGGTAAACGGGAGCCCGGGATTGGATACCCTAACATGGACGTCCCATATATTAGGGAGTTTATCTTCTTGCTGTGACCTCTTGCAGTACCCATGGACCCCAGCAGGGCTGTGCTGCTAGACTACAACTCCCAGCATTCCCTGCAGGTTCCCTTATATGGGGGGGCTGCTGCCATCAAGCAACTCGGGGGAATAAACACCCCTCATAGACAGTCCTTCCCTGTCTTCTTCTTTTATTTGAGCCAGGGAAGGTGTTACATATGTGCTCAGTTGGGACGCCTGTTTATTTGTCCGGGGCTTCCCATTTGGGTAAGGAACCATCTTCTTCTCTGGCTGGGTCGGCCGTCCCTCCATTAGGGAAGCCTGGCCCAGGTAAGGAATCTTCCCGACTCCCTGCCAGGATGCCTTTCCATCCCGTGTACCATTTACACTGTCTATCTAAAAAAGACTCTTTAATGTCAAAATAAAAAAAGATCACTGCAAAGTGGTCTAAAATAATGACAAATTTAAGCAAGTATTCACCCCCTCCTTCTTCTCCACACTGCCTTTTTTCCCCATTCTTCTAGACAAACCCTAGCCATGGTCCGTCAGGTTGCATGCCTTTTCAATTGAGATCTGGACTCTACTCGGCCACTACAGGACATTAACATGGTCATTTTTTACATCCCAGCTTTGAGGTTGTTGTCTTGCTGAAAGACAGATCTTCTCCTGAGATGCAGGTTTCTCGCAGATTGCATCAGGTTTTTCTCTGTAGTTTGCTGCATTCATTTTACCCTCACAAGCCTTCCAGGAAATAATGTAGAGAAGTATCCCCACTGCCTGATGCTACCGCCATCATGCTTCACAGTGGGGATGACATGTTTCGAATCCCGTAAATGCCAATAGGGAATCTGCTCTGTTGGGCCCTTGAGCAAGGCCCTTAACCTGCAATTGCTGAGCGCTTTGAGTAGTGAATAAAGCGCTATATAAATGCAAACAATTATGTTTCTGATAACGTGCTTGTGACAAACATGCCATTTAATGTGATGACCAATTCTCTTTCAGCTGGCCTCAATGTCTCCCATGTGCCTTCTAGCAAACTCTAGCAGAGATGTCATAGGTCTGCTTGTGGCAGATTTTCATTTCTCAATGATTGTCTTCCCTGGACTCCTTTATATATATATACTGTATCACTGGTCAACAAGCATTTTGATACTGGGAGTCTTTCACTTGTACTTTAACAGGTTTCACTTGCTGACTCCAAATCTGAAAACCGTTTTCGTGTAGTACGTCCCGCTTTTTAGCTATGATGTTCCAGGTCTTGGACAACTAGGCTGACTGGACAGTAAAGGTGGATAACCATTTTGATAAATACTGGTAATTCCACTAGGGATGCCATTGAAAAGTAAAAGAATTCGCCACACGTTACTAACAGTTGTGAGTTGCTTGCCTTATTCATTATTAATTTTATTTAAAAATGATTAATTTTTAATTAGCAGAAAAAATATTTGTTACTGATTGTCAAATTTTATATGACTTAAGCATAATGACACAACTCAGACGTGACGGTGCAGTAGGTAGTCAGTTTTACTGTTAAACATAACATTGCATTTCAGGACATTTTGTTCATTAGATTCACCATTACTTTGAAAATTTTGTCAAGCTGATGGACAGAAATGGCGATGCTTTGCAGCATTTAAGAAATAAGTTTGGTGTCGAGAAAAGTGAAGCCAAATTAAGGAAGGTGTTGCTTGATGATGAGTTCAAAAGGAAACTGAAGCCCACTGAATCGGCACCCTCATTCGTGAAGGTTGTCCAGAGAGTAATGCTGAGCTTGTACAAAACCTGCTGAAAGCGTATCAGCTTATGGGAGCCCGAATGTCACTGAAGACGCATTTTTTACATCTTGACTTTTTTCCACCAAATCTGGGCGATGTCACCGATGAGTATAGGGAAAATTTTCATCAAGATACAAAGGTGATGGAAAACTGATATCGGGGAAAATTCACTCCGAGCATGATGGGTGACTACTGTTGGTTCTTGCAAAGAGAGACGGATGTGTAGTACAAGCGCAAAAGCGAGGGCCTCCAACATTTTTGGGCAGGCTGACCTCACTTTTATATTGAGGTAAATTGACATAAATATACTTTAACGTGTCTCTGGTATCGTCTTCTGGATTGTTTTCAGAATAAACACATCAAAACAATTTTGGTGGGACAGAGTCCTAACTCCAGATATCACGTTGACATATTATATTGATATTCAAAAGTGTCAAAACGTCAATGATGTGTATCTCAAAAACCTGACGTGCTTACTTAATTCTGATTTCATATATGAACCCATTGCAAAAAACTTAATAAAGAGCTGCTCTGAAGTTCCCAGTAGCAAACACAAAATATTTTTTTGTAGAGCAGTGTATTCGGAGACTATTTTCTTGTTTCCACCCGCTTCGCTCTCCTTTTCAGAGTTACTTTAGGTGTTCTTTTGTCTTCATTATGGAGGTTAGGCCACCATAATGGCTCATCACAAGTTGCAGTCAGACTAGGGTCATTGTGTAGGTCAGGCCAATAAACTGACTGACCACAAGTTGGATCTTTCATTATTTTATGTTTTATATTTGTAATTAATTTAGACCAGTCTCACAGATCTGTTCTCTGAAATGGAAGAATCTTATTCTGTTCAATCAATCAATGCCAGATTAACCCTAACCCTAACCCTAACCCTAAACCTAACCTGTGATTCAGGTTGTATACCAATAAAATGTGAAAACTTCAAGGAGGTAAACACTTGCAATGAATTTAGGAACACAAAAGACAGTCAAAACGACACAAAATAACCAATGGATGCTTCTTTACCTGTTTTTCTGTGTTTCTGAAGCCACAGTCTTTAGAGATCCAGTTTCTTTACAAAGTTATTCCCTTTTAGAGATGAGGCTCTTTAACTGTCATGACAGGAGCTCTGCTTTGCCAGACAGGATTATCAGTGAATCTTTAGCTTTGATTTATAAAGTCTTGAAGTCTTGAACAGCATTCTGCAGTTAAACCTTTTTCTCTGTCATCCCTCGTGACACCAGCTTTAGTCTGCTTGTGTGATACCACGCAGGTATTTTATGGAGTGAAGCTACAAAATGAGACTCAAACCCAGAAATCCTAGTCCCCTAAAGGTAATCCTAGACTTACCAAGTCATTCATTAAATCCTAGGTAATCCTAGTCATCTAAGGCAATGTTTCTTATCTACCGTCAAAGATTTTTCAGATGTGTACTGTATGTGTTACTATTTACACCAACTGCAAGAAACAAGACGTGCAAATACCTTAGCTGGCTTCTGATCCAAGGTGTAAATCTCAAAACCAGAAGTACAAAGCTGTTTTGAAGCATTGTCTTTGTTCAGTTTCTTGGATTTCAAAGCTGTTAAATTGATCCTTTGTCACAATGCTTTCCTCCAGAGAGATTTTACACTTGGAAACAGACACGGGCCGTGTATTCCATTTTCTAGTACTTTCAGGCTCTTGTGCCCTCATAGTGTCATTAGTCTGTTGTTATAAGTCCTCTGTGCTGCTAGAATGTTGACTTAAGGAGTTAGTGACCATTTTGCGCTTCATTTCAGTTAAGCAGACTTCTTTTAAATACAGTTTGTGTCTTGTGAAGCTCACTTTACTCATCTGAGGCTGAACTGTACCCGTTCCAAACTTAGTTATACAGTGTGACCACTAGAGGGCGCTGCAGTACCTCACAGACACAGTCCCGGGAATATGGATTGAACAGAACACCTTAACAGCTTTCTCATTGTTAACACAGCACAGCAGTGTAATTCGCTTTCTTGTTTCTCCCTTCTCTCTTCCACTTCTTCCTGGCGAGTGTTGTCCAGCTCCTCTCCCGACTCCGATTCGATCTGAGTGAGGCAGCCGCAGAGCTGCTCCTCTTATACAACACCCAGGGGTAATTCAGGTGCCACACGATTACACGCTGGAAGCACTTCCAGGCCAGGAGGGAACCACCGTAAAGTGTGTGAAGTCCTATCCCCACAGTTACCTGTGGTGGCACCCACACACCCCAAAAGGGCTGTCCATCAGGACTACAATTCCCAACGTGCCATGTGAGTGTACAAATGAAAGGGTTGCTGCCATCTTGAGTACTTGGGGACTACATGCCCCCAAGACACAGTTCTTCCCAGTCCTTCCATTATATCTTCACTACCTGCAACCAATCCGGCCAGGATGCCTGTCCATCCATATCTTCACCCATCCGGGTAAGGAACCTCCCTCCTTTCAGGTCAGGATGCCAGTCAGTCCACCTTGGTACATACAATATACAGTAGTTTCCTCCTTTACATCCAAGCACCAAAACAGAATTTGATTTTGTGAAAAAGAAACTGTCACATGCATGTGAAGAGAATGAAATAATCCACTCAGTTTAATAACTGTCAAAAATAACTTCAGATTCACAATCATTGACCTTGAAATGCTTATGTTTGAAATGTGTCCTTTTTAACATTCTTAGGGTGGCTCTCACAGGGCTAGGACCACCAGTAAAGAATACATATCAAAAACATAATCATATTTGTGATGAGCAACCTTGAAATTGTATCACTCATCTCTCTACGTCCCTTTATTACCAATCCCTTTTTGTAAATGTTGTGAAAAGGAGTCACTTTGACTCCCTTGTATCCCTTTAGGACAGGGGTGTTGAACTCTGGTCCTGGAGGGCAGCAGTGGCTGCAGGTTTTCATTCTAACTCTTAGTTTTCACTGTTAATTAGCTTCTTTTCCCCCTCATTTTAATGGCCCTGTTTGTAAGGATTCAGTCCTCTGAATTGATTCTTTTCCTCATTAAATGGCAGCCAAGCAGAAATGAGACATGAAACGAGCCAACAGATGACCAGCTAAATTGAGATTTCAAACTCCAACCAATTTCACTCCAAACCAGTCTCTAATGAGAAGCCGATTCTTGCTGTTAATTAAACCCGTTATTTAATTCCATGGCTTCTTGCTGCTCTCATTCTGCCACAGCAGGCATTTCCAAAACTGTTGATATTTTCTGTTTTTTCTAAGAACACCGTCAAGATGTTTTGGTGACCTGAGCAGATAAACCTTACTGAGACCTTCACCTTTCTTTATTTTCAGATATTGTGTGGTAGGCACAGGTGAGCTGGTCATGTGGCATCTTTTTTTTAATGTCTCATTATTGTTTGGCTGCTAGTTAAGGAAAAAAGAAACAACTAAGGCACCCGAGTCACATTAATTAAAGCCAAGGCAAAAGAAGTTAATTAGCAGCAAAAACTGGTCGCTAATGAAGAAGAATGAAAACCTGCAGCCACTGTGGCCCTCCAGGACCAGAGTTCAACACTTGTGCTTTAGGACGTCAGTTGATGTCTCATGCACAGCTTCCAGTCCTTCTCATCATTTTTGTTGAAGACGCCTATTGCCTTACTTTTCGTCATAACGGTATAATTTCCTGCACAACACATGGTCCAAAAAGGGCCAAAAAATGAACAGTTTTGGGGTCTAGGGGGGAACCCCAGCAAGCTTGATATCTTGCATTGTTGATTGGTATATTGTATGAGGTGGTGTTCTTGTGAGACAGGAGGCTGTGAACAAAGTAGCTGAAGTGATTTCAAGGTGTGCACACATATTTTAATTCTTATGAACACGATAAGAGAAGTTCAGGAGAGAATCCGACTTCTTGTTTTCTTAAATGTTGTGGACTATGGCCGGACATTCATCCCGGCCAATACCCCCAGGCCGCCAAAGGGAGCCATCCCTGCGACATAGAGATGCCCCGAATTCCAGCAGGGCATCATGGACATTGGAGTTTTCCTGTACAGCCCTGCTGGATAACGTCGGGGCGGCTAGGGGACGGTGCAGGGAGGCTCGGAGACTTCTATTTTACCTCTAACCTGGAAATATGTCTTACTCACAGCGACAGAAGAAATGATGTACTTCCGGGATGAAAAGAAGAGTTTTGATCTGACCCGGAAGTGCTAGGAAGTCACATGGACTGAGGGTTCAGAAGCACTTCCGGGTCAAGGACTATATAAAGGACTGTGGAAGATCCTAGGGTTGAGCTGAGTCGGGAGGAAGGGTGGCAACACGTCTGGGAGAGTGGAGGATTTATTGTATCGATTGGTTATTGGATGAGTATTTTGGAGTGTAGGGTGCTTTGTGCACATTATGGCTTTAATAAAGTCAACTTTTGGACTTTTATCTGGTGCCTGGCGTCTGATCTGAGGGTTCAAGGGGACAACAGCGCCCCCTATCTGTCACAATGTGTTCTAGTGCAGGATTAGTGTTGCGTTCGTGTGCCATGAGAATTTTCAGCATTCAAAATTCGACCTATTTATGTGAATGTCAGGTGGACATTTTGGGAGACATGCTGTTGTAATTCAGGTTTTGGTCATATTTACCCTGAAATGGGGGGACCATTTGAAAATTTCTGAATGGTGCGACCGAAATGTGTGCAAATCCCCTCAAATGACAGTCTGCAATGTGCACTTTAATCACGATGCCTGAACAGTTTGATTTGTAATTTTAAACCGTGGAGCAGAGGGGTAAATGATGTAAAATTCATGTAAAAAATATCATCTTTATTCCAAGCATTATGGAGGGCACTGTATTTACTTTTTCTTGAGCTTTTAAGCAGTTTTAAAAATGACTGGTTTTCTGACCTGTGGGGTTTATTCTTTTTTCATTTGAACGCCTTATTTCAAAGCTAATAGTTTCTTAATGTTATTTTCACTGCCATTTTGAGGGTTTCGCTGTGCTTGTAATGCGTGATGATGACGTCATCGGCCCAACATTGTTGGGCAAGAGTAAGGTTACAATTCTGAGTACGTGAAACACAGACTTTTATCTTGTATTTTTATTTATTAATCATTGCATTGTTTATTTGTCTTGTTTTCTTATTATTATTGCTATTATTTCATATCCTTACTTATGATTTACAATAAATAATGAAGGTTGGCAGTTTGATCACTTATGAGATTGTATCTAAGTGCATTGTTCCATTGTGACATTCTTTTCAGTTAATAAAGTGAATACATCTATTGAGTTAATAAAGCTATTGTAATAATCATAAACCTGCACGTCTTTTTCCATACAAACAACTGTAAACCTACTTTTGCCCACCCCAGTATGTGAAGGTCACCTCTTGTGGCTCAAGTTTATCTGAGATTGAATTTATTTGCAAACTATGTGCTTTCTTCTGTGATTTTTTAGGATAAGACTTTTGCTCTTCGAGTTTTGGCTAGCATTTCTATTTTTGTCCATGGTAAGGTGTTGCCAAGTTTACTTTAAGAACCCCAAAAAAACCCACCTTTTATGAGTTTCACATTTTATGATCTCAATTGTGAAATTGCATGCAAAACAAATTGTATTGTCAGTGGATTAGTGTAAACATACAGACATGGTATAGGGCCCACTTGTTCAGGCTCTATGCTGTAGATTTAAATGAGTAATTCACCTAAAAATGTTATTTTTACTAGGGGGCTTTGCCACCTGCTTGCTTCGCTCGCCAACCCCTTAGCCAGCACGACGCACCTCTTTGCGGTTCTGCCGCTCGTGTATGATGATATGAATGTACAATTTAAACAGATTTTAATTTTCATGTCAAGTGTTACATCTGCATCGACACGACGTATAACGGGCCGTGATTGCATTTCATTTCTTTCTCTCTATTAAATAAAACAACTTTTTCGAATGTTTGGCTCTGAGATTTGTTAGTTGTCTTTGCAAAAGCTATTCTAATGTGAAACTATTAATGTTTTAATACGAATGGCATATCAAGATCTCCTTTGTTGTCTAATGATATCTGCGGGAGATGTACTAAATTACCTTTCTTGGATACATCCTTCTTTCTACAGTAATTCATGTGGTGGAAGACCGGAGGGTGTTAACGGTTGCAGATATTCTTTGTGATGTTTTTGGGTCTTGAAACCCAAATCAGACCCCGACTTATGTGCCCGTTCAAAAATGCGACACTTACATTTTTTTTTTTTTTACATCTTCTTGCCCCCTCCAATCTCACATCAGTTTCTTAGACACATCGAATTTTGTTGCAGCAGCGCAGTTACCAATTTCTTTCGCTACTTCAATGACTTTAATTTAAAACCAAGCTCATATTTTCTTCTGATCAAATGCTCCATCGTAGATAAGGGATGTTCTTACGCTAAAGGTGTATGAGGGTGTGAGATACAAAAAACTCAAATCAGTGCAAACGCTGCTTCGGAATAATTTGGGTATTACCGTGTGGTCACGTAGGCACAACAGAGAGAGAGAGGGGTTAGGAGCACGCGATGATACAGCACATTGCCACACCCGCATACAAAAAAAAAGGCCGTGTGCTCCGTGGTTACTCTCTCAGGTGGGCATTAGCATATCACAATGCCTTGTACCAATAGCGTGAGTTTTCTGCATTTGACTTATATGACCGACATTATAAAATGCCAGAAATTATACTGTAAAATCAAGTCCCGACTTATACACGAGTATATACAGTATGTAAAAATCATGTTTGATTAAGCACACAGTGATGAAGAACAACTTTTAGACATCAAGCTCAATGTACACACATAATACGTGTAACTCTAATTGTACTTAAAGGCTGTATATTCAGTGAGACTGCTGTCCAGTTTGACGGACATACCTGTTATTGTTCTTACATCACAGGGAGAAGAGGTCGACATTGGCAGATATTGTGGAACAGCTACAGGAGAGAGAAGCTGCCCAATTACAGTCTCAGGTGAGCTGAATGTTCTGTTTTTGTTACAATTTCAAAATTATTCAGGCCAATCCTTTGGTTTGCATATTTAAAAAAAAAAATAAAGATGTTTAAATCAGAAAACAAAGAGAGTCAGGGCATTTATCCCTAAAGATATTCTAGTAAGTAACCTTTAAATGCTAAGTAATGTCTGACAATGAATACTCATCATTCCATTCTGACTTTTGAATGGTAAGTCAAGCAGTGTCACCTAGTAGTTAGGGCGGTGGGCTGCTGTGGCCAGTGTAGTCTCCACCATAATGACCCTGCATGAATATTTCACTTGTAAGGCCTCCATCTCAGTCATGGCAATATAGAAACCATTCTGTAACGCCTGTATAGTACTTTGAAAAGATCTTTATTATGTAAAGGTGCCATAGTGTATGTACCAGATAAAGAAAGTATTTGACTGAATATTGTGTGATTGCTGGTTTAATCCTCACATCTACCATGCTCACATGCTAGAAATATAAGAACATTTGTGTTTTATATGGCATATACAATATAAATATTTTTATATTTATAGCATGTGACAGTGGGCAGGCAAAGTTTGCCTGAAGAAGGTGCCCGAGTTGCCTCAACAGCTTGCATTTTGTAATCTTCTTAGTTAGCCAATAAAAGGAGTCATTTTGCTTAACTTCTCAATACATCCATAATGGCTAACACAGTACAACACCCTAGTACTACACCATATCTTATATAACGCATTTTAGTGGAAGTAGTACTATACCTTCTAGTGGTTAAGATGTCTAACTTTAAGTCACAAGGTTACATTCACACTCTAATTACTGTATGACCCTTCCTTCCTTCTTTCCTCTTTGGCATTACAGTCCTTGAAGGGCCTAAGCCTCCCTCACCACTTTGCTCCATATTGACCGGTCTGTAGCTAAACTTCTCTATCACAGCGGTTCTCAAACTGTGGGGGGGCGCTGAAGCTGTACAAGGGGGTCGTCGAATAAATGAACAAGACATCAAAATTCATTTTTTTCATTTTTATTTCAAATTTAAATTTGCAAGCATATAATCACAACGAATGCATTATAACTAAAATTAAAATAAAACATTTCTAAGGCATAGATCTAATGACTAATATGTGCCTGTTTTAACGTACACAGCCTGTCCAGGTTTGGTTTGATATTCGAGATATCGAGACACTCTGAGCTCCTTTTCCATTTGATGTTTGTTTCTACGACGAGCGGCGCCGCTGCTGCTGTTTTTATAGTCGCGTATTTTCAATCCAGAAAGTTCGAGACGTATCGGTATCTGTCACAAACATTCCGGTAACAGTAGATCAGGTGAACATTGGCAGTGTACCAATATTGCCAAATTGAGTTAAATAATTTACTGCGTATTGGGTTATTTTCATGATGCAACTAACAGCGGTATAATATTTGTCAGACGAAAATACGTTTGTCTCGCGCAGATTGACTTCATCAGTGTCCTTGTTTATAGAGATTTTTAAAAATTAAAACATATTTAATTGTTTCTTTACATAAAAAATAATTAAATAAGAATAAATAATTTATTCTTTGCATTTTAGCAGTTATTAAAGCACTTTAAGAAAAATAAATTGCAAATATTTCATCGAAGTTAGCCGAACACATGCAAATCTTATGGAAGTAAAAATGATAGGATACTGCGACACCGCACAAGTATCATACCTTTGTTAGTTGTATCATGGGTTATCCTCATCTATCTTATATTATGCAGGGGGCGCATAATTATTCCAGGTAGAAAAGGGTGGGGACACGAAATACGAACGTTTGAGAATCATCCGTCACATCATCTAGTCATATTTTCCTTGTTGTCTCCCAATACATCTTTTCCTCCGCAATTCCATTCTACAGTAAGTGTCCAAACCATCTGATCCTTCCTTTCTTTATATCTTTTTCCTGAATATCTCATGTAACTCCTGAATGGTCCTCACTGTACATCTCTCTGCCTATAAAATAAAAACAGAATGCAAATCTTGTAAACCCATATTTCAATGAAATTAGAAGAAAGAGAACATATCAAATGTTGAAACTGAGAAATGTATTTTTTATGAAAAGTATAAGTTCATTTTGAATTTGTTTCTGCTAATGTGGAGTGGGTGAGGAGGTTGGAGTCTTGAAGGTTCAGGTGAGAGAGACAGAATCATGACATGCTGGCTATAGTTCGTCAGGTGCGCATCGAAGTATGACTCAAAATCATCTCAGATGCATGTGGAGGGTGGATAAGGCAATGAATTTTCCTGGTTTGTTGTTTTGGTGGCCCCTAACAGTGGAGATGTTTGTAGAGGTATGCTAGGGTTCAGCAATTTGTTTTGTTGTTCGAGGACTCAGTTGTGTGGTGCGTCTCAGTTTCTCCTGTCTCGGTGGTCATTACAAGCTTACCGTTAATAAGAAGAATGCACAGTTCTGTTTTTGATTGATGTAATGAAATCCCCCTTCATTTCAAATAAAATATAATTGCATATTTTTTTATAATTTTCTGTAACAAATTCAGTAATTCTGATTGATCCTACCTTCATATTATTATTATTATTATTATTATTTCTGCAGAAAAAAAAAAAATATATATATATATATATATATATATATATATATATATATATATATATATATATATATATATATATATATCTATATATATATATATCTTTAAGCTGTTTATTAATAAATAATTTTTAGAACTCACCTTTTCTGTGGCATAGTCATGGAGAGCTACAGGTAATCCTGGGCACAAGATAGGAATCATCACTGTAAGCAATGGGATGCTAGTCCATCATAGGGCAAGCATTAATAGAAGTCTGTAAAATAAAGAACGTCAACCAGCCGAATGACTCTTGTTAAATTTCCAGTAAATATTTGAATTATGTTGTAAGGTGTTATTTATGTTTAACTACAGAGTAGAGAGAGAGAAGGACCTCCACGTCTCCCGAATGGGCTACCTGAGCGAACACCTCGCCCCGACCGGCCTCGAGCCCGGGACCGACCTAAACCTCGTAGGCGGCCAAGGCCGAAGGACCCAAACGCACCACCAGGAGAGGCCAGACGATCTCGTTCAGCACCAGCCCAGAGCAGCTCGGCTCTGCCTCCCCTCCCTCCCACCCATACAGCCCAGCATGAGGGGACTCTGTTCCGAAAGCATGAAGTCGAGAGCCAGAAGAAGGCTTCAAACAGGTATGGCAGTTGCATGTGTCTAATTTTTAATTGTTATGATGTGACTCCTTTAAGTTTTTACAGTTTTTTCTCTGACTTTTAACAAAATCATTAAAATATCATTTATGTAGCTCTTCAGGGAACAACAACAACATTTATTTATATAGCACATTTTCATACAAATAATGTATCTCAAAGTGCACTCAGCTGGCGGTAGGGGATCTGGTAACATCTAGTTTACATTCCACCCTACATGGCAGATGAAGAGATTGCAGCGCTTGTCTTTGACAATGGATCTGGTATGTGCAAGGCTGGCTTCGCCGGGGATGATGCTCCCCGTGCAGTGTTCCCCTCAATTGTGGGGCGCCCAAGACATCAGGGTGTGATGGTAGGCATGGGGCTGAAAGATAGTTATGTGGGTGATGAGGCTCAGAGCAAGAGGGGTATCTTGACCCTGACGTACCCCATTGAGCATGGCATTGTCACAAACTGGGATGATATGGAGAAGATTTGGCATCACACTTTCTATAATGAGCTTCGTGTGGCACCTGAGGAGGGGATGAAATTTGGTGGTTGCATTTATTTTGTGTCAAAAATCCTATCATATGAAGCCTGAAAACACAGAGGAGTGAATTAAGAACATTTACATCAGGTAGAATGCCCAGTGGGCGCTGGGTGGTCTTTTGGCCTTGGGACCCTTGCAGATTTTTTTTTTCCTCAGCCTAACTAGAGATTTTTTTTTTTGCTTTTTCTCTCTTCCTGGCCATCTGACATTATCAGTGAATGCATCCTGAGATTTACATCATGACATAAGGACACTATTCTTCTACTTGACATTTATCTGTTTTTAAGATCGTTTAGATTCGTTTTCTTTGTTACTTAATTCTTAACATTATTGCCTAATCTTATTTGATTTTTTTTTCCTTGTCCACTTTCTCTTCTTTTAAAGCACATTGAGTTACATTTTTTGATGCAAATGTGCTATATAAATAAGTGTTGTTTAGATATGTTTTTATTAATGTTTCATTCTCCCATGATGCCATTTTTTTTATGGGCACTGCCATTTTATGCCTTTGTGTTATGTGGTTGCTAGGCTTTTGCTGTGCGGGATGACTGGAAATCCGTGCTGCGTGATGCCTTCACTGCGACAGTAGAAAGTCGTGCACCTCCAAGTCTTATGATTTGGTTTCAATGTAATTATTTTTTTGGCTCTTTCTGTGGTAAACTTCTTCATTTTCACTAATGTTTTAGATCATGTAGATTCTGATTTCTTAACATTTTTTTATATGGTCTTTATTTGATTCAGTTTATTTATTTTCAGCACAATTTTGTGGAATAGTTGCTACCGGGTTGTTTAGGAAATGATTCAGAATTGTGCACTTTGGGACGTCTCCGTCCAGTTGGTTTGTTTCCCTTGACTCTTGAGTTTGGGCTTAGTGTTTGGTTTTGACAGTCTTATAGTTTAACCTCCTTGCCTGTCTTTTGGTTAACATCTTTTCTTGAGATCTCATCCAAAATAATCCCCTGTCTTTCTTTATCTGGCAGAGCACCAGGTAATCTGAGTGTACAGATTTATTTAAAAAAATGTAGAGTGTGGCTTACTGTTATCAATTCTGATCTCCTGGTCTGACCCTCTTTTGCCTTTGACTCCACATTGCGTCTGTCGTTTTGCAGTCGATTCCTCTGACCTTTGACCCTTTTGCTACACCTTTTTTTCTTACATTTTGGGCTCTGTTTAAAACCTTTTTTTTTTTTACTTTCTGGCTTCAGTCTCAGCTTGTTGTCCTTTTAGCAAAGGAGGACTGTGTATGTATGTATGTGGAGATCAGAACATGTAGTGTCAGTCAGAAGACTGGTAAAGGATTCGGAGTATTCCACACAGCAGCTTTAAAAGAAATTATGGCTAATTTAATGGCTGTTATCTAAAGAAGTATACATGCATTTGATTATGTGTGTGGTCTTCAGCATGGGGAAGGTGATATGTAAATAAAATTCATTGTTATTGTTGTTTTTAAAGAAAGGATACAGAAAACCAATTAGTAATTACACAAAAAGTCCACTAGATGTCAGTATTATTTTCAAATGAGTCTGGTTACTAACTATTTGAGGGCTGAATATTTTTTTCCAAAAAACTCAGTTTTCTGAAAAGCACACAAAGGAATGGTTTCACACATAAGTCAACATAAAACGTCTGTTGCTATGTGGTGCGGCTGCTGTTGGCGTATGTTCGGCATCTCTGGCAGCAGTGGCTGCATGGCGGCACCTTGATGGTCAGCAGGAATGCACGGTGGGCCTGGATGTCTTCCCACAGCAGGTGGGTGGCGGAGGCACTGTGATCCAATATGGTTTGTACCTCTTGACATCATAAGTGGTGGTCCTCCCAGGCAAATGCTGCTGTAGGCGCATCAGCTACACGAAAGTGTTCAGTGCCACGATCAGATGATGCTGGGACCTCACTTTCATTTCTGATATCCATCTCCAGATCAGTTGCATCAAACTCAGAGTCCGAAAAGTCAGAGTCCTATTCAATGAAATGATGTAAAACTTCCATGGAGCATTTTGCTTTGTACATTCGCTTTGGTCTCTCACCAGATGTCTGTGCCATTTTAGAAGTTGTTTGCTCTTCGCTACTCACGCACGTGTAGGGAATCGACGTTCAATCAACAAAGCTATGTAACTTTATTTCTAGCAAACAGAGTTAAACTAAAATGTAAGGGCGCGTTTTGTTGCAGATTACAGCTGATTACCATCCTCTTCTCCTGAATTTTGACAAAAGTTGACATCAGCCCTGAAAGAGCTAATTTCTTGAGAGTTTGGCGTATCAACAAAGTATTATATTAATGTACTAACATGAACATATTACTAAAATAAACATTGCTGTATGTAAATAATATTTAGACAAACATTTTAATACATAAATGCTATACTGCATACTTTAAAAAATATGTAATACAAGATAAATCTAAATGAACTTACTTCTGGTCATTAAATGTACATTTTCTTACTTATCTATGTGGAAATGACTATCACACATGCACCTTGAATTATGAGGGAATATTAAAAGAGCTGAGCCTTTACAGTTTAAGCAAAAGAAGATTAAGAGGAGACCTGATTGAAGTGTTTAAATTTATGAAGGGAATTAGTCCAGTGGATCAAGACTGTGACTTTAAAATGAGTTCATCAAGAACACGGGGACACAGTTAGAAACTTGTTAAGGGTAAATTTCACACAAACAGGGCTGGCACCCTGCCCGGGGTTTGTTTCCTGCCTTGTGTCCAGCAGACCCCCGTGACCCTGTAGTTAGGATATAGCGGGTTGGATAATGGATTCCATTACATTTTTTGCGCAAAGGCATGTATGCTCTTAGTGTTATCAGCATTTTTATCGGGTTCACAGGCCACAGCACTGCACAGCACTGTTTGCTGGACCCATTTCTGTTTGCATACAGAGCTAAGTGGTCTGTGGATGATGCAGTGAATTTAGGCCTGAGCTTTAATTACCAACACCTTGCGAGGATCTTCCTTGTGTGCTTTAGCTCTGCTTTCAATACTCTCATCCCAGAGTTTCTATAAGAAACTCACCTAATGCAATCTGCCATTGGATCACGGACAAGAGAAGATCAGAAGATAACTATGATAAAAAATGTAAGTTCTTCGTGGCAGAAGAAGGCCGCCTGCTCTGCCGAGCAGGGTCCATAAAAGGTGAAAGGGGTGGACGCATAGCCGATTAGCCACGTGGTCGCGGGAAGGTAAACAGAGAGCCCTTAAAGCAGCAGCAGGACAGAAGCAAGGCAGACACAACAATTCAATCAACAAGGTTTATAAAATGAAATATATACATATAATAAATAGAAATCAAACAATAATCCAAGAAAAAATAACATAAAATAACTATATACATACAATAAATATCAAACAACAATTTTTGCAATAGGGCAGCAAGGTGGTGCAGTGGGTAGCGCTGCTGCCTCGCAGTTAGGAGACCTGTGGTTCACTTCCCAGGTCCACCCTGCGTGGAGTTTGCATGTTCTCCCCGTGTCTGTGTGGGTTTCCTCCCACAGTCCAAAGACATGCAGGTTAGGTGCATTGGTGATTCTAAATTGTCCCTGGTGTGTGTGCCCTGTGGTGGGCTGGCGCCCTGCCCGGGGTTTGTTTCCTGCCTTGTGCCCTGTGTTGGCTGGGATTGGCTCCAGGGGACCCCCGTGACCCTGTAGTTAGGATATAGCAGGTTGGATAATGCATGGATGGATAGGTTTTTGCAATAAAAAATAACTGTCAGTGCCAACACCTGCAGATGAAGCCCAAAATTAAAAAAGAAAATTGAGAGCAGGAGGCCTGCCAACATACAAAGTGCCAGTCATTTGCAAAGATTGCAAAAAAAAAAAAAGTAAAAACAGCTTGAAAAAGGAAGGAGGCCTCCCTTCCTGCCAACATACAAAGTGCCAGGCAGTTATACAGATTAACAAAATCTTAAGCAGGCCTCCTTGTGAACAAAAAGAAAAAAAGCAATATATGGGCCCATCTACAGATTAAATAAATAAATAAATCAAAATTTTTTAATGGGCATCCCCCCCAGCATGATATTTTTTCACCCTCCTCTTTTCCTCCTGCCATTCCTGGACAGTGTTGCCGGTTGAGGTGGAGTAAAGGAATTCCCCCGCAAAGCAGCAGTGGCCACAGTGCTGGCAAATATAGGCCTCTACCTTCTTCCTTTGTTTGTGGGGGATACCTTGTTGTCGTGCCAGTTCGTCCGCCTCCTGCTTTTTCTTCCGCCGCCAGGCAGTGGTGCAGGGTAATGATGGTCCCGCCAGTGGCGGTGAAAGCGGAGGAACGGCACTGTCAGCTGGTGGGGGGAGTGGCTGGGTGCCAGGTGCTTCATGTAGCATGGAGGGCTGCCCAACGATGGGTGGTGCCACACCCACGGGGCCCCCGAGGTCGCTGTGTCGCCTGACTGGACAGGTCAGCTGCGCCACGGAAGTGAAACTGTTCTGCAGTGGACTGCTCGGGGCCTGTGGGCCATGGGCGTATGGAAGGGGTGGGCTCCTAAACAAGGGCCAAGCTGCTTGGCAATGGCACAGCCATCTCCAGAGCCCGCTGTACCAGCTCCCTGGTGCGAGTATACTGCCTACAGGGACACAAAGCAAAGTAAGTCATAATGGGCATGGTGGATCCCACTTGTCCAGTGTGTACTTACCATTGTGCCAGGGTGTGCTGATTGAGGGGGAATAACTGGATACGTGTTTGGGCCACGAGTACTGGGTTTGTAAGGACATTCTCCTGAATGCAGATGTAATCGCACATTACAGCTGCCCAGCCGTTCACCCTCACACTGCAGATGGTGGTTCCTTCGGGGTGAATCCTGGACAGCTCTGCACAAACGGTCTCCACAAGGCGGCTTATGTTTGGCATCTGTGCGGCTTGGCCGTCTTGGCTGACCATACACCTACAAAATTCGTGGGGGTGGGTTTGGGAGAGAGGGAGAGAGAGAGAGAGTCAGTCCTGCCATCGATATCTGATCAAATAGAAAGAGGACACGCCAAAGAGGTTGAGCACCTACCGTTGCAAGCTCTCCACTCCCGGTGTGACACTGGTCTGCAAGTGCTTGCATTGGAAACCTCCCCTTCACCAGTCTTTCCTGGTGGCGTGGCGGGAAGTGAACTGGGGCCTTGCCGCCCTCTGGGCAACGATCTCCGCCACTTGCTGCTGCGTCACGTAGGCAGATGATGCAGCTTCAAGAGACTGCAGGCCAGGTTGACCACGTGCTCGTAACCCGGGCCAGTGTCAGGTCCAAGGCTATTCTGTTGGGGGAAGAGAGTGAAAGTGAGAAAGGGGAGTACTCATCAGAAATTCCACAGGTATATCACGACTCGTCGGGAGAGACTTACCGGCTCATGGGACACCTTTTTAATGGCTTCGTCTCCAGGGGAGGTCTCCTGGTTGGCTGACCTAGACTGTGAGGCGCCTGTGATGGCAGGGCGCTACTGGGACTTATCAGACGACAAGGGTTGTGATGCTTGTCGGGCGAAGTCCTCCTCAAGGCCGAAGAGGGTCTGGTCCACAGGTTCCTCTATGGACCCCTCATCCTCTTGGAAACCCTCGTCGACACTGTCATTATCTGGATCAGTCCCATCCAGTCGACTTCGACCGGTCTGCGAAAATAGGTACTGGACGCCAATGAGCTCACCTGTGAAAAAGAGGGAACTGTTTTAAAATGAAAAGGTGGGAGAGAGAGAGAGAGACAGAGACAGACCGACAGACAAGGGCTCGACACCCGCCTCACCAGTGTACTTCGCAGGCCGGGTGTAGTCCTCAACCAGCTTCTTGTGATATACAAGTTCGCTCAGCTCATTGAGGGAGTGCTGGAGTTGGCCACTGTAGCAGACAATATCATGGTCTGCTGCCTCCACTGATTTTGCCGCACGGTCCTCGTTCCATCGCGCCAGGCCTTCCAGGAGATAGGCCTGAAAATGGGCTGCGCTGGCTGAAGTGCCTGAAAGACACAGTGAGAGAGAGAGAGAGAAAAATGCAATGCCACCCACTCCCATGCACAACACAGGTCACAAAGAACAGGTTTCTGGGCACCCTTACCAGGTATGAATCGGTCCAGATGCAGATGGAACGACTCCAACAAAGTTGAACCTCTCGCACACCTGAACACCGGCAGCGTGATCCCCCCTTTGACCAGCCGCCCGGTCTGCATTTACAGGTGCACGCTGGGTGGGTCCTAGATGCAGTGGAGGCGGCGCCTCTGAGTCTTCCAAATATCCCAGATCTTGTCGCGGTCCAAAAGCGGGACACCCATGGTTTTAGTGGGATCCCCGAAGGCCTCCAGCATCTTGTCAATGAGCCAGCCGGTCTCCTCCGCCGGCGGCAGTGGCAGGCCAGCTCCTTCAACGGGATGCTTCTGTAGCCGGAGCCTTGGGTTCCCTTCCCCGCCTCACCAGCCTTGGCTTGCTGCAGCCGGGCGACGTCTCCCAGGTCCCACTGAAAAATGCAGAACGAGAGACGCGCCATGAAGAGGCTGTATAGTGGATGGCTCTCAGTGGTAAAAACCGCTGCGAAGCGTTGCATCAGATGCCACACGTTGAGCCGCACCACTAGCTGATCCCACTTGTGGAATAAGAAGGACACCTTGGATGGTCCCCCGTGGAAACAGCAGTCTCGGTCCACATAGAAGACCAGAGGCGGGGACACACTGGCATCACAGTATCACTGCATCAGCCCGGTGGCCATGGGGTGCAGGCCAGTGCCCTCGGCTGCAGTGAGGACGCTGATCAAGATCTGGCCATGCTCATTCTCCAAGTTGGTCACCCAGGCTGCAGTACCTGCTGCGGCACCAGCGAGTTTCTTGGTCAACTAAACGATGAAAGGGAGAGTGACGGTAAGCTGGAAGGAAAGAAGGAAGGAGGGGATGGCGATATTGCTCACCTTCTTGGTTGAGTCCATCTTTAAGATTGAGCCAAAGATGGAGGTGATCCGGGCCTTGGTCTCTTCTAGCCTTGAAGCCACCTCCCTGGCATAGACGGAGAGCAACCACTTTGCACCGGGCACCGGGGTCACCCGTGGTGGTAGAGGCGGAGTTGCAGATGGCTCGGCACCCGATTTGATAAACTTGGCAAATGCAAACAGGAACTTTTTGGACCGCAACATCCAGGACCTGGTGTGCTCCTCGAGCAGATATCTGCGCAGCCGGTTGGCCCTGTTGCCCAGCGTGCGCTCACGCATCTGCCCGATGAGCTTTTTGTCACAAGGTAACCTGTGTTAGACAGAACAGAGACGTTAGGACTGCCCGTGTGTGCCCATCTACCTGTGGAGAGTTGACCCAGCTATTGGAGACTCCTTTTCTGACCTGTAAGTCAGGATAGCTGGGAACTCATCCTGGTGGATGTGGTGCAGCTGATCCAAGACATCCTGCGACCAGCCCACCACCTTCTTTCTGCAGCACCGGCACTCCAGGTACTCCGTGGCTATAAAGTACCATCCGTCTGTGTCCAGGACCCTCTGGACAGTCCTGCAGAGTATGGCTCCCGACAACCTGTGGCTGCACGCCGTGCAGGAGAGCTTGTAGCCCCACATGCGGTACGGCATCCACAGGAAGAACGGACACTGAAAAAAGGTGTTGGGCGATGTCGGGGGCTGGAGGTGCACATTGCGTGGGCCGGGAGGAAACCACCAAAGGCGAAGGTTGGATGTCAGCGTAGGCTTTCGTCCTTGACCCTGGTGAAAAGGACCCAGCTTACCCACATGTGCTGTTCTTTAGGTAGTGAGCCCTTGGGCAAAAGTAGCTGTTTGTGCGTGAGTGACAGAGACACAGACACAGAGAGAGAGAGCAAGAGAAAAACAAACAAAAAGAATCAGACAGGGCCTGTTCCTTTCCCAGCAATGGCATTCAAAGAAACACATGCTTTTAACTCACCTCTCTCATGGCTACAGACAGTGTTTTTTTCGAAGGCTGCTTTATAGGATCAGCCATCGGTTGGGAGCGCTGGGATGGCAAAGGCCCTCCACTGGTTGCAGACTGGGAGGTAGATGCTGGGGAAGGTTGTTTACAAATTCAAACAAATAACAGGTTAAACAGAAAAAGAATCTCGATGACGGAGGCTGCTGCAGAGAGAGAGGCAGTGGTTTTGGGAAGGGAGGAGGTTGCTACTGCCTTTGCCTCATCTCTCCACCACACATACAGCTGTAGTGCATGCATCTTGGTCCCGACTTTGGTGGTCTGCCGCCGGAGCCATTTGATATAACTGCGTTGGGGTACAACAGCAGGAACGGTAACAGGTGAACAAATGGAAGCAGGGTCCCACTACCTTGCTGTGCTCTTCCCCTCAGACCCTACCCAAAAGTCTCTCACCTCTTGGCCTCCCGAGCTTCTGTATCGTAAAGGTCCTGAAACGTCAGGTGTCCATGTTGGCTGAAGTTGACGAGCCTCTTGCCCTTATCCGGGGTCCTGTCCGACCCGTCTCTCTCCCGTCGATGACAGATGGCCGTCTTCATGCCGAGAAAGAGCCAGGCGTAGGAGTCCAGGGTGTTCTTAATGCTCGCCAGCTGGAATGCAACGAGCGGGCTATCCGACACCTGGCCATCTTCGCACTTCCTGAAGTGGGTTGCCAACACCATGACGGCATAGCTGAGATCATGGGTCAGCAACCATTTAAAAGTTTGACCCCGGTACTGTCCAAACTGGAGCTCACTGGCGCTGCGCACCAGCTTGGAGTCCCCGGGATCACCACCTGCTGCCCGCACACGTCTCTTGGCCTGCTCCCTGACCATCTCGGCCGACTTTACCCTGAACGGCACAGAGCCGCTCAGGCGGTTTGCCTTGGCGACCTGGATCACCTCGGCGGAGGCCTTGAGGGTCAGTTCGCCAGAGGTCTGGTGGCGGAACTGTGGCACAGGGTTCAAGCTGGGTAAATTAGATAAACCAAGAGAAAGTTACAGTTCCACTCCAAAGTTTTACAACACCTCTGTTTTTCTTCAAATTTAACCAGCTGGAATGCAACAAGCGACCTGAAACAGATCCGCAGGAAACTGGCAGATATTTCATTTAAAGTTTAGGTTACCAAAAACTGAAATTAAAAGAAATTTCTGAATATTACAAATTGGCCTTCAGGGAACAACTAATAGGTTCCAACCTACATTTAGTCTGCACCAAGCGACGTTGCCTCCAACAGAGATAAAATAAACAGTAACTGAGCGTGCAAAAAGAAAAAACGAACAAGGGAACAACAAGACTATAAGCCGCCGGCTTTTGGCAAAGTCTATAAGCACCAAGCCTGATATTCCAAAAACTTTTTGAATTAACCTTTGTGTTATTTAACCTATGAATACTTACATGTCAACACCGCAGGTGATGTTGGGTCTATTAAAACAATGCAATCAACCAGTATGCCAATTAAAGAAAGAAACCTTTGTTTTAAGAGGAACACTGAGACTACAAACAAAGACTCACGTAGGAACACTGGTGGCAGTCATGGTAAAGGATACCAGAAACAGTTAATACTGAATTCTGAAAGAATAAAGGGACACACACAAAAAAATAAATAAACAAATATAAAGGTTAGTAATACTAGTACTGACTTTTTTAAGGCCTTTAATAATATTACAACTACCTTTTAGCATTATTATTACTTATTATCAGTGGCGGACCATATATTTCACACCTAGGCCTTCAGTAGTGCTCCGTCTGAATCAACCCACCACTCAAAAACTAATTTATGGTTATAAAAACCTTCTTAATATGCAGAAATACAGTACAAAGAGCCACTGCATCGCAGATAGATAACTCCTGTAGCCACAATAAATGCCTTTATTGAATAGACAAACCAGGGGTGAGCAAGTTCCTTTCTACTGCAGCCACAGCCGCGACACACATAAAAAACATCAATAGTAACTCATAAACTTGCAATATTATTTAGGAAAATCGCAACATTTTACTCACCAAAAATTAGGATTATTTGTAAACAAAATCCATCCTCCTCTCTTTCCTCAAAAACAGTTCAATTACTCTGTCGTACGGATTATCCGTGCGCTTCAGTTCCATCAAAAAGTCCCTTTCTATCGCCATCAAAGCTAATGCTGAAAGTCGAACCTGCCCTGTCGTATTTCTAGTTTATTTCTAGTTTTAATTCGCTTTGTCCGCTCGACAGAAGCACTGTACACGGGAATGGTCACCGCCAAATATAACGATGTGAACAGCTGCCCCATGCTCTCATTCAGATTTTTCTGATGAAGGAAGTCAAGGAGATCAGTGGGAGATTTTCTTGCAAAATCATCCATGGTATACATTACAGTCAGTTCTGTTTTTAGCCGAGACAGATCATAAACTGCTCCGTGGCTCTGTGTTAAACTGCATGCGGGACATTTTTCTTGTATTCCCAAAACTTCTGGGGGTCGAGGAGCGGTCTTGAAATCTGGTCTGTGTCAGGTGCATGCGAGGATCTTGCGCTTGACCTCTTCGTGCGCTCAGAGCGCCTGCGGTGCGTTCAGTGGCCTCGTAGAGTTCCTCATATCGGCTTCTATTTCACTCAACAGTGTCACAGAACTCCTTTACCCTAGCCAGACAAAACTGCACATCCAGTTTTTTGTCCTGTAGTATTGAAAAGAGCACGTCTGAATACTCAAAAATGCCATTGAATGTGTGAAGCAAAAAACAAAACTCAAAATCATCCAGACGTGCTTTAAATCCATCAGCACAGCGCACTGTGTCCTCATCATACTCGTCATGATGCTCCAGAATGTGATGAAACAGTTCCTTTAGAGCATCTCTCTTCTCAAAGACCGTATTGACCACTCTGGATGTGTACTGCCACCGTGTTGGTGCCACACGAGGGAGACGCCGCTGGCAGATTTTGTCCAGTAGTTGCATGCGCTGAGGCGATCTAGAAAAAAATGCAGCAAGGCCATTGAGGTGGCCGAAAAAGATCTTGCATTCTTTAAGCTTTGAGGCCCCTTGAGTCAGTACTAAATTGAGCCGATGTGCATAGCAGTGTATGAATAAAGCCAAAGGTGCTCTCCCTTTAACTTTAGCCTGCACCCCATTTAATCCAGAAGACATGACCGCTGCGCCGTCAAAACACTGTGCCACAACTTTACCCAGACATTCATTTTCCAACAAAAATCTGATGATAAGAACTGCAATGTCTTTAGCTCGCTTCCCACTGGTATCATCTTCAAATCTGACAAATCACTCCTTGACACCTGTGCCTGTTATGTAATGCAGGACCAGTGCTAGCTGCGCTGCGTTACTTGTGTCTGTCGTCTCATCCACCATAATAGAGACGAACGGTGCTTTTTTAACATTACTTCTCCCATCACTTCAGCAATAGCGGTGATCAGGTCGTTTTGTATTTTACCCGACGTCCCACTAAACACTTTATTGGTGGACAGGTGGTAATGTAAATCCGTATTGCTCTCAGCAATGAGAGAAAGAAGCTCCACATAGTTGCCTCTGTTATTGGATCCCGCGCTTTCATCGTGTCCCCTAAATTAAAGTCCCTGTTTGCCCAAAAAAATGACAGAGTCTATCAGTCTTTTTAAGATTTCTGGTTTTCTTCACCTTTTCATTGTGGAGCACCGTTTCCCTGCGCACTTGCTCGTTCAGCCGTAGATCCACTCTGGTTTCCCCAAAAGTTTTGGAAAGCACCGTTGCTTGTAACAAAATAGCTATTACACCATCCTATCCAGTCAATGGGTCTGAATACGGTGACGTTGCCGTACGCCTGCTAGAGGGCCGTACTGACACCAACTCAAAATCTGATTGGTTGAAGCAACAGTTTAATCGACATTTATTTTGTGTTAGAGGGCCTACAGAACGGATTGTGAAAGCCTCCGGGGAGACTGACTTTGACTCTGCCTGGCAGCAAATCATGGCTGAAATGTGATTGGTTAAATGCTTTAATACGAAAATACATGTCTGGAAGCAGCACAACCATCGGAAAAGCTATGAAAGGAAGCGGACAGACTATTTGGAATTATTTAATAAGTATTTGTGGACAAAATATAATTAACATCAGTTTGTGATTCAGATATATTTTTAGGCCAGCAGAGAAGGCCTTGCAGGCACTGACGGCCCACCACTGCTTATTATTAACAAACATAATTATAACGCAATATATTACTGAAACCAATTTGCTAAAAAGAAAAAAGAATACTTTCATTAATATGTACAAAACAAATAAATTCTCATTAGATTAAACTATATCTGTTTTATTTCACTTCACTATAATCCTTGTGTACTAATAGTAACAGCAATAGTACCATATCAATACTACCAGTGGGCCCCACTTTCACTTTATGATAAAACTTGATGACATCGCCGCGGGGAGGCGGGTTTTTCAGAACAGTAAATCGAAACACTTCTCGTTCTAGCCAGTCAAAATTTACAGAACAATCAGCACAAGAAAGATTCAACCAATTAGAAGACAGGCGTTTCCACGGTTTAGCCAATCACTGCACAGGGCTGCTTGTCAATCACCTGAGAAATCGGGACAGAATCGTAACAGTTGCACTGAAGATCGGCACTCTTTAGGTGCTGTAGCATTATATAATGGCTAGATTTCGGTATTTCCTGCTAAACTGTTGGAGAATATTTTTGTCATTTCCAGCAGTGCAGATCTTTGTTCACTTCATTCTTATCTGAATACAGAAGAAAATATATCATATAAGAATGATTTTATTTTTACACTAAGACATGTGTGCCAGCTGTGGCAACTGCTCTGGAACTCTGCACCTGCCTGGAAGCGTCTTTTTTGTTTTTTGTGACCAGTAGGGGACATTTTAGTGTTCCACTACCCAGACACAACCACACATACACAAATTCCAGGTGCAAATGTTAGGTTTATTATTATAAATTACCTTACAAAAGGCTTCTTTAATAAACACCAACACAAATCCAAATTCTTTTCTTTCTCTTTTCCTTGTCCTCCACTCCTCACAGGCCAGCATTGTCTGTTGTCTACACCCAACTCCAACTCACCTGGAAGAGGCTGAACAACTTCTTTAATCCTGAACCCAGGAGTGCTTCCGATGCTACAACATAGCCCATTGGAAGTACGTCTGGGTCAAACAGAAGTTCCACAAAGTAGGGATTACAAATCCCATCATCTCTCCCTATAAACAACACAGGGATGCCCCATGAGACTAGAGGTCCCAGCATGTCCTGCAGGTGTCCATGTGGGAATCCTAGCCTGGGGATATTCTAGTATATCGAGGGAGCCACTGGTCTGAATACATTGTCTCCACCATTCCTCAATTACATTGTCCTCCCGGCCAGTTAAGGAACTTGGGTCCATTCCTTCCGGGACACCTGCATATTCACTCAGAGGCTAGCCACCTCCTGCCAACCTCCCAGCAAAGGCAGGGAATAACCTGCCTTTCTTCTTGGCCATTCAGCACGGTGGCCCAGGTTATTAATCTTGTGCTGTCCCGGTTGGGATGCCTGACCATGCTTGCCGTCCATCACAATGTGTACTGTGTATACTCCTGTTTGTGCTCTGTTGAGATTCCTGCTGTCTGTTCCGGTTCAATCCCCAAACCTGTGCTGAGTCTCTTCGTGCGAGTTACTCGGGCATCTGCTGTTACAGAGGTGTTGAATAATTAGACTCAACTTGTGACCTCACAGATTGTTCAGTTAAATTATTTGTAGAATGTGCAATTGCCATAAATAGTCTGATAAGAACAGTCAGAAAGAGATAATGTCCAAATTAATTATTTATTAAAATAAAAGTCCATGCTGCTCGTATATTCAGAAAGTTGTTTACACCAAAGCTAGATGATGATGATGATGATGATGATTATATATATGATATGTGTGTGAGTGGTTTCCTTTAACAAAAATAAATATTAATTTAAATTGACTATAAGAAATACAGATAATATCTAAGAACATGACTGAACTAAATACTGTATCATAATGATACAGAGAATAAACTACAATGAACACTGTTATGCGGTAACCGATAAAAATGAATAAAATATTATTTTGTACTTAAACTTATATAAGTTTGAAAGTACTGAGGCAGTTTAAACAACGTTACGAGATGCACTATTTATGAACTCTAATAGGTAAGCATAGGCATTACTGGTTAGAAATAATAATACAACTATGTGAACAATAAATAATACATGAATAACGAAATAACACACAGAAAAATTGCTTAACAATTATCCTGCTTACATGTTTAAATATCCATACAAAAATTACTTTCACACAACAATGAAGCAGTTTCATACAGACACAATTCCCACTTCTTAATGATTAAGTTTCGGAGACATTCCTGGAATGTGATTAATACGATATGAATCCTGCTTCAAATGAGATATTATTTGTAACAATTAACTGTAACATGAGATACCGCAAGTTGGCCTTTCTTCCAGAGATGGCTGATGCCACAACCCTCGGGTGGATTTCAACTTCAGGGCAGGGCCGATAAATATTATATAATTATATAAAATTGACAGGTAAGATTAAAACATTGTTTCTTGGCTGTGGAGGACATTCAGGGTTGAAAGCAGGGTACATCTGCAGCAGAATAGCAGATCTTTTGTGCTTTGACTATCTATGATGGTAGTCTCAGTGCCCTTGAGGTGTATGCTATCATTGTCCGCATACTCACCTGGCCAAAATCTCAGTTCTCGTCTCTCTATGCCTAGACAATTTCTGTGAATGCCGGCAACACTAGGGGTGTCGTTTATAAAACTTTGCATGGATTAGAGTGGGAACATATGCATACACCAATAAAAAGGAAGATTTGTACACTAAAAAAATGTGATTTAGAAAATGTAGCGTAAATATATTTGCTGTATACGCAGTTTACCTTTATGAATCACAATGATTTCGTAAATATTCATATGTCAACGCTTCTCAAACCCCGCCTGGTTGCCACCCTGAAACAACTATATAGAGACTGAGCTAATTAACGTCATATGTGTGCATTCATGATGCCGCAGATCTACATTTGCTGGTACTGCAGTGTTTTATAGTGGAATTTCCTAAGGTGACCCTTTTATCCCTTTATGCTCTTTACTGTGTAGACCTTAATAAAATGTCCAAAATCCCATATGTTTATCACTCAGTGATCAGGTTTATTAGCACTTTCACCCCTCTTCTCTTTTACATCTTTAATGTCAGGTAATTAGAGTAAAGAAACAGGCAGGAGTTAAGTTAATTATGTATTATTGATAAACATGTAGAGTATTGAACCAGACCACATGCCTGTCTCAGTATGGCTGCCAACATAGAGTTGTCTTCTCTTCATGGCCATATGATGAGAAAGAGAGGATAAAGATAAAGGCAAGGTGACCAATTTTATACAATTCTTACCAAAAAACTCAAACCAATGGGGTGTTATAGTAAAGAATGAAACTCCGATTCAAGACTAACCATAAACAGCCATACTTTGGACCAAAAGAATTAGTCTCCCTGTCCTTTCCTGACCAGTTACCAATGAAAGCTCTCAGGTACAACTCATCCCCCAATTGCCTTGTTTAGGCAGTTTGTGGCTTTCCTGCTGTAGATGGCTCACAGGCTCATGTACATCCAAACACCAAAGTCCTTGCCAAGCTGGTCTGATGCTGCATCCCCATCACCATAAATTCCACATCCTGAGTCAGTCCTAAACACTGGGGGGCGGGTGGTTAGCAATGCACTGCTGTTCTCATCAATGAAGCAAACTGTGCCTCCTGAAACACTATTTAATATTACATTTGCATTGTCTATATTACAAATAAAGACATAAAAATATTCATCAACTTCTGTGCGATAAATCAGTCCACAGCAAGCAGTCTCTGACACGATGTATCGACTGAGCTGGTTAAAGGTGTAAGGTGCCAGTGTCTGAGCAAGTAGCCACTGTCACCTGGCACATGTACAGAAGTGATTGCTGATACAATGAGCAGTGCAGGCAATATGATAAAGGTTCAGTTACTTACTCTACCTTACCAACAAGCCAGCCATCATGTACAACAGCAGCATTGTAAGCAACTTGTCTGACAATGCTACTTTGCCTCAAAATAAATAAATGATGGGTTAACCAAGGCCACCGAGCCATAACATTTGTCAATCTTATCTTGGCATCGCAGATGCCCTGTGTGTTAATGAAATGTCACTGCACACAGTTAACAAAAGCAGTGTCATTTTTGTTAGGTTCCCATATTTCTACGAGTGTCTATTGCCCCAGTTATGTTAGGAAAATTGAATGGCTCTTTTATATGTGGGGAGTAAATCATGTCTGTGTGTTTACTGGGATTTATGTGAAATCCTGATATAGTCAATTTAAACTGATTAACAAAACAAAAAAAAGTTCTTCAGTGCAATTACGCAGCATTGGCCCTCATAAAAGGGAATTAAATTACAGTCTGTACATCATATTCATCACTTTTGAGCTTTAATATGTTTGTCACGTCAGCGGTCATTCTACTAAAGGCTCAGTGATATAAATTCTTATGCATGTAAGTTGTCATTTAGCTGGTTTGGCTGCATTTCCCTGCTTGATTATGGTTGTCATAATTTCCCTGTTTCTCTAAAATATTGTGTACAGATGTGTCAAAGTTGCCATAAGTTCTCCTTTCAAGGTATTTTTTTTAGAAACCCAACATGCATGCAATTTGAGCGTCTTTTTGTGTGTACACAAGTTGTATAAATCTGACCCCAGGACAAATTCCACTAGTGTATTGTTAAAATAAATAAATAAATAAAAATGTCATTGTCTCAAAATGTCTCAAGATTTGCATCTTTGTTTCATAGGTCCTGGGTGAGCCTCTACTGCACAATTTCTAATGGTGAAATGGGATTTTACAAGGACGCCAAAAACACAGCTTCCACTTATAATGGAGAGCCACTTCTTAGCCTTCAAAACTGTGCTTGTGAAGTTGCAAATGCTTACAAAAAGAAGAAGAATGTCTTCAAATTAAAGTGAGTAGTTAACATTGACAACCTTTTAGACATTTTCTGTCTGACATATAGTGTCTCTCACTCAGGAAATTTATTTTTAATGCTGGCTATCTGAGCAGTGAGTTTATTTGCTTGTGAAAACTCTATATAACTTTAGAATAAAATATAAATTCAATATAAATTCAATGATATATAACAGTAACGTTTTGTAAATAATTGATTTTGCTTTATACTTTTTCATCAAAATTATGTTAAATTTGAATAAATTACCCATCTTTATGACATAGTGACCTTCAAGATTAGATACCACATCTGATGCTATAAATGAGATTGTTTTATGTATTAAGAGTCCCACACACAATTTTTCAAATTACCCTGTGGTAAATTCCTCTGTGCTTCTGGAAACAACTAGCCGTAACTTAACTCTTCTTTTGTCTTCGGCGGCTTTTTTATCTTTTCTTTGTCCAGGTGATATTTGGGGTCATTATTCTCCTGAAAGAAAATGTAGTATATGTAAGCCAGCATGTGATTTTAGAGAGTTCTGAAAAAAAAAGTTCTAAGAAAATGTTTTTGCAGATAATGATGGACCTAAATCCACTCCTTTTTTCTCTCATTCAATTTATTTTGACCAGATCCTCTAAACCGGTGGCTCTCAAACTTACTCGGCCTATAGTTTTATCTATAGTTGTTCAGCGGCGACCCTTTATTAGTATCATTTGTAATGTAAACTAGCCAACATTTTCCTCTGAATGGCAGAACTTAATAAATAACAGTAAATATATAATTAATATTTAAATACAGTGTACATTCAAAAAGAAATACTGATGGTCATGTCATTTTCAAACCCACTTAATACTGACCAGGGTCACAGCGAGATGACTGGAGCCTAGCCCATCTGGCATGGGGCACAAGGCAGGAACAAACCCTGGATGGGGTGGCTGTCCATTGTAGGGTGAACACACATAACATAAACATGGCAGGTCCAATTTAGTGTTGCCAATTCATCAAACCTGCATTTCGTTGGAATGTGGGAGGAAACACACGCAGACACAGGGAGAACATACAAACTCCATGCAGGGAGATCTGGGGATGTGAACTCCTTACTATGAGGCAGCATCAGTATCACAGTGGCACCATGCCGCCCGATACAGACAGTACTCATCAAGAAATAACTTGACAGATCAGACCACAACAAACCCATCACAATGCTTCACAGAAGCTTCAACCTACTTGTAGACATTTCTACATTTGTTATGGAACAAAACTTTCAAATTTAAAAAGTCTGCAACACATTCTGCCACTGTTCATCAATAAATCCCTTACACTCTTTTGGGATGCTCTGATCTGTTTTGTTTTGTTTTTTTTTAAGACAGATACCAATCACGGATATCATGTTACTGGATTGGCATATTCTGATATTGATTCCAATTTTTATTTTTCTTTAGCTCTTTAAAAAACCTTTAAGCCATTTTCCTGCATAAGCAGACATGGAGAAGCCTTATGCTTTATGTTATAGTGTTACCTTTGCTATTTTTATATTTAAACTATAAAGCACAGGTGTTACCTGTTCATTGTTTATTAACAAAATGAAATTCACTAGGCTTATTGTTTAGTAACCATAAAATTGGCAAAATAAATAAAATACATACAGAAAGTACTTATACATTTTGCATATGACATTAATGAAAATGAAATGCTTCTCATAAGTACAGACTGTCATAATGTTTAATTTCTTCTGCAATGTACTTATCTGAAAAAAACTTTAATTTTAAAAAGTAATTTTCATCATTTGTCTAACAAAACATTCTATATGTTATCACATATTGATTCAATTAATTGGTATTGGCAGTTAAAAACACTTCTTAAATTTAAATATACGTTCACTTATAGGTTTAAATCATTTCTGATCATTAATTGCAACTTTTTTTGCTATTAAAATATTCATTTACTATATTATTATTTTTTTTTCTAGTGTACCAGAAAGACATTCATAATTGAGATGTAATCATAATTATGGATTAATATATTAATTCTGTAGTACTTATTTCTAATCAAAATACTATATGGCACACTATATATATATATATATATATATATATATATATATATATATATATATATATATATATATATATATATATATATATATATATATATATATATATATAGTACAGTGTATATACTATATGGCACACACACAAACAAACAACAAATACCGTACAATCCATTAAAAAAGCTGCGAATCAATTAAACGTTCCTAAGATGTTTATCAAGAAAATATGAGGCTTAACATGCTTAACAGGTTTTTAAGTAACATAAACACTCTTTGCTGTTAAGCCAACAAATCTTGTTGTTCACCAAGCAGCAATTTCAAATTCTTTTTTCTTTTTCTATTTGAAAATGAAAATCACACAAGCTCACTCACCGTCAAAACTCAGACAAGCCGTGTTTGTTTAAAGGATTAAATGAAAAGAGTCTGAATTCCTTAATGTAGCTTTTCTTGCTGTTTGTCTAATTGTAATAGGACAATTTCTCCAATACCTTTAAGTCAGTTTTTTACTCCACTTTCTTTAATGGAGAGGCTGAAATTCTGGTCATCTCTGTCTGTCTGCCATACTGCTCTCTGTTTACAAGAAGTTCACAGCAGTTCAACCAGGCCGCCTCCATGTTTGTCTCCTGTCATGTAGACAACCACCAGACCTGCAGCAACTAATTGTCCGAAGCTCTCTAAGTGAACCAACAGAAAATGGCACATCTCCTTGCCTACAGAAAAGATGTAAAACGTGTGCCCACATCTACAATACACACCATATAGTTAGTTATACCAAACTGCCGACTTGAACATCTCATAAAGGGATCATTTTCCTGCAGATCATCTAATGTGGTCTACCTAATTCTCTGCATGAAATGTCCTGACACTGCACTCTATGTGGGAGAAACTGGACAAACACTTCGCCAGAGAATGAATTTACACAGATTCCACATTAAACGTGGCAACACAGATGTTCCTGTAGCGGCCCACTTCAACAGCCATGGACACGGTGAGAGGGACTTTAAAGTCACAGTGCTTATGGGCAACTTCAGAACACAGCAAGAGAGAAAAGAATGGGAAGTCAAACTCAAAAATGTAATATATTACAACAGGGGTCCTCAGTCACAGTCCTGGAGGGCCGCAGTGGCTGCAGGTTTTTGTTCTAACCCGGCTGCTTAATTAGAAAGCGATTCTTGCCAATAATTTAATTTCATGGCTTGTTAATGCTTTAACTCTGCTATGTCAGGTAATTCTCATATTCTTTCTTCCCCTTTCTAAGGATATCATCCAAATGATTTGAAGGCTAAAATGGATGAGTAATCCTCAGTCCTTTACATTTTTCTCTTCACTTTCCTTCCAAGTATTTAACTAAACCCCATTGTGCATGATAAATACACACAGGGGTAAATGGTAACAAGCTAAATGGAGAACTGCTGGTCTCTTTTGTCATTTGCATGTTTTTGCTAATTAGGAGCAATTAAAAACCAAGAATACAGCTATTTAACACTAAAATAAGCAATAAGGGTTCAAAATCTTAACAATCGAGACCACTAAAGTGAAGCAGAAGTGTTACTTGAGCAATAAGTGCTTCTGATTAAGCAACTGGATTGGAGCAAAAACCTGCAGCCACTGCGGCTCTACAGGACTGTGACTGAGGACCCCTCCATTACAACATGGTTTAAATAGAGACAAGAATTTTATGGCCAGGTATGAGGATTGTGTGCAACTCTCGGACTGATGTAGACAAGCTGACTACAGACCCACATTGTATTGAAAAACACATCAGAAACTTTCAAAGACTTTGTTGGACAGTTATCTTATCCAAAGATCTTGACCATACATTGTTCTCCTCTCTTGATTAATGAATCTCATCCTGAAGAGGTCTATTAATTTTTTACATTTAAGATGTCTCACTTAAGATTTACCAATGTTATTACTTGTTCTGGTGTATATATAAACACAGGGAACTCTAGTTTCTGTATAACATCTTGCCTGAAGAAGGGGCCTGAGTTGCCTCAAAAGCTTGCATATTGTAATCTTTTTAGTTAGCCAATAAAAGGTGTCATTTTGCTTGACTTCTCACTACACTCACAAAGGCTAGCATGATACAACACCCTAATACTACAATTGTCTGTAATTTTCTTTCTCATCTCCTCAGATGATTCTCTCTTCTTTGCTTTCTCTGGTACGTGTTCAGTGTGGGACACTAAACAGCAGAGTGATGACTTTTCTCCATTTAAATTGGCTAAATGACTGATTGCACAATTGTTAAAGTGTGAAACTAATTCAAGAAAACAGCTAGTTTAAAAAATAACTCAAATCTAATTATTTATGATCTTTTCTAGAGGTACCAACAAATGTGTCCAGTCCATTTTAGAATACCTTTGTAGAATTAGCAAACACTTAATCTCTTTTCACATTTGATTTGCTTTACTTGGTGACATCTCAAAGGCATGCAGGTACACAAGTTAGTGCTCCTAACTTAAATCACTTTTCAGGCAGCATGCAGCACTTTTTCAATGACCTCTGATGGTACCAACAAATTTTTCACATCTGTATGTCCGTTAAGATGTGTCGGTTTAACCATTTCCAAATTTTTCAATGATGCGCCCCGTAATTTGTGGTTACCGTCCAGTGCTCCCACTTATTTGTTAAACTGCATCACTTGTCCAGTTTGGCTTACCTCTGACTCGTTAATTTGAGTCAAGTGTGCTGCTTAGGGAATTAAATAGATGCTTGGAATGGTGGGGTGCCTCAAGGAGAGGTGTGGGAACCAACCCTAATGTTGCCTTAGCCATCCCACAAGGTAACAATTTATTTCTGGAATGCTTTACATTTTATGTTTATATTTATCTGCTTAGACACTTTTATCCAAAGCAACTTACAAAAGAGGTCAACATAATCAAGTAAACATCAGGAGACTTCTTGGGAACAAGTACTACAGGGCAAGGTTGCACGATTGATCATCACAAGTAAAGATGCTAGCGGGTTGCAATTCCTGGGTTACAAAAATCTAACAGCTGATATCAGTTAGAAAGAAATTCACCAAACAAAAGAGAATTCAGATGCTTGTTAAGCCCAATGAGCAAGTCAGAATTCTGAATGGATGTGGGTAACTTGTTCCACCAGCTAGGAGATACACGTGAAAAGAATCTGACATTTGATGAGATTGAGATTTGATGGCATTTAGAGTTTGCATTGCCAGACACTATTCATCAGCAGAACTCACTGAGAACTCAGGAAGGACCACAAGACCTCAGGATTGTCTCTATATATGTAGTGGCATAGCCAGAGTTTGTGCCGCTCGGGGCAGGGGGGCGGTGAGGGGCTTCAGTTTGCCTCCATCCAACATATCTGAATATGTTAACCTATTTAGAAAATTAAAATGACGTATAGAGAAAAATTAAGATACATTTTGTATAGATTTATTCCTATATATAGAGAAATAGCAATACATTTTCACATATAACTATTTATAAGCATCAACTAGACAAGAATATAGTATAGACACACTAATAAGCCATGTGCAAATTATTTAATATAATTACGCGGCGAAAACCAGAACCAATGTAGTGTACAAGTGATAGGTGGGGATGTTTTCTGCGCATAGCAAGAATACATTCGGATTGATAACAAAATGAAATTCTAAATTGTAAATTAGTTGTTTATCTTCCTAGAAATTATTATCGGTGTAATGTTTGTGTTTATTTTTGTTATTGCCTCATAAATTTCAACTGCTGTATCTGATGCCGTCCTAGAAGGACAGTCTGAAAATTATTTTTGAAGCATTTCTGGGTAAAAATCTGAGAATTTTAGTTTTTTCATTCATGATTGATATTTTTCCGAACCCTGCTGCTTACACACGAATTGTACTGAGCCTTTTGGCCAATAATGGCGCCCCCAAAATGTGCCACCCGGGGCGGACCGCCCCCTCCTAGCTACGCCACTGCATATATGTAGTGTGGCCTGTATGTGGCGCTCCAGCTCCTCAAACCTGACACAAACAGACACAGGCACAAGTTCAGCAAAAACACACACAAGCTTTGTATTGTGTTGTGGGAAACTCTTTCCTAATCATTTCCTGAAATTCAGCCACAGTCACAAGCACAATAATAAAAAAGCACACAGCACTTTGTCTTTGCCTTCTTTCTCTCTTTGCCTCTGTCCACCTCCACTCCTCCTCCAGCAGGCTTTGCCTCCTGGAATGAAGGCATCTGTTATTCTGCACCCGGGAGTACCCCCGGTGGCCCATTAGCATGGTCTGGAAGTACTTCAGGATGCATCCATGGAACCCAGAAGGACTGACTAGTAGGACTCCATCTCCCATGAAGCTTTGAGGCAATCTGTGGCCCAGGGGTACTGCCATCTGTCGTCCCGAGAGAGGTAATGCCTTTTCCCTAGTCTCTAGCCCAGTCCTTTCGTTACAGAGGCATCCCAGCCTGGTAAGGACCCCAGTTGTCTGCCACAGTAGGTGTTGACCCACTAACTACTCTGGAGGCAAGCGTCAAGGATTTGAACTTAAGATGTGTTTTTACAGGAAATCAATGTAGTGATCTGACAAGAGGAGCAACATGTACCCACTTGGACTGGCTGAACACCAAACATGCCACTGTCTTTTAGATCAAACGAAAAAATGGTTACTTTTTATTGTGTCAATGTTTGTGTTTATTCTAATCTTATTTATGGTTTTCACAAGCAAATTAACAGCTTTCTGACCAGCTATCTAGCATTTAAAGTAACTGAATTGCCTGGCCTAAGACCAGAACTGTAATACGGCTTACATTTACCTTTTCAGTTGACCCCTTTGTTGTAAATGACTTATACATCACAATGCTGTATTTTTTTTAGTCACCTTTTGAGCCAGTGGACATAGAAACATGAGAAATTTGACAAACGAGAGGAGACTATTCAGTCTATCAAGTTTGCATGTTTAGCTAATGTCCCTGCATCTCATCCAGGTACTTCTTGAGGGTTCTCAAGGTTTCTGCTTCAACTCTGTGGCTTGGTATTTTGTTTCAGATTCCCACTAACTCTTTGAGTGAATAAGTGCCCCCTGGCAACGGTCCTAAATACCCTTCCCTTTAATCTTCATTTGTGTCCAAGAGAACGTGAGTCACCATTAAGTTGAAACAGTTCTGCTGGAGCAAAATGAAACAGCAAACATTTGTGTTACTTTCCAATTCCTTAGTCACTAGGAGAAACGCTTTATTAATTTACTTATTGAACAGTGGTCTTCAGGTGTCCAGCATTGTCACTTTTATTCTATCACAGCTGCCACATGTCCCTGTAGGGATGGCCATTGATCTGTCATTTGAATCTGTTTGATCACTTATGGAGTCACTAGGATATAGAATGTTGATGGGATCCAGGTGTATCGGGACGTGTGCCATGCACTCATGCCCACTCACTCATGATATGGCTAACTAGACTCGCCTCTATCACTCTGTTCCTCCTACTTCTGGCTACCTATTTATGCCTAAGAGTTCTGGCTATGGTCTTTTGGAGAGGTTATGCTTCTCGGCATATCACACCCTTTTGAACTGGACCTGATGAGTACTTACTAGTAACATTTTTAAGAAATTAGATATGGTTGCTTTTCTTAAATGTGAAATGTGTACATTCTTTTTATTAATCTGCTTTTTTTTCTCTAGAACAAAAGAAGGTAGTGAATTCCTTTTCCATGCAAAAGATGAGGTGAGTTTCTGTAAATCTTCACCCAGCTGCTTGAATCTCCTTAAGCTGCATACATTTTAGCAGTAATAATCACAATATTCATTGCAGGGCCTGTCACGTCAGACCAAGTCCATTTAACAGCAAAATGGTGCCATACCAATAGACAAACCGAATTAAAATGCCAGAGATGAGGCTTGTCATCATGCTGTGGCCTTCTTCAGCCTTTAAGCTCATTTGAATGTGTTGACTAGTTCACTGCATTGCATCGTTCAGTTGTTTTCAGAATGCCTTGTTTTTATGATTTATAACATTCCTCACTGCAGGTCTTAAAGGAATTCTCTGCCCAAAACATTTTTTTATATGTTACTTAACATATATTTAGTAGTTATGGCCAAAACAAAATGTTATCTCATGTTTTCATGCAAAACCAAAGAAAAAAGGTTATGATATAATAGAACTCAGTAATGTCTGGTATTGTACAACAGCAAACGATGTGAAATACACTCACTTCTCACATTACTCATGTTGCATAATCCACATGTCAGTTAACCAGTCGTAAGTCCAAAACACGTGTATTTTTTTGCTAAAATGTTATTAAAGAGCCAAGGCACCTGTCAAAGGTAGTGTAACCACAAGAGGGCACCACTGAGCCCAAAACCACAGACACAGTAATACTAAACATAATTCCAAGTTGAAATAAATAATTACTGTTTGACCAAACACCTTCTTTTGTAGAACACCAGTAAAATACAGCATGCACAATTCTCTCCTTCCTCCTCCAAGAGTGTTCCCTCACAACTCTAACACAATTTAAGTGAGGCATTGGGCCCTCTTATAAACTTGACAAATGAACTGCTTCTGATCTCATGACCAGGTTGTCCAGAGCACTTCTGGGTCGTGTGGAAAACAGGGAAGTCCTCAAATGGCAGCACCCCCTGACATTATCCAAAGACCACAACAGGGCTGTGTTTCTAGACACCAACTCCCATGCCATCCTGCGGGTGTCTTAATTTGGTCCAGACTTGAGGAATAATGCCACCTGTCATGTGGGGGAATGAACTGTCCGCAGTAAACCCATTCGCCCAGTCCATCCATTATGGCCTCCCGGCCTTCCATGGCTTTATTTAATGTTAGCTCAGACCCGGCACTTAAAAATTTCTCTTGCACTTTTGCTGAGTTTGTGCCAAACACTATTCTATCCCTGACCACATCATCTTCGTTTGCATAAGCACAGTCCTTCACCAGCAATTTTAACTCCGTTACAGCAATTTTAACTCCGTTACAAAGTGATCTAAAGTCTAGTTTATACCCTGCGTCTTCTCATTAAACTTGCATCTCACGAATATCGTATTCGTCGTAGGCATAACAAACGCCAGCGGCAGCATGTCTATGAACTTAATTTAAACTTAAGGTTTACACAGTGCTTTGTTTCCGCAGTAGCTGCAATTATGAATATGCTTGTATGCGTCACTTGCTTCATATTCTTTTGCTGCCTTCTCAATTGTGTATTGCATTTTTTGTTCAGCGCTCTTTGGAGCTCTTGCTTGTTCTCTGCGTACTGCGTTCACAGTCAGTTCACGTGAGCCGCTCGGATTACAAGCATCAAAGGTTCTCAGCTGTGCTTGTGCTATCTTGTGCGATCTTGCAATGTCCATGGCTTTATTTAATGTTAGCTCAGACCCAGCACTTAAAAGTTTCTCTCGCACTTTTGCTGAGTTTGTGACAAACACTATTCTATCCCTGACCATCTCATCTTCGTTTGCATAAGCACAGTCCTTCACCCACAAATATTTAGCGGCAGTGTGTCTATTGGATTGCTGCTGATGGACGGCCTTATATGGGCAGGCACTCAATTACGTGGGAGGCGTGATGATAAGGGACGCAACTCCGCCTCACACAGTGACCGAGCTGCAGGCTATGGCCGTATATGTGTACGTAAGTAGGTTCCAGTTATGACCGTTACGCGTAGAATTTTGAAATGAAACCTGCCTAACTTTTGTAAGTAAGCTGTAAGGAATGAGCCTGCCAAATTTCAGCCTTCTACCTACATGGGAAGTTGGAGAATTAGGGATGAGTCAGTCAATCAGTGAGTCAGTCAGTTCCAAGTGTCTATCGTTCTTTGTGTAAAGAAAAACTTCCTAATGTTTGTGCGAAATTTACCCTTAACAAGTTTCCAACTGTGTCCCCGTGTTCTTAATTAACTCATTTTAAAGTCACAGTCTCGATCCACTGGACTAATTCCCTTCATAATTTTAAACACTTCAATCATGTCACCTCTTAATCTTCTTTTGCTTAAACTGTAAAGATAGATAGATAGATAGATAGATACTTTATTAATCCCAAGGGGAAATTCACATAATCCAGCAGCAGTATAATGATACAAAGAAACAATATTAAATTAAATAGTAAAAAAAAAAAAATGATGTTAGCATTTACTCCCCCGGGTGGAATTGAAGAGTCGCATAGTGTTGGGGAGGAACGATCTCCTCAGTCGGTCAGTGGAGCAGGATGGTGACAAAAGTCTGTCACTAAAGCTACTCCTCTGCCTGGAAATGACACTGTTCAGTGGATGCAGTGGATTATTCATGATTGACAGGAGTTTGCTTAATGCCCGTCGCTCTGCCACAGATGTTAAACTGTCCAACTTTACTCCTACAATAGAGCCTGCCTTCTTAACAAGTTTGTCCAGGCGTGAGACGTCTTTTATCTTTATGCTGCCTCCCCAGCACACCACCGCGTAGAAGAGGGCACTCGCCACAACTGTCTGGTAGAACATCTGCAGCATCTTACTTCTCTTAAAGGCTCAGCTCTTTTAATCTTTCCTCATAACTCAACCCCTGTAGCCCTGGAATCAGCCTTGTCGCTCTTCTCAAGACCTTTTCTAGCGCTGCTGTGTCCTTTTTGTAGCCTGGAGACCAACGCTGCACACAGTACTCAAGATGAGGCCTCACCAGTGCATTATAAAGGTTGAGCAGAACCTCCTGTGATTTGTACTCCACACATCATGCTATATATCCTAACATTCTGTTAGCCTTCTTAATGGCTTCTGAACACTGTCGGGAACTCAATAGCTTAGAGTCCACTATGACTCCTAAATCCTTCTCAACAACAACAACAACATTTATTTATATAGCACATTTTCATACAAACAGTAGCTCAAAGTGCTTTACATAATAAAGAATAGAAAAATAAAAGAAAAAATAAGAAAACAAAATAAATCAACATTAATTAACATCGAAAAAGAGTAAGGTCCAATAGCCAGGGGGGACAGAAAAAACAAAAAAAACTCCAGACGGCTGGAAAAAAAAATAAATCTGTAGGGATTCCAGACCATGAGATCGCCCAGTCCCCTCTGGGCATTCAACCTAACATAAATGAAACTGTCCTCTTTGGATTTAGGGTTCTCACGGAAGGACTTGATGATAATGGTGACGTACACTTCTGCCTTTTAATCCATCCATCATTGTTGGAACATCATGAAGCTTTGAGAAGGTGGAGATGACGCAGGCCACCACCACAAAGAAACCGGAAAAAGAAACAGAAAAAGAGAGTAGGGGTCAGTACGGATTTTAGAGCCACCATGAGTAATTATTATGAGGAAATTGAACATACAGAGTTCTCATAAGGTGTACTCTCAATTTTCCAACCATCCATGGTGTATTAAAACCTAACATTTTTACTTCATATGTGTAATACTTTACATTTACTGACATTAAATTTCATCAGCCACAAATCTGCCCAAGCCTGTCTCCTATCCAAGTCCTTTTGTAATGATATAACAGATTCCAAATTATCTGCTAATCCACCTATCTTGGTATCATCTGCAAACTTAACAAGCTTGTTACTTATAATCCTATCTAAATCATTTATATATATATTAAAAATAGAAGCACTCACCCCTGCGGACACCACTCTTAACATCGGCCAGTTCTGATGAGGTTCCTCACACCATCACCCTCTGCTTCCTGTGTCTGAGCCAATTCTGCACCCATCTAAAAACATCACCCTGAACTCCCACTTCTTTTAATTTGATGCCCAGCCTCTCATGTGGCACCTTATCAAATGCTTTCAGAAAGTCCAGATAAATAATGTCATAAGCTCCACTTTGATCGGATCCTTTTGCTATTTCCTCACAGAATTCCAGCATGTTAGTAAAACACGACCTCAATCTTCTGACCCCATGCTGACTGTTCCTAATAACTCCTGTCCTTGCCATGTGTTGCTCAATCTTATCCTTAATAATTCCTTCCATTAATTTTCATGTGATGCATGTGAAGCTTATTGGCCTATAGTTGCTTGGATCTGCCTGGTCACCCTTTTTATATAACGGGATGATATTTGCTATTTTCCAGTCCTTCAGAATCTCTCCAGTGCACAGTGACTTCCTAAAAATATGTGTCATGGGTTTATATCTTTACTCACTAGCCTCCTTAAGAACTCGAGGATAAATATAATCTGGTCCTGGTGATTTGTTTGATTTCATCTTATTTAATCTGAGCAGCACTTCTCCGTCTACAGTTTCCAAATCCCTCAGTACTTCCTTAGTAGCCGCGTTTACGTCTGGGAGGTTATTCACTTGCTCACTTGTAAACACTTCAGAAAATGTGGATTATACAACACAAGTAACTTGAGAATTTTTTCTTTTTTTCCCCATGGATATTTTGTCCATTTTTTTTGCCATTTTACAATACTGGTCACTGGGTTCTATCCATCCATCCATCCATTTTCCAACCCGCTGAATCCGAACACAGGGTCACGGGGGTCTGTTGGAGCCAATCCCAGCCAACACAGGAACCAATCCCGGGCAGGGTGCCAACACAAACACAACCACACACTAGGGCCAATTTAGAAACGCCAGTCCACTTAACCTGCATTCCTCCGGAGCGCCCGGAGGAAACCCACTCAGACACGGGGAGAACATGCAAACTCCGCGCAGGGAGGACCCAGGAAGCGAACCTGGGTCTCCTAACTGCGAGGCAGCAGCGCTACCACTGCGCCACCGTGCCGCCTCACTGGGTTCTATCATATCATAAAATGTTTTCTCTCATTCTGCATGAAGACATTGGATTTAAAATTTTTCTTAACCATCTCTAAAAACTATGTGCTGTAACTAAAATATCAAAAAATATCATTTTTGGGAGGAGTCTTGTTTTAAGAAGCTAATTCAGTGTTCATAAACAGGCAAAAAAACTTCTTGATGGTTAAATATTTACACGGAATAATTTTGAATGATCCTTTCAAAACATCTATGCCCTTATTTTTAAGGAGTGTACTGGTTTGCTTGTGTCGTTTCATTGTGAAAAGGCATTCTTGTTGCCAAAAATATGAAAGAAATGTGAGAGTTGTACTTGGTTACATTTGTTAGCAGATGAATAGCTTAGCTTGCTTTTCTTCACACATCTCTTCATTCATTTTGTTAGGTCTGGGCTCAAGACAGCAGTTAAATCTGTCTGAGACAAGGCGCCATCACAGGCCGTACACCCACCCAATTCTGAACTTAATTTAATCTGACAGGAAGAAATTGGAATACCAAGTGAAAACCCAAGTGCACATGAAGAGAATGTGCTAACTCCACACAGACAATGGCCCGGCTGTGCCACTGTGATACCTTCATTAAGGAGAAAAGACATTAGACAAACAAGCTGACACCATTAAGTCCATCGTCTCACATTATTATTATTATTATTATTATTATTTTTAGCTCCCTAAGATGACAAGTAAAAACTAGAATATATACATTTCCTTGAAGGCAGGTCTTCTGTCAAATGTCTGTAGCAATTACAGATGTCTGTATATCAGTAAAACTCAATCTTAAATTTATTATATTTTTTTTCTTCCTAAAAACCCGTCCCAGTTTCCTACATTCCATGCACTTTAAACATTTGGGGTGGCGGTATCCCATTTCTATTTATGTATTACAAAAATATACAAAATAATTATAAAAAGAAGGGGAGAGGGAAAAAGAAACTAAAGAAAATACTTGACAATGAGAGAAAGGTACAATTGCTGTTATCCATTCAGAAGCTCAGTAGGCACAAGGTACCCGAAGTTTAATAATTAAATAATAAAAAATTAGTACATTTTAATGAGCATGACATATTGGTATTTGCAATTAGACCGTATTGTTAACTTACTTTGGTTATTCGTTTAGACGTACAGTCAGAAGGTGGATGCTTTTAATTATCGACTCTCTTAACAGCAGTCCTTTTCTCTTCCATTTAACAAGGTGTGACACACTGTTTCCTTCAAATGCATAATTCATATTTTCACAAACATAGCTGCCATTTCCTGCAACCTTACATTGACCCTAATACTACCGTCATGACCATGAACATCAAAGAGCTCGTGTAGCACCTATGATAATATATCGGTCACTTTCACCACTAGCCCATTGATGTCTTTGCATTCTACAGGAAGATTTTTCACTTGCAGTTTGTTATCGGCTGTAGACAGTTCAGACTGTGTCATACGGTATTAAGAAGAGCAACATTGCTCTTTGCCGTTCCAACTCACCACCCTGAATTTGAGCATCACCTTCACAAGGCATTGGATTGGTTCAGAAATGTGACACTCAGTGAGGCATCTAATTGTTCCCACCCATTTTCAAGTAGAATTTACTCATGGTCATCTCTAGACGTTTGTATTATATGTCTGGTTCTGCGGAACTAGTGTGTTTCAATACACAAGTTACAGATGTAAGAGAACTTCTCTGATGAGGTTTCAGAGTTTTGAAATAATGTTGATTTTTGGAGGAGGACGGCAAACTATATTGAACTTTAATTTCTTTATAGCTGTACAATATCTTTTATTTACAGGAGGAGCTTAAGAAATGGATTGAGGCGATATCAATGGCCATTTCAGAACATGAAGAAATTGCAAAATGGGCACAGAGCCTGCCTACTACCTCTTCAACAGATGAAGGCAACACACAGAGAGCGGGAGAACGACGCATGAGTGTTTCTGCGAAAAAGAAATGAAAAGGCAGACATTGAGAGATAGAGAATGATGGGATACCAGCCCTTCTGTAATGTCTTCCCCATCCAGGAACATGGATTGTGGGTGCCACGAGCTTCTCGTCTCCATGCGTGTCTCTCATTCTCTGTCTCTCTAGAAGCAGAACCTACATAAGCTTCCAGCAAAACCCTTGGGGGGGTGTGGGGGGGGGGATTAAAGACACTGTAGTTTTGTATAACCCTGGCTAAACTATAATGAAGGAAAGAGAGTGAAGAATTGTGGTTAGGCTGGCAGAAATCCTGGGTACAGAAAATGCGTATTTGAGCAAATAATGCAAAAATGAGTTCTTATGAAGATGAACCTTGTTTTAATTTAAGGGGCATCAGTTCTGAAAAGGTAGGAAGCTGGTTCTTCAGTGGAAAAGCTCCTTGTTTGAGTCATGTTTGTGAATGTTGACCCTTGTAATGGAATAATTTTGCTCATTCTGTTTATTATTTGGTTTGTTGTTTAAATGTGGGTAAAGAAACCTTAAAAGAATCGAAAGGTTTTGGGAGGTGCACGCGAGTGCAATGAGATCACTTCAGCTGTTTACAAGTCAACCAGCACAAGCCTTTGGTCACATTTTAACAATATTATTTTCTTATCGTTCAGATGTCAGAGAGAATGAAACCACTGTTTTAACTTACACAGTGTTTATTTAATGACTTCACGCTGTCTTGAAAGCAGCACAAAATGTGAAAAATATGGGTCATGAGGGTTCTTCCTAAGTATGCAGGCACAACAGTAACAAAAGTGATGGTCAGCAAGATTATCGATGAAAGATGTGCGGGTCACAATTCGTTCATTCACTTCTTCATTTTCCAAACACATTTTTTTCCAGTGCAAAGGACAAGAATCAGTCCTGGTATCTAAACCTGAATGAGTTACGAGGCCATCGCCAGGTTCTCTCCCGCACAGCCAGCCATTTTGGATTCTCCAGTCTACATAAACTGCATCTTTGGGATGTGATAGGAAGCTGAGGAGACCTCAGACACAGGGATGGACAGTGACTGGGACAGGCTGGGATTTGAAATTGGGACCCAGTTAATGATAAGCGGGCAACCAAATAGGAAAACTATGATCCATACGTTTTAAAGGTAGCAATTTTTGCTAAGAGGGTTTTGCTTGTGCGCTCCAATCTGTCACAATTTTCTTACGCTTATAAGGTATGTGACCTGCTAGTACGGGATTATCCGCCATTATTCACTGGCCTGCTGAGGTATGAATTTGTTTAAATGAAATATCAAAACAACCCCACACAGTTTATTTTGTACATAATACCTTTTGTTTTGTTTGTTTTAGGAGTCACTAGTGATGAGCGAAACGATGCACAAATTTCTGAATTTCAGAAGATGAAAGGCATTTAGTTCCTGTCTGGTAGCGTTTTCATCCGTTAATTCTGTATGCGTCTGCCAATCACTTAGTATTTAAAGATCTCTAGTGAAAAATGAAAAACCACTGGAGCTGTGCATATCTTCAACTAGGATAAAGCAGCTCCTAGCCTACAAAGGGGTTCCAGTCCTCTGGCAAAAACCCAGTAATTTGCATTTTAGTGTGTCTGTGTGGCACACTTTTAACAAACGCGCATGGGGATGAACGAGGGGCATGAATTGAATTGATTTTAAGCAGCAGATTACATTCTTTACCTAGTTGCTGAAAAGAACAGAGGTAATCACAGACATGTGAACGAGGCTCTAGGCAGCAGTATTCCTTGTTTTCCACCCCAAAAACAACTCTTTAAAAAACCCTAAAAACTGTTTAGTGATCTTTGCGTTTCACAGTTGCTAATATTTTAGTGTCAGTTTCGCAAAACTATATACGAGTCAAAGCTTGCCTGTTTCTCTCATCACTTGTAATCACCTTCCGAAGGCTCTTTACAATTTCAGAACTGTTGACGTTTTGAGATATATTTGACAATCCGAAGGCTGGCAGATTAAAATGACGTTAATTCTGTTTGACATTTGGGCTGCTTATAATACCAGTGCCTGAATTGACAATCCCAAATTTGTTTTTTGTTTGTTGCTTTGTTTTTTTTTTTTCCCTAATTTGTGGTTTTCCTCCAAAATTCTCAATTTGTAAGTAAAATTAGGTATGGTATATCAGATCACAACATTTCCACGCTTTTCTTTAGTAATATGAACATTAAAAAATGATCGCTATCGAGCACAATTCAAACTAAATGTTATTTTTCTATTCTTGCCATGCTTACTGGAGGGGGGTTGAGACAAAGTCTTGAAGACACACACACACACACGTAGCCCAACAGGTTCATCACTTCTAGACTGAATACCACATTAGATGTTTATAACTGATATACCATTTGGAAATATAAATAATAGCAAGCATTCCATAATATGGAACTGCTGAAATAATGTATGAGAAAACAAATCATTGCAGAGGTATCATTTAGTGCTGCAGTCATCAGAAGGCCTGGGCCGTGTTTTAATGGTATGTCATACGTCTTGATGTTCGGTGGGCTTCTGTAAGTGTTCAGCAGATGTGGACATGGCACTAATGTATTGGCATGTTGTATTTTTCTACAAGCAATAAGTGTAAAAAAACTTTGGGATATCAACACAGGCACTGGTGAGTGTTGATGTAAAATGTCGTCACTAAGGGTAAAAGTCCCCCAGCAAATGACGTACAACCTTATGCTTTGCAGTCTTGAGATTTAGCCACTAGAGGGCCTGGTTGCCCACCTAAATGCAACAAATTTGTAATTTCAAAAATAGTGAATTTTGCTTTAGTGAATTACCCTAGAACTCTCTAAAATCACACGCTGGCTTACGTATACTACATTGCATGACAAGCAGATCTCCCCGTAGTGCTTATGTTACAGCAGAAATCCTCTTGTAGGCCACAGGCTGGAGGACATCTTTGTGCAAATCCAATTTACAATCTTTACTGGTAATTCACGTCATAATATCCTGATCTTTCCTACAAGCGTTGGAGAAATCTTTCTGTCTTCCAAGATCTTCTAACATTAAAATCACGTGTAATGTGTAATGCATAGAAACTCGGCGTGAGAGAATGAGGCAACCTACAAAGAATGGTGCTATATAAGAAGATGTAGTGAAACTGAATATACTTTATGTAGCCTAAACAGAACCAATTTAAATCAAGGTGGGCTTTGCCACGTGGATGAAAATGAATTCAAGGCTAGTTGTGTAAGGTTCTTAAACTGGCATTAGATTTGGGGCAGTATTTCAGTCATTCGATTTTCTCAGCTGGTCGTGATCCCCTCAGCTTACCCAAGCCTTATCACTCTCAGTCCTCTGTGAGAGGCTAACTGAAGTAAAGTTCAAGGATGATATTTTTTAAAAATAACCGACTCCTTCATCCTAAGAAACATTTGAGGCAAGTTAGAAACTGTACATGCATGAAAGTTTGGGAATAAATGCAGAAATGTTTCTTATCTGAACAAGTGAGCAAAAAACAAAGCAGCCCCTGTATGTCGTATACCATGCTGAGGCATTTTGTGCTTCATAAATACAAACACGACAAGAGGAACACTGGCCTACATGTCCACGGTGCTGGTTTTGTACAACACAGTAGGAAAGACAAGAAGAGTTCCAAAAAGAGATTATACACTGAGACGTGTCGAGTCTCATCTGTCACACCTCTTTTACACCATAATATTACGTTTACATCATATTGTTAAGCGTAGAGAATTATCCCGATTACTCTGAACTTCATTTGTTAAGGAATGTGTAATTTTGCTTTATTCTGTACAGAAATGTAGCATACAACTTTTTTAATGCAATCTGCTATAATAACATTAGGCAAAAAGGAAGAAATCTCAACTTGCTGGTATTACGTATTCCGCAGATATTTTAAAAACGATATTTTTAGTGCAGGCTGCATTTGATAATTTGCTCATTATCAGCATATAAAACACAGATATACTGATTAAGGAACATGGCCAAGTTATATAGGCTGTGCTATCCAAATTGTACAGTTAATGCGTGAAGTGCAAACCGCTAGGCAGAGAGAACTTAATTTTAGCATCCCCTTTCTTTTATTGGCGCGACATAAGCAGAGACACAGTGCTAAATTCCTGCACGCCATAATCTGGTTTCTGAAAAGCAATTTTAAAAGGCTTATTGCACAATTTTATTAATGTGTGTGTGAGAGAGAGAGAGAGAGAGAGAGGACAGGTATGCGCATGGACAGAGGCACAATCGCAGGAAAAATCCAATATGGAAAGACGAAAACAATGAGGAAAATCAAACAGACCCAAGTGAGTGGTGTACTGGCTGAGGCTAAAGTGGGCATTGCTTTGGTGATATTACAGTAAGCAGAGCATAATGCACGAGTTATTACGGTAATGGTAAGGCTGTGTATTGTAGTGTAAATGAGGCTATACGCAGAATATAACGGTAATATCAGTGGGGGCCTGGCTGGAGGTTGTACACAGGCTATTACGGTAATATTAAGGTGGCACAACTAATGTTTATATATTACACTGGACAACAGAGATTTTGCTTCTTGAACACTATTGGGTGTGTCTTACGGATTTTGGCTTGCTGATGACAAAGATCATCTTTAAATTGTATTTAATTTTATAAACGTTTAATTGCAATCGCTTTTTTATCACTTTTTTTCTAACTTCTTCTCATATTATAAGTATACTTATTACTGTACATCCTTGGTGATCTAAAAGTCATGGCACTGCTACTAGGAATGCAGCTCAGACGTACCAAGAACTGCGAATGGGACAGCCATGCTGAAGGGTCACATTACCATTAAAGGGAACTGGTGTCTTCGTAAGGGCAGAAAAGTGTGTCACACACACACACATCGACCCAACAAAGATATTTTTGCCTCCATTTCATAAAAAAAATAACATGGAAGATGAAAAATATTGCTGAAGGATTGAACAAGGAAGGAGAACTTCAATATTTCAGAAAGACGTTTTCACAAATAACTGATGACAGAATTGAGGAAGGCGTTTTGATGGTCCACAAATCATCACGTCATCAACAATGAGCAGTTCAAAAGTCTGCTAGAGAAGCCAGAAGGAAGTCGCATATGAAGGCTTTCAAGGATGTTGATGAGAGTTTTCTTGGCAACTCCAGAGCAACAAACACGCTTCAGTGCAACATGTCACTAAAGATTGTTGTCGTTTTCTGCCTTCACAATTGGAAGTCCAAGAATCTGCTAATCGTGGTGCAGCCAGTGACGAACGTGTGAAAGGTTTCGCCGAGATATTGCAATGATGGAAAAGTGGAGTCCATCGATGCTGGCCGCAAAGCATTTCTAGCTCTGTTGTAAGCGTGTCAGCATCATTAAGTGATTAAACACACTAAATTCAATGAAAGTCTATTTCTCCAAATTCTTATGTGATCCAGTCAATTGAAATTTATATTTGTCTTCAGCTTGACGCTGTCTATCATAATCACCAAAAAATTTTCATGAAGCAAAACTTTTGAAAAAAAATGTTAGTCCCGTGTTATTAATGAGAAATGACTGAAGCTTATGTATGGGGTGTTACGGTAATGTCAATGATGACACACCTGATTTTACACAGGTCTTTTATGGTAATATTCCTGGCCTTGCGCCCTGTGTTGGCTGGGATTGGCTCCAACAGACCCCCATGACCCTGTGTTAGGATATAGCGGGTTGGATAATGGATGGATGGATTATGGTGACACAACTGAAGGTTATACACGAGATATTATGTTAATATCAGTGTCATATTCCTGAAGGTGGTATCCATGATTCAGCTTTATAGTAGTTTTAGACATAGCGGAAGGCTGTGCATGCCATTGCAATACTGAGGGTCATAGACAGGACATTACAGTACTATCAAAGTGACAATAATAAAGATGGGTGTTATGGTGTGCTTACAGTATATGCATCACGATATGAACATGATGAACGAGAACATACCGTATGTGTGTTGTGTGATGTCAAGGCCTGTAACGTGTGCACTGCTTCTGTGATATTACAGGAATATCAAAGAGGGACAAAAACACGCTGGGCCTAGGAAATTAAGGTGATGAGAAAGGGATGCCAGCAGTGGTCTTAGCTCATTTGTAGCTGCTTATATATGAGCTGTTGTTTTAAAGTTAGAAATATGTGCTAAATGAAGGCTTTTGACTTGCAACACTCTTCCATTTTTCTTTCTTTTCTTTTTATTAAAGAGGCACTCAGCTTTGCTAATGTATGCCTGTGATAAGAAACCCAACTCTCCTATTATAAGATTTCTTAACCATTTTTGGTCTGTAGGGAGAATAAAACAATGCTTTGTTTTTTTAATCTTCTTTGTTAAAAAATGATTTCGAAATAAAAGAATGCCATAACCTTTTTAGCTCTCCTCCCTAATGTCAGCACCACAACAGGCACACCCATGTTGTCTGCTTCCTCAGCTACGTGAGTTTTATTCATTTACTCCACCAGAGGGGAATATTAGTCATGCTGAATAAAAATCCGGGAAGAGGGATCATTCGTGAATGTATTCATCCATCCGTTTGAACCTGCTTGCCCGGTGCAAGGGCCCGAGGTATTTTATTTTCTTATTTTCTTTTGAAATGCAAACCACTTCTAGGTAGCAAACCTGATGTAGGTGTTATGGCTGAATATTTACTGTAGATAAAGGTGATGTTATACCAGCTGATGACACGTTTGATATACACACACATGTAAAGAACTGGCGATGCTATGCCATGCAGGACATCTGGGAAAAGCACAGCTGTTTAGAAATAAGTACTAAACTTAATTGTAATTAACATTAAATAGAAAATACAAATAAAGCAGCAAATATTACGGTATACTCAGGCCTGTGGCAAACAGCCAGAATTTTAATTGTGCTAAATGTTAACGTTTGCCTTTGTATTATTTTAATAGTGCTTATAGTTTAGCTCTAATAGAATAAAAACAGGTCAGTGATTAAAGGCATTAGTGAAGCACAAACAAGCAGCCGTACCACATGCACATCAGGACTGGTCATCCACCTGAAGCTAAGCATGGCCAGTACTTGGAGGAGAGACCATCTAGGAAAAGCTACAGGAAGCGTGTGGGTGAGGCCAGCGGGGGGGCGCTTACCCTGTGGTCTGAACGTGGATCCCAATGCCCCACAGTGCAATGATGGGGACACTCTGGTGTAAAATCTGCTCTGTCCTTTGGGACAGACATAAAAACTGAGGTCCTATAACAAGGTCCCTGGGTATCTATCATAAAAGTGTAGGGTGTACCCCGATGTCCTGGCTAAATTGCCCAACAAGACCTGGTCATTCTGTCCCACTAATATTCCCCTGTCCCTTATTGACTATCTTGTTAACCCCTTCACTATCTAATAGCTTATATGCGGTGGCGCAAGAATTGGCTGTCGTCACATTATCCAGGTGGGTGCTACACATTGGTGAAGTGATAGCCCACGGTTCATGTAACTCACTTTGAGTAGGTTAGAAAACGGCATAGACAGTAAATGCAATTAATTAATAATTCACACAGTCATTTCCTAACCTACTTATTCCTGAAGAGGGTTGCGGGCTGCATGGAGCCTATCCCAACCAGCATAGGGGGCAAGGCAGAAACAAACCCTGGACAGGGTGCCAATCCATTGCAGGACACACACACCAGGGCCAATTTAACATCACCAATTCACTTACCCTGCATGACTTTAGAATGGGAGGAAACTGGAATACCTGAAGGAAACACAGGCAGACACGGGGAACATGCAGACTCCATGCAGGGAGGACCTGGGAAGTGACGCCTGGTCTCCTTACTGGTGAGGTGGCCCTAATTTATTATTATTATTATGAATTAATGTGTATGTTTGTTAGATTTGGTACCTATAAGCAAGAATTCACCCACTTGGAAGTTTTCACATTTTATTTTCATATCACATTGAACCTCACAGGATTTAATTTGGATTTTTGGATGCTGATTCACAGAAGTGATATGTTTGAGCCCCGTCTCTCTAAATTGTATTTAACTCTGCAGCCTTCACCTCCCTTTTTAGCTGCTTTGGGAACGTGTGTGGTTTACTATATTACTTCAATGGTATACACTGCCTATGAAAAGGATTCACCCCTTGGACATTTTCACACCCTATTTATTACTAGCAAAATACCTGCGTTTCGCAGCCGCGAAGTACTGCCTTAAAATTTTTATTAAGAAGAAAAGTAAACTTTTTAAACTGAGGTAAAATATACCAATAATTATTTGTTAAAGATCTCTTTGTATACCACGTTGCGAGTTCGGCCCTCCGGTTGTAACATGACCAAGCTGTGTGCTGAGCTTACTCTTGAGCATGCAACGCACAGTTGACCATGTGAACAGTAATCTTGTCTCAAATCTCACAGCTTGGATTGCTGCTGTCATAATCGGTTTGAGTTTCATGGTTTGTTTCAATTACTACAGTATTTGTAGGACTTGTGTTGAAGAGACATTCGGCATCTGTCAAGCGTTGTAAGCATACAACCGGTTTCATCGATAACAGCTTTTGAGAGTTTAAACATTCATAAACATCAAAGTGTCCACTACTCAAATCGTCACCTGTGAATCTAAGATGTTTCAGAGGCATTGGCGGTTTTCGAAATATGTAAAATATTTGGCCATTTCGGTACACTTGAATGCGACAACCGAACAATTCAGCAGCAGCCATTAACTCACATGCAGATCCATAGGTGAAGGGCTTAAGCATTTCACTCATCTAGTGCTCCTGTGTAGTATAATTATCTCCTGTACCGTCATCAGTCCACACCTTGAACCTGTCCCAGTCATTCAATACATAAGACACAATGTTCCTCCAGATATCAAGAGTGAGCCTGATATGGCCATGCAGTATGTAACACAGAGAATGGAAAAGGTAGGTGCCATCTCCGGTCATGGAAACCACTCGGTAAGTGACAGTTCTTTGATCGATGGTGATCACCTCAATAGACATGTTAATGCGGGTACGGTTGGAACGATAAAGGAAATGGGTACCCGAACAATGTAAAGTAAGTCTAAAATACCTACACAATAACTATAATTGTAATAAACGAACAATAAAACAACGGAGAAGCCGCGGATTAAATAAAAAGGCTGCAGTTATCAGCAGGGAGATGGGAATACCGTGACAAAGCAAGGAAGGGAATGAAGAGACCAGAGCGACGGACGGCCTTATATAGGCAGGCAGGCAGCCAACAACGTGGGAGGCGTGGGGATGGGGGACCCAACGCCACCTCACACAGCGACCGAGCTGCAGGCTATGGACGTATATATGTACGTAAGTAGGATTCAGTTAGCGTTGGGAACCCGTTTACCAAATTTCTTGAAAATGGGCCCATAGGTAACAAAGACTGTTGGAAAGTTCAATATGGTGGCCGACAGTGGCGTCATACCACCGAAATAAGTATGTACCTCAGTTTCGTTTAACACAGGGAAGCCGCCTACCGAATTTCATGAAGATGGGGCCATAAATAAGAAAGTTCAACATGGCGGACGTTGTGAACCGTTATGACCGTTACGCGTAGAATTTCGAAATTAAACCTGCTTAACTTTTGTAAGTAAGCTGTAAGGAATGAGCCCGCCAAATTTCAGCCTTCTACCTACACGGGAAGTTGGAGAATTAGTGATGAGTGAGTGAGTGAGTGAGTGAGGGCTTTGCCTTTTATTAGTATAGATTATACAACATTGAATCCCAAGGGATTTCATTTGGCTTCCCTGACATTAATCAACAGAAATATATTTTAATGCCAAATTGAAAACAGATCTCTGCAAAGTGGTCTAAAGCAATTACAAGTGTAAAATACTTAATTGATCTCAAGTATTCATTCCTTTAATATGACAACCCTAAATAGTATAATAATAATGGATTTAGAAGTCCCCTGAATTAGACCTTTGGAGGTCACCTGTCTGGGGCTTCAGCTGATTTTAGTATAAATGTACCTGAATGTGGAAGGGCCAACTTGGGCCAAGTCAGTATGGTGGGCTAACCTACACAATGAAGATAAAACAGCACCCCAGTCGGGGGTTGGACACAAGAAAATAACAAAGTCACTGAATATCCCATTAAATGAATAGTTAAGAAGTTAACCTCCTTAGCATTACATTTTTCTCCCAAAAAAAAAAAAAAAAACATTTAAAAAGCTTTGCATTTTTTAGCTTGAAAAAAAGACATTTTTAATTAAATCTCATTTTTCTACTGCAAAACGTGCAAAATGTTAAAAATAAAAATTCAGAAGTGTAGAATGTATAATAATAATAATAATATGAAGAGCAGACTGCACATGTGTGAGTGATCAATCAATCAATCAACATTTATTTATATAGCACATATTCATACAAAAAAATGTAGCTCAAAGTGCTTTACAAAATGAATAGAAAAATAGAAGACACAATAAAAAATAAACATAAGTCAACATTAATTAACATAGAATAAGAGTAAGGTCCGATGGCCAGGGTGGACAGAAAAAACAAAAAAAAAATCTGTAGGGGTTCCAGACCACGAGACCGCCCAGTCCCCTCTGGGCAATCTACCTAACATAAGTCAAACAGTCCTCTTTGTATTTAGGGTTTTCATGGAAGGACCTGATGATGATGGTCACGTAGACTTCTGGCTTTCAGTCCATCAATGTTGGTGCATCAGGATGCTTTGAGTAGGTGGTGGTGGCGCAGGCCGCCACCACAAAGAAACCGGAAAAAGAAACAGAAGAGAGAGTTGGGGTCAGTATGGATTTTGGAGCCACCATGAATAGTTATTATGAAGAATTGAACATACAGCGTATCAGTATTAAGTTAAAGTGAAGTTATGAGAAGGCCATGTTAAAGTAATGTGTTTTCAGTAGTGTTTTAAAGTGCTCTACTGTATCAGCCTGGTGAATTCCAATTGGCAGGCTATTCCAGATTTTAGGTGCATAGCAGCAGAAGGCCGCCTCACCACTTCTTTTAAGTTTAGCTTTTGGAATTCTAAGGAGACACTCATTTAAAGATCTAAGGTTACGATTTGGAATATAACGTGTCAGGCATTCCGATATATAAGATGGAGCGAGATTATTTAAGGCTTTATAAACCATAAGCAGAATTTTAAAGTCAATCCTGAATGACACAGGCAACCAGTGTAGTGACATCAAAACTGGAGAAATGTGTTTGGATTTTCTTTTCCCAGTTAGGATTCTAGCAGCTGCATTCTGCACTCGTTGCAAGTGATTGATGTCTTTTTTGGGTAGTCCTGAGAGGAGTGCGTTACAGTAATCTAGTGATGCGAGTGTCACCTTTGGATCCACAGATTCACCTTCAATTTCACTGGCTGAAGACACGTCATTCGTCATTACTGCCAATGAGACGCGTTTCTTACGAGACACCATTATGAAGCTAGGAGAACACACGTCTACACTGTTGCCCAGGTAACGTTCGGGCCCGATGCTTACACCAGACACGTCTACACTGTTGACAGAGTGACACTCCAGACAAACGCTGGTGGCACTTTTACAGCCCGAGTCATCCTTGAGTATTAGGCAAGACGCGTCTATACCACTGGCAGAGTGACACTCGGGGCTAACGCTTTCAGCACTGTTTTTACAGCTCGGGTGACACTTGGGTCTAACACTAAGGTGGTTAAAAAATATGGCACAGCTGTAAATCTGACCAGAGCAGACCATCCACCATACCAGTAACCATACAAAAAGAAGACTAGTGATAGGGGACACCAAGAAACCTCTAAGAACTGTGAAAGAGTTACAAACTACACTTGCAAAGATGGGCAAGACGGTGTAAGACAACAACTGTTGCCTGGTTGTGTCAGAGAAAATTCTCATTAAATAAAGAAAAGTCACAAGTTAGCATTACAAATGAAATTCAAAATGAATGTCCTTTTGTTGCACCTGGTCAGTGGAGTCCTCTCATGTACGTTCTGTATGGCAAACTGGTTAGTCTGAACAATAACAATTTATTTCTAGTATAGCGCAAAATCACACAAGGAATGAATTAATGGGCTTTAACAGGCCCTGGTTTTTGACTAGTCACCGGTCCAAGTTTTGACTCGCCATTTTGGGGAAAATAGGATGAAATCTTGAGACAGCAAGAAGGCAATTCAGAGACAGTATCCTTCCAGGTAGTTTGGGTGTGCAATGGGTGTTGAAAAATGGGGTAAATGCAACACAAAAAACAGAACACAAGTAATCCCATTCACAGAACTTGATGTCCAATCTATCACTGGTACCTCAGAAATACAATACAACAGTGCAAACTGCAAGGCTATCACATATAAGGATCCGGGTTTGTTCAAATACATCAAAAGAAAGTTAATTAACATAAATGAAAAACAACCATATCTGTCTTTCAGCTAATTGTAGAAATGAAGTCAGACAAGCCAGACACAGTCAGAGTCCTGGAGACCTCGGCCGACAAGCCGCCGCCTCCTCCTACTGGTCAATCCATAGCTGAGTCAGGGCTGGGATGGCCAATCAGATGAAAGGACCCAGGGCTCCTCTGTCAGAGATGACTTTTCCTTAGGTAGGCAAACAACTTGGAAGTAGAGCAGTTGTAGATTCATTTGCATAATATATTGAAATATATTTTAATTTATACCAATCGGCACATAGATAAACGACATGTTCTAGTAACATCCTTAAGTCGTTAAGTATTATCTAAAGTTGCCAAATTAGTTAAACATATTAAATCTTTGACACACACATTTATCTCTAAAGGGAAGCTTCTTGTGTAAAAATTCCTCAAAACTAAAATATATTTAATTGTAATTATCTCATCATGCCCCTCGGTTACTGTTTAGTTCCCAATAGGTTCAGGACATCTTAGTTACATAAGGAAGGCACACCAATAACACTCACATAAGAATAATAAAACACACACTGGGCTGAACGTTTGGATTTTTCTGCTAAATTGTACCTTAATGGGAGAATGGCAAAATGTAAAATAGAAAAAAAGAAGGCACTATGGCAGACGCTGAAGTCAAAAAGTCCCGCCACATCCTTCTCTTCCGGTTTTATATGTATAGGGTGGTCCAGATCTAATTATGCTATTTTCATCACGCTATATCTTATTAAGTTTATTACATGGAAAATCCTGGACCATCAAGAAGTGTGCGAACTGACGACATGAAGAATCGTCTTCGCGCCGAACTGGAATCGTCCCCACATAAATCAATCAAAGTCATCCAGATAATCTGGATCTGCATAATTAAATCTGAACCACCCTGTATAGTGCCTACAACTACACACTACAATTCCCAAAAATACTCTCTGCATTCATACAAACCTGTTTAAAGACATAGACCCCATATTTAAAAGCCAGGTATCTGTGCATATAACAATCACCCAACTGTGCATATTGTACTATTCAAGGGAACCCAAAACCAAACCCCTTTCTTTGTGGCAACGCTACAAGTGGAACTTGACTGGGGCTCTGCAAGCTACCTGGACATACGACAGACGATTCCAAGTGGACTACCTGAACTCAGACAGACCCACAACTCAAAATTTGGTGACTTATACAGAGTCAAAGTGTGCTTCTTTCATTTGAATCAAACGTTGTCAGTGAATGCACCTGAAAGTACAAAAGCGGCATGGGTGTACAGAATATAAAGGACCAGAATTTCAAGTTAGAGAAAGGTGATATTAAAAAACAAACGACCATCATACGATGTAGGCCGTGCATTCCACCAAGCTCAAATCTTGTAATTTATTGTATACTAACCTGTGCAATCGGTAAAGTGGAGCAGCAATGAGAGCACACCGCTTTCAGTTCATGTCCAAGTTGCATCCAAGGGGAGGGCAGAAGTTCGTCCCTTTACTGCAACCCTGACGGAACCACTTCAGTGTGAAACACGTTCCTACCGATTACTGCTCCATTCCACAGTCCACTCTATAACAGGAACACATTGTTTCTCAAATAGCATCACTTTCGATGATTTATTTCATAAAAAAAAAATAAACTATTGTGGCCACTCTTTTTTTTTTTTTTTGAGTGCGCCACATCTACATATCAAAACGTCAACGTAAATAGAGTAGGAAAGTTATGTTTAGCGTCCACTGCTGTACTGATGCACGTTTAAGCACACGTCCTTCACATGTCATAGCTCATAAGCTGAAAAAGTGTGGCCACCCCTGCCTTAGAGTGTGCAAAATGCATTTTCATTCATTTTTGCAGCATAATATTATTTTATCTACAAGATGGCAGCTGAATACTGTCGTGAGAGCTATTTCAAGAGCCAAGAGCTTTAAAGCGGATGATTACACACTCAGGAATAACCAGAATACCAATTGAATTTCAAACCCGAGTCACACATGGGGCTAATTACCACTAGGTGTCACTAAATATGCAGTTCTCTATCAGGAGAATTTCAAAGACGTATCCTCACTGTTGAAGATGCCCTTAGCCCATCCATGTTGGATGTGCCACTCTGTCCAGGATGCAAATTACCCACCACAAGTAGAGTACACCTCTCTGTCCCCACCACGTCAGGTTTGTTGTTCTCAGTATACAATGGCAGAAATGACCGTGCCCAAAATAGCCTGTCCTGTGACTGGGGACATGGCCATGACACGCATCAGAGGAGAGAGGGGATGGAAAAAAAGGTGACTGTCTCTTTAGTGATTCAATGCCTGCTGACAAAGGTTACTCTAACTATAACATAAGCTTACATGTGGCTAAATGAGAAATACCACTTTTAATCTGGATGATTATTATTTTGTATTGTTTGCTATGAGCTTATTTGTTACCTCTCATGACAGATTGGAAGTTTAGCAGTGACAAGTTTATAAGGTCAAATATCAAGCTCCTTTTTTCTGTAACATATCAATTTTATTTTATATAGCACCTTTTAATAATGAACATCCAAAGGCACATGGCAGGTACTGATGTATTAGACATTTCATTACTGATAGTGAGAAGAGGGAGAAATGGCCAGGGGTCACAGTCAGTTTCGTAGAAGAGTATTTGTCCCTTCCCAAATGACATGTTATTGCAGATTTTTGACACTGAATGTTTTCAGATCTTAAAAAAAGATTATTTTATGTAGTGTCTTTCTATAGTGAATATGCTACTAATGCCACCCTGTGGTGGCAGGGTAGGGGGCAAAATTTCAAATTTGATCACAGAGTTGCAGATTTTTGGCATCCCAAAATGGGATCCGAACACTGAGAGCGATGTCTGTCCATCTCTCCATCTGTAACTCCATGGCTGCTTGTTTCATCATTGGAAGATGGCAGAGTTCTACGGATTGTGAACGGCGTTCCTCCGGTGGAGTTTAAATCATGAGAAATTAAGGAATCCACTGTTTTCTGAGCACATCTGGATGTCTGTTATTTTCATCAAGTCCTGATTCTCCCATTTTATTTCATGTAATAAAATATTTGCCTACAAGGTTTTGCTGCTAACATTACTGCTTTATGAAGGGAAGGTCCACTGCTGGGCAGATTTGACTGATCTGCTCAGGTCACCCTGAGGGTCAGAGTTGAGTGGACCAGCCGCATCGAGTTCACTGTGCCTCCTGCTTGTGTGTCAAATATTGCAACAGCCCACTATGAGAGAAGGAGTCATGAAAACAGAAAAAAATTAAATGGCTGGGACTGTGATAGAGATAGAGGGGATGCAAAACACACACCCACTGCTTTGTGCTTTTGAGGTCCAACTGCCTGATTAAAAAAAAAATGGGGCTCCTTATTAAGAAACTAAAACAGTGGTGTTCAACCATCAACAGGCAAAGAATATGGACTGTTCCCATGTGTCACCCGGACAAATGCGGTCCACTTCAGCTCCCTGACTTCTCAGTGCAGCTCGGCTCAAGAGGAGTCCGGACATTCCAGCCCCACATCAGAGATGGCCTTGTTAAAGGAGGTCTGATAAAAAAAAATATTAATACATTTATATAGCGCCTTTCCAAAATGACACAGCGCAGTGATGGATGTTTCCATTTGAAGCTTTGGAGAGCTCAAAAGGTGTCACTTGGTAATCTACTGCACAGGAGTTCAAGTGTGTAGGTAAGCAAATGCTGAATGGTTTACTAAGGTGCAAAATACAGGGAGCCCACTACTTCCTGAATATCTAAACCATGTTTGGACTCTTGATATTAAATTTAAAAAACAAGATATTGTGTTATGAATCACTTAGCGGCCATCACAGCCACTTAGAGGCTGACCGGCAAGTCTGAGATTGTGACAGGCTGGGCGGGGCTAAATGTATACATGACCAGCTGGGTGGAGCTAAACACTTGAGTGACAGTGAATGATGCTCATGCTTTGATACACTTGGACATGAACAACATGGGCAGAAAATCTCAGAGTGTAAATACAAAGAGGCACCCCACACAACCATTAGTGCTTACCTTGGTGGCTGCTGAAGACATGAAGATGGATGGCAGAAGATGGTGGAGATAACCAATACCAACAGCATTCACAGTCCAGGGGCCTCATGTATAAACGGTGCGTATGCACAGAAATGTTGCGTAAGAACTTTTCCACGTTCAAATCGCGATGTATAAAACCTAAACTTGGCGTAAAGCCATGCACTTTTCCACGGTACCTCATGCCTTGTCGTACGCAATTTCTCCGCTCGGTTTTGCAGACTGGCAGCACCCAGCGTCAAAGCAATGGTACTGTTCCTGTGTGGTTACTCATTATTTTCCTGACGCAGCTTTATAAATACACTAATAAACAATATGCAGTTAGTTTCAGTGTAACGCGTCTGATTGTAATTAACATGTAACAATATAATGGTTCAGGGAAAAGCCATAGTATTCCAAATACCATAACTGCTTTAGCGTTGTTACTCTCACTTCTCCTTCTTCTTCTTCTTCTTTCAGCTCCTCCCGTTAGGAGTTGCCACAGCGGATCATCTTTTTCCATATTACTTTCACTGCACCACTCGGAGTATTTATATCACTGTATCTAAGTATGAATCACAGCAGCAGCTGATCGGAAAGAGAATTATCGGTATACAGCTTCAAGGACACGCTGTCTCAGCCACGGCAAAACGTTTCAAAGACTTTCCTGTACGGACCTCGCGGTTCAGAAACAGTTTCATCCCAAGAACTTTAAATGCACTCAATCAATTGCTCCTTGTAGAACTGTCTGTACTTATAAGTACAATTACCTCACTGTAAACTTGCACTACAGTTATAATATCTCACAACCTGAGCCACTTTATAAAGCACGAATTTACATATGATGACGATATCATTTTTAAGGTGAAATACAGCAAAATATGTTTATTAAATTATACAGATAAAACTTTAACTTCATTTAAATAATCTATATTCTTCACTGGGAGTGTCGTGAAGGATAGAATAATTAAACATGTACTACGAAGATATTTCAATGTTCTTAAACGTTTTGAAGATTCGGCGCTAAGCTTACAGATGGCTTAACTTCTATTACAGAGCTGATTGTGTGGCGATCGGTTACTTGGGGAAAGAAAAGCACTGACTGCAGTGGTGGCTACGCCAATATATATTGAATATAAAACAGAAAGAGAAAATAACAACACAGCTAAAAACGAAGCGACAAATTTCGGCAAATGTTAAATGCTTGTGTCATGAGCACAAGGCGGCTATGCAGTGTCTGCAATGGACGTGGCCATCCACCGTGATAAGCTACCTTACTGACATTGGCGGGCGAAGGAGCCACAGATTCTTCCTCTGCCCAGTGCCACCACAAGCCTAGAGCCGCCCCCGAGTACTGCTGCAATAAATTATTTCATCGAAGTGAAACACATGTTTAATAACGTGCTTATCATCATGAAAATGATATCACGTATACAGTATTTTAGTTATTCAGAGAGCTGTGATATCACAAATGTAATGGACTCTGTGTCCAGTTGGAGGAAGAGAGCCGGTTTAAGAAGCAAGTAGTGATTCACACACATAGAGCACATACAGTAGAAGATCAAATACAAAACAAAGCATTTAACGTGCTACTTTAATTACGATGTGATTTGAGAAACTGGTTAATTAAACGATTTTAAGATGAAGTTTATGATGTTCTACTTTAATGACAAAATAAACTACAGTACGTGGAAACTAAGTGGAAATGTCAAGATTGAAGTTGACATTTCGTGCTTTTTCCCCACTGTCTGCCTTTTTTTCTCTGTACCCAAATAAGCTTTCATTTGACACTCAGACAGTGGGCTACAACTCGGCTTTTCACGGCGACTTTGATATGTGACTTAGTTTTTATTTCCGGCACTGTGCGATTTTGTGAACGTGAGCTTTCAAGTTTCTCCAACACGCTATGTCACTCGATCAACTTCCTTTTGTTGATTATACCACGGTTTATTTGAACAAATAGTATGTTTTTCCTTTGCCTCCACTTGGTATTCGCTGAAATTCTTATATTTCCCCCCGTGCTTTTCCCATTGTCTTTTCACAGAAGGCTGAGTTGGGGCCTCATGTATAACGCCGTGCGTAGAACTCGCACTATAACATGGCGTAAGCACAAAAGCCGAAATGTGCTTACGCACAGAAAAATCCAGATGCAGGAATCTGTGCGCATCTAACTTCCACGTTCTTCCGCTACATAAATCCCGATCAGCATGAAAACTAACGCTCGTGCACGCGCTTTATGTAACGCCCCAACCCCTCCCAGAATTACGCCTCTTTGAATATGCAAATCAATATAAATCATCCTTAAGCTCAGCCTTCTGTGAAAAGACAATGGGAAAAGCACGAAGGAAAATAAGAATTTCAGCGAATACTAAGTGGAGGCAAAGGAAAAACATACTATTTGTTCAAATAAACCGTGGTATAATCAACAAAAGGAAGTTGATCGAGTGACATAGCGTGTTGGAGAAACTTGAAAGCTCATGTTCACAAAATTGCACAGTGCCGGAAATAAAAAAAGACATCACATATCAAAGTCGCCGTGAAAAGGCGAGTTGTAGCCCACTGTCCGAGTGTCATATGAAAGATTATTAGGGTACCACAGGGGGGAAAAAACACGAAATGTCAACTTCAATCTCGACATTTCCACTTTAATCACGTAGTTTATTTTGTCATTAAAGTAGAACATCATAAACTTCATCTTAAAATCGTTTAATTAACCAGTTTCTCAAATCACATCGTAATTAAAGTAGCACGTTAAATGCTTTGTTTTGTATTTGATCTTCTACTCATATGTGATCTATGTGTGTGAATCACTACTTGCTTCTTAAACCGGCTCTCTTCCTCCAACTGGACACAGAGTCCATTACATTTGTGATATTACAGCTCTCTGAATAACTAAAATACTGAGATGTATACGTGATATCATTTTTATGATGATAGGAGTTAAAGCACGTTATTAAACATGGGTTTCACTTCGATGAAATAATTTATTGCAGCAGTACTCAGGGGCGGCTCTAGGCTTGTGGTGGCACTGGGCAGAGGAAGAATCGGTGGCTCCTTCGCCCGCCAATGTCAGTAAGGTAGCTTATCACGGTGGATGGCCTCGTCCGTTGCAGACACTGCATAGCCGCCTCGTGCTCATGACACAAGCATTTAACTTTTACCGAAATTTTTCGCTGCGTTTTTAGCTGTGTTGTTATTTTCTCTTTCTGTTTTATATTCAATATATATTGGCTTAGCAGCCACTGCAGTCCTTGTTTTTCTTTCCCCAAATACCAAACCAAATTGCCACACAATCAGCTCTGTAATAGAAGTTAAGCCATCTGTAAGCTTAGCCGATTCTTCAAAACATTTAAGGAACATTGAAATATCTTCGTAGTACATGTTTAATTATTCTATCCTTCACGACACTCCCAGTGAAGAATATAGATTATTTAAATGAAGTTAAAGTTTTATCTGTATAATTTAATAAACATATTTTGCTGCATTTCACCTTAAAATGATATCGTCATCATATGTAAATACGCGCTTTATAAAGTGGCTCAGGTTGTGCGATATTATAACTGTAGTGCAAGTTTGTGGGGTGATTGTACTTATAAGTACAGACAGTTCTACAAGGTGCAATTGACTGAGTGCGTTTAAAGTTCTTGGGATGAAACCGTTTCTGAACCGCGAGGTCCGTACAGGAAAGACTTTAAAACATTTTGCAGTGGCAGAGACAGCGTGTCCTTAAAGCTGTATACCGATAATTCTCTTTCCGATCAGCTGCTGCTGTGATTCACACTCAGATACAGTGATATAAATACTCCGAGTGGTGCAGTGAGAGAAATATGGAAAAAGATGATCCGCTGTGGCAACTCCTAACAGGAGGAGCTGAAAGAAGAAGAAGAAGAAGAAGGAGAGGTGAGAGTAACAACGCTAAAGCGGTTATGGTATTTGGAATACCATGGCTGTTACTTGGACCATTATATTGTTACAAGTTAATTACAATCAGATTCGTTACAGTAATAAACAATATGTGGTTAGTTTCAGTGTATTTATAAAGCCGTGTCATGAAAATAATGAGTAACCACACAGGAACAGTAGCATTGCTTTGACGCTGGGTGCCGCCAGTCTGCAAAACCAAGCGGAGAACTTGCGTACGACAAGGTATGAGGTACCGTGGAAAAGTGCGTGGCTTTACGCCAAGTGTAGGTTTTATACATCGTGATTTGAACGTGGAAAAGTTCTTACGCAACATCTCTGTGCGTACACACCGTTTATAAATGAGGCCCCAGGTGAACACGGATTTACTCTTGAAGTAACAGGTTTATGCCTTCCATGCTTTTAATTAACTAGAGCTTAAACTGTGGTCTGAGACAGGCTGGTGATTTGGTTCACAGCAGGCGTTTACCTTCTTGTGCATAACATAAATAATATTGCATAAGCCGGAGTGCATAGTCGTCAACCAGGGAACACAAAGTCTACCACAGAAATGTTGGGGCACCAACCAGCTTGACCCTTTTAATAAATGATGAGTCCCAAAAATAAACAAGTGCTCAATAGCATGAATAGTTAGAACAAAAGCAATATTGCCAGGTAGGGCTGAGGGCAGGGCCGTCTTAACACATGGGCACGGTGGGCAGTTGCCCAAGGGCCCATGCTAATATACTGTATGTTGTCACTTGACGAGTGGTGGTGTAGGTAGGGGCCCCAGTGCTCTTTGCCCGGGGGCCTATAATGCTATCAAGGCTCTGTAGAGCAGTAACTTCATCAGGTAGGTGCTCCGTCCTGTGGTCTGATCTTCCCAGAATAAGACAACCCCTGCCAGGACAGCCTTGGCTTTATAGTTACTGGACTGAAAGAGTCAGTCTCTGGGTTGTGGGTGAAAGAAATAATACCGTCAGTGACAGCACCCCTTTCAATCCCGAAGTGGTACTGCACACCCCTGAAGAGCTCGGAAGGTGAACCTCAGACGCTCATGCATGATAATATCTTCTCCATGACGCTGGTCAGACGTTTAAGGTGGAGTGGCCTTTGGTGGTGGATTGCATAAGTGTGTATGATGTGATTTGCCAACTTCAGATATTCACATTTTAACTGAGAACTAATCTAGATTTTATATATAAACCTCTACGCGTGGGTGTGTGTGTGTGCGTCTGTCCAGCCCAGAAGTGTGAGGCTGCAGCATGAAGCTGAAAGAAAGCAACTAAGTTGCCAAAGTGAAACTACCGAGAAAAGACAGAGGAGAAAGAAACATGCTTAACCGATTACAGACAAGGGGAGCTAGCGAGTCCGCAAAATGAAACCGCCAACTCTGCATTTCATTTTTTTTTTTCTTGCCGATTTCAGTAGTATCTAGGAGCCCAGGCTTTTTACAGCACAGGCATACACAGCTAGTTATACAGTACCTTGTAAGACCATTTCTGTTTGGCTGGCAGTTCCACTCTGTTGTGCATATTTAGTGTTAACATTTGTGATGCATTATGAAACACATTACAATAGATGGTTCATGTAATAAAATCCATTGCATTTTTCATTCCAACAGATGGCACACTGCCATAAAACTGAGGCCACAGACAAATTAAATTTTGAAATGGAAAAAATTATAGGAAATGAGTGATAACTTGAATCTCATCTGCCCTAATTAATGCCGCCGTCACTTTACACAAATGTATTGTTAAACTTGACAACTGCAGTTGCTGATCTCATTGCCCGAGGATGTCCGAGTATATGACAGGACATGGCAGGGAAGGAAAATTTACATTAATTAGTGACGACTTTCCAGCACAGTTTCAAATTTGTAAGTATTGATCGCAAGCTGCCTCCTCTTTCTGACAACCAATAGTGGCAAAAACGTCCAACTGCAGAGCCAGAGCACCATACATCACCATAGGTCGGTCACGTGTCAATCAGTTTGATTTGTGACAACCTGTAAACGTTTATCACCAAACTGCTGGTCTGGCATGTGGTGACGTATGGTGCTGCCAGTCAATACGATCGCCAGTAATGTGCTGCCTGACTGTGATGGTGCTGGACGAATGCTTTCCAGGGTGGCAAGTTTTCTTTTTTCCATTCTGTCATGATACATAAAGCAGGACACATCAGATATACAAACCTCTCTTCTGTTTGTGAGATCCAAAACGTGTGCGTTTCTTATTCCTCGTCGCTGCATTATATGTGCTGTACTTCCAGTGGGTGTGCTCAGTGGTTCAAAACCCTCTCTCACACTGAGCCCACTTCAATTTAAAACAAAAATCAGATCTGTTTGAGTTAAGGATAACGTCACATTAGACGGCTTCTGTAGTAATCTTCAGTTGTAGACTCCATTTACATAATCTTAGCGAGTCAGAGCCAGTGGGTGGCATACTCCCATCAAGGCCAGTCCCGTAATGTGACTCACTCCAACAGGACTGATTTTGTCATTAGTTGTAGCGGTGGGCTATCTGCATTAGAGCTGACCAATGAATATCCACGCGGAAGTACAAGGAGTATAAAACAGCAGTGAGGAATAAGGAAGGAAGGTCGGTCATTTGAGCCTCAGAAATAGAAGTGTGACTCATCTGATGTTTTGAGTTTTATGCACCACGAGAGAGTGGGTGGAGGGCAGAGATTACAGCTGAACTCGTCATACCTGTTAAGCCTTTATACAGCACTGGCTGTCAGAAAAAGGGGGGAACATGGCTGTGCTAGAAAGTCGTCACACGATCGCCAAGTGTGACATGTTCAGTGATTTTTTTCAGTCTTGTAAAGTGAGACAGTCCGGAAAAGACATCAGCAACATCAGTCAGCAAGTCTGAAATACCCAACAAGTTACAAGTCACATAAATGTGACATCGGCTTCAGTCGGCAAGCAACCAAGTCACTTGGTATGTCAGACTACACGTCTAGAACCCAATGGTGCTTGCTGCAACCGTCTCCAAATCACTAAAGATTAAATGAAGTCTGGGACTGAAAGTGGCCAGAAAAGTCATGTGATGAGACAGGACCTTCAGTGCTAGACTGGCAGTACACGATTTATCATGGACTGCGCCAGCAAGTTTATTATATACTCTATAGCTCTTCAAAAAGATTCAAGTGGTCAGCCAACACTGGATCACTAAAGGGACCACCAGAGGGTATTTAAATATGCATAATTACTCCAAGTGAAGGGTGCCATACACAAATGAGGCGGAGACATTCAGTTTCAGCTCTGGTGTCTCCCAATAGGAGTGAAGCTGAACATATTCAACCGTGCAAATTGCCAGAAGACGAGGTCACCACATCTCCTTATTGAACAGTAATCCTGCTGCCTGCCACTGCTGCTAATCCACCATTTCAGTGTTTGCCACTCTCAGGTTTCAGTGATCAGCCATTGTGCCTCGCGCCACATCATAGCAGCTGAATGGAGGCAAAGAGACGATAGACATGCAGGGAGCAAAAAATAAATGTGTAAGAATCTTTGCTTTATTAAGCATACACATAATTGACAGCAATATAATTTTGTATAAAAAAAGGTTGCTTAATATACACAATATAAAAATATGCTACAAAATTGCAAAAAGCTAAAAACTGTTAAAGATGAACAAGCGTGTTCAGTGGTGTCCCCACAGCACCCGTGCCGTCACGTGTCAGTCCGGCCATCCCACCGCCTTGCACTCCACGTGGGAATTCACTTTGTGTTTCCGAGCCCCAATTTATGTGCACGTTCTCCTTCTTGAATTCACACATTTACAACAAATCTTCAAACCAAACCGCACATTTTCTTTTTTGTCTTTTTTTTTTTTGTTTAATCCTTAACTGGCTCGTCTCCTATTGTGTTCTCCAGGTAGTGATCTGAACTGTCCTGTTCGTCAATTTCACACTCAGTGCAAAATTCACTTTTTGTCCCTCCTCACGTTCCATCAAACTTTAAGAAATGGGGCTGCTGCCTTCTTCCACCAAAGGGATACTGTTCCTCTGGGTCATTTCGGTGGGGGCCGTATCCCCCACGCTTTTCAGAAAGGGCTTCCTGGCCGACTTGAAGCGTTCCCGTGACCAGATGTCGGATACCCACTTTCGGACCGACACGACCTCGCGGATGAGGTCCTGCTTGATGCTGTCGCTCGCAAAGATGTTGATGATGGGGTCCAAGGCGCTGCTGATGCTGGTGAAGGTGAAAGCGATACGGTAGGCTGGCCGCAGCCGTTCTTCCCACTCGCAGCTGCAAAGCCCGCTGCTGCTCAGGTAGGACCGGATGAACAGTATGATGTGGTAGGGCAGGTAGGCCACGACGAAGATGAGCACCATGCTGAGCAGGAGTCCCATGATCCTCCGCTTCTCCCTAACCTCCAGGCCAGTGCTCCGGTGTACTGCTCGAATGACAAAACAGTAGGACATGAGCAGGAGCAACAGAGGGATAAGAAAGACACCAAAAATTCGAAAATAGTTGAGGTTGGCTACCCACTGCTCCATGGGGTACTTCTCATAACAGCGCTGGACATTATGAGTGTCATTGATGAATTCAGGGTGCGTCAGGAGGACAGTATGGGAGCCCATCACGATCAGCCAAACAATAATGCAGATGATCAGGGCAGCCTTCATCGTCCGAAACCCTTTAGCATGCAAAGGGAAGACAATGGCAAGGAAACGGTCCACCGCCATGCAGCTCAGGAAAACGATAGTGGTGTAGATGTTTGTATTGAAGAAGAAGCCCACCACAGTGCAGGCCCCCAACCCAAATGTCCAGTTTTCCCGGTTGGCAGTATAGGCAGCCCACACAGGAAGCGTGAAGATATACACAAGGTCAGAGATGCAGAGGTTTATAAGGTAAACGGCCAGCACATTCTTACGCCGGAGCTGCTGCACAATGACGCCAACTGCCAGCAGGTTCCCCAAGAGACCGATGATGAACACCAGGCTGTAAATTGTTGGGAAGAGGAAGGCTTCATATTGCTTGCTGTATTTACACAGAGTACTGTTATTACACTTCATGTCTGCAGAGTGACTCTGTGAAGAAAAAAAAAAAAACAAAGAATGGCGTAAATGGGTGCATGCCGAAAGGTCAAGCAACAACGATGGGCATCACTGGATCAAGCGGTACAAGAAATGCTATGAGCATGGAGGGCCATCCTCCACCCATCATCAGAATCCAGTTTAGGATCACGGAGGCAACAGCACTGAGTGCAAGGCAGGAACCAACATCAAATTAGAGGACCTACTCAATTTTTTAGTTAGCTCAACCAGCAGGTTTTTAGGATGGGGAGTCCATGCAGAGAGAATACATAAGTAAATAAATAAATAAAAAAAACTCCACAGGGACAGGCACCGGGCCAGGACTTCAACTCAGCAGGACTCATCTTTGTACCGCATAACAAACATGCTGAGGAGAGACATAGAAATACTGGAGAATGTCCAGAGGACAGCAACAAGGCTGGAATCCGCACCATGGAGCAGCAAATGGACATTAAGGTGCAACAGAGTGAGGTTTTTTAAAACTGAAGGGAATCAGTCCAGTGGACTCTTAGCAGTTACTTTGAAATTCATACATTTGGCAACAAGAACACAGATGGACACTCAAACCTTAATTCATCCTCACACAGAGAATCAGAGATATAGTGTGGTGGGCAGCAGGACTTCAAGGTCCTTCAAAACTCAACAGTGTTATTTTTGGAGAAATTAGGAGGATAGGATAGGATAGAGGAGCTTGTTGGGCTGAATGGCCTCTTCACATACAGACTGCTCTAATGTTAGAAGAGGCCTACCAATGGGGAAGCTAAATAGTCAAAATATGAATAAAGTCACCAAAGGTGGAGTGAATATAAGTAGGTGTACAGTGCCATCACAAAACAATCCAAAACAAGTTTGGGATGAAGAGATGAGGTGACATTTGACAAGCAGACACAGTATCCACACCCCCCATATATCATATCTCATATATATGAGAACATTTTTGTTTTATTTAATTAAGGCTTTAATATTTTTCTGTTACTGGAATGCACACAGCATGCTCTTTTCCACTTGATCGCAATCATTTCAAGTTTTTCCCCTCCACATGCCTACTTGTACGCTGGGGCTTCACTTGACCGAATTCATCAGTCCATCGCAGAGTGCACTTATCCACAAAGGGTCTCATAACAGGCAAGCACTGAAATGGTCACACGGCAAGGAGGCGGTTAGCCTGGGGGATTAAAAAGTCCAGTGCACTGCTCTGCTAGCCGGTGGGATGCTCTCCTCCTCCAGATACCAAGTACAAACAGAAAAAGTCAAGCGAATGGAAATTAAAGTCAACACTAAAGGATGCACTCTGTTCCTGTGCCCCTTAAATCAGATTGGCAGTCTCCATTACAATCACCAAAGCCTCTGTGAGCTCCGAGCAGACTGAGCATGCACATCATGAACCAGCAGCACTGGGCACTGAGCAGACATGCCAGGGTGGGTTTCACATCAGAAGTAACCCCTGCTATCCCAACAACCCTGCTATGATACACTCAGTGCTGCCATCCACAGGAATGAATTTCTGAATTAACAGTCTGCTGCTGCCCTTCAGTGCCTTTCATCATTTTGCAGGCTTTTCTTAGTCTGCTATACAGTACTGTGCTTTACGTGCTCATGATGAGAGTCACTTTATAAATAGAAGGCTTGAAGAATGGCCATTCCATCTGCAAGACTGCTTTTTGAAATGTGAAAGGTTCTATTGGAAAACAATGACTGACCAACTGCCATTTATCCATCTGTCAAATATGAAAGGTGCTATAAAAAAAAAAAAAAAAAAAAAAATCTACCCATCAATCGATCTGCTATATTGCTCATTACAATGTCAACTGTGCAAGGCGCTATATAAAAACAATGACTGACCAACTGCCTCTTCATTTGTCTGATAGATGTTTTTTTTTAAATGTTGTGAAATGAACTATATCAAAAAATGAGAAAGATCACCCATCAATCTGCTATATTGCTCTTTAAAATGCTAACAGTGCAAGGTGCTACAGTATATGAAAATAATAATTGATCAACTGCCTCCTCATCTGTCTGCTAGATTTTCTAAAATGTTGTGAAAGAAGCAATATAAAAACATTGATAGGAAGACTACCCATCAATCTTTCCACTCTATTCCTCTTTAAAATGATTTAATGATCACTCTTTTTCTTTTTTTTAATATAATGGTGGAGTGGTGGTTCTGAGGCTAAGAGATTTGCACTGGCAATCGGAAGGTTGCCGGTTCGAATCCCATAAACAGCAAAAGTGGCTCTGCTTCGTTGGGCCCTTGAGCAAGGCCCTTAACCAGCAATTGCTCCATTCTGGGTATGACGTTAATCTGCATCCAGCCCTGCATGTAGGCCCTCCAACCTGCAGGGGAAAACCTGGGGGTTGGTGACAGAATTGGCACTCCAGTCACCATATAAAACCTCACACTGTTCCCCTCCATCTGAACTAGTGTGGTGCCGAGTGTGTCACCCGTCGCATTGGCTGCACGTGGGTCCTAATCTGGGATCCTGAGTTGGTTTATCATGTGGTGGGTGCGGCAATGTGCTGTATCAGCACCTGCTCCTAACCTCTCGCTCTCATTCTTTTTATACATTTTAAAGAAAATTATTGCAGACAGATTGATGGGCAGTCTAACTGTGTAAGACACTATATACAAACAGTGATCAACCAGCTGCTTCTTAATCTCTTGCTATAGTTTTCTTTAAAATCCCAAACGGCAGAAGGTGTTGTATGAAAACAATAACTCAAAGACTGCCCATCACTTCTTCAGCTATATTATTCATTAAAATGCCAACTATGGAAGACACCATATAAACACAATAATTGAAAGATTAACTCTTCCATCCATTTACTATATTGTTTATTTAAAAAAAAAAAGGTGTGAAATTCTACTTTTCTGTCTATTGGCACTCCTGTATAGCGTGCTGAACTCAGGTGGAAGTGGGTTTAGACGAAGAAGCTGCATAGTACATCTCCCCAACACTGTAGATCCTCCTAAGCCCCAGTACTCCATTATAAACAAATTAAATTCTTTCAGCAGGATAGATTTACCTGATTTACATAGAATAATCTCTCAACTGAAACCCTCCACATGTGTCCTCGACCCAATACCAGCAAGATTTTTCAAAATAGTATCAGACGTGCTAATTGATAGTATTCTTGACATAGTAAATTCGTCATTAAATATGGGGGTCTTTCCAGACTGTCTTAAGACTGCTGTAGTTAAACCCCTACTCAACAAAAATAATCTTGACCCCTCTGCTTTTGAAAATTTTAGACACATCTCTAACCTGCCCTTCTTAAGTAAAATTCTAGAGAAGGCAGTCATTATGCAGTTAAATGACCACATCAAAAAACCTGCTATTCTTGATAAATTTCAGTCAGGTTTTAGAACAAATCTTAGCATAGAAACTGCACTCGTTAAAGTAGTAAATGACTTGTGGGTAAATGCAGACAGAGGCCATTTATCTGTTCTCATCCTCCTCGATCTGAGTGCCGCATTTGACACCATTGATCACAATATTCTTAGAAATCGCCTTAGTCAATGGGCAGGCCTCTGGAAGTGTCTTAAATTGGTTTGAATCCTACCTGGCAGGGAGAAAATTCTTTGTTAGTTGTAGTAATCACAACTCAAAGACACATGATATCCTATATGGTGTTCCACAAAGCTCTATCCTGGGTCCGCTGCTCTTCTCAATCTACATGCTTCCGTTAGGCCAGATTATCTCAGGTTACAACACGAGTTACCACAGCTATGCTGATAACACACAGCTGTACTTATCAATAGCACCTGATGACACTGACTCTCTCGATTCACTAACACAATGTCTTACTTGTATTTCAGAATGGATGAATAGTAATTTTCTCAAGCTAAATAAAAAGAAAACAGAAATTTTAGCGATTGGCAATACAGTAATCCCTCCTCGATCGCGGGGGTTGGCGTTCCAGAACCCACCGCAATAGGTGAAAATCCGCGAAGTAGAAACCATATGTTTGTATGGTTATTTTTATATATTTTAAGCCCTTATAAACTCTCCCACACTGTTAACATTATTAGAGCCCTCTAGACATGAAATAACACCCTTTAGTCAAAGGTTTAAACTGTGCTCCATGACAAGACAGAGATGACAGTTCTTTCTCACAATTAAAAGAATGAAAACATATCGTCTCTTCAAAGGAGCGCCGTCAGGAGCAGAGAATGTCAGAAACAGAGAGAGAGAGAGAGAAAAGCAAACAATCAAAAAATCAATAGGTGCTGTTGGGCTTTTAAGTGTGCGCTCCGTGATAAAGTGCCGCAAAGAAGGGAGCAATGTAAAGGTAGTCTTTCAGCATTTTTTACAGGAGTGTCCATATCCTCTAGGCAAACAGCCTCTGTGCAAACAGCCCCTCTGCTCACACCCCCTCCGTCAGGCGCAGAGAATGTCAGAGAGAGTGAGAGAGACAGAGACAAGCAAACAATCAAGCACTGCTCGGGAAGCATATCATATAGCATTGAGGAGTTTCAGTTAATATGTAATACATGCTCTGATTGGGTAGCTTCTAAGCCATCCGCCAATAGCGTCCCTTGTATGAAATCAACTGGGCAAACAAACTGAGGAAGCATGTACCATAAATTAAAAGACCCATTGTCCACAGAAAGCCGCGAACCAGCAAAACATCCGTGATATATATTTGGATATGCTTACATTTAAAATTCGCGATGGAGTGAAGCTGCGAAAGTCGAATCGCGATATAGCGAGGGAATCACTGTAATGGGTTCAATGAGGTTATCAGAAATAAACTTGATGCATTAGGATTAAAAGTCAAGACGGAAGTAAAAAAAACTTAGGGGTAACTGTTGACTGTAACCTGAATTTTAAATCGCATATTCATCAAACCACTAGGACAGCATTTTTTCACTTAAGAAACATAGCTAAAGTTAGACCTCTTATACTTGTGCAAGATGCTGAGAAATTAATTCACGCTTTTGTTTTCAGTCGACTAGAATACTGTAACGCACTCCTCTTAGGACTACCCAAAAAAGACATAAATCATTTACAACGAGTGCAGAATGCAGCTGCTAGAATCCTAACTAGGAAAAGAAAATCCTAACACATTTCTCCAGTTTTGATGTCACTACACTGGTTACCTGTGTCTTTTAGAATTGACTTTAAAATTCTGCTTATGGTTTATAAAGCCTTAAATAATCTCGCTCCATCTTATATATCAGAATGTCTGACTCCCTATATTCCAAATTGTAACCTCAGATCCTCAAATGAGTGTCTCTTTAGAATTCCAAAAGCAAAACTTTTAGCGAGGCGGCCTTCTGCGTTTATGCACCTAAAATCTGGAATAGCCTGCAAATAGGAATTCGGCAGGCTAACACAGTAGAGCTCTTTAAAACACTGCTGAAAACATACTACTTTAACATGGCCTTCTCATAACTTCACTTTAATTTAATCCTGAAACTCTGTGTATTCAATTCATTATAATAACTATTAATGGTGGGTCCAAAATCCATACTGACCCCTACTCTCTCTTCGGTTTCTTTTTCCGGTTTCTCTGTGGTGGTGGCACAGGCTCAAAGCATCATGATGTTCTTACATTGATGGACTAAAAGCCAGATATCTACATGACCATCATCATCAAGTCCTTCCATGAGAACCCTAAATACAAAGAGGACTGTTTGTTTCATTATGTTAGGTCAGAATGCCCAGAGGGGATTGGGCAGTCTCATGGTCTGGAATCCCTGCAGATTTTAATTTTTTTTTCTCCAGCCGTCTGGAGTTTTTTTTTGTTTTTTCTGTCCTCCCTGGCCATCGGACCTTACCCTTATTCTATCTTAATTATTGTTGACTTATTTTTCTTACTGTGTCTTTTATTTTTCTCTTCTTCATTATGTAAAGCACTTTGAGCTACATTTTTCGTATGAAAATGTGCTATATAAATAAATGCTGTTGTTGTTGCAAGTAAAACTGAAAACTCCAAATTCCAGTACAGTGATCCCTTGCTATATCTCGCTTCGACTATCGCGGCTTCACTCTATCGCGATTTTTTCTCATACACGCTTACGTCACTGCGCACGCGTTTTCTGAGAACTTTTATCTAAGCCCCACGATGGCTCCTAAACGTGCTGTTTTTTCTAAGCCTTCCGACCATAAAACTAAGCACCGGAGGAAGATGCTTACTATGCAGGAGAAGGTGAAACTCTTGGATATGATCAAATATGGCAATACCCTCCCTACAAAAGCCTCCTCACGCATATGAAAAGACATCAAGATGTTCTTCAGCCACGCACCCAGAAACTCACTGCCTACTCCTAGTACTCCTTCAGTGGAAGAAGACAACGACGCACCTGCTGAAGATACTGCACCACCTGAAGACTCTCCTACTGAGGTCGTGCCTTCATAGGTTAGTGTTTGTGTGTAAGAACTGTGGGTAATTAAATGTACAGTACAATAATCTACTATGTAAAAGCGGTCGGGATTGTCCTTCCGTCCCGTGAGTGGAAAGCGTAGCTGTATTCCGCTTATCACAGACTTACTACTTGCGGCTTGTGGTACGAAGTGACGCGATATTAGCAGAGTTCTGGTGCTCCCATCGTTCCCTTGCTTTTGTGCGCGATGCGCTGGAAAAAGACAAAATTATGTTTCTGGAAATAATTAATGTTGGAGTACAAATGACTCACCGCGTAGTAAATATCAGGGGAGATGGTGCTTGCTTATTCTCATCTATAGCTTATTTAGTGCATGAAACTCCGTCTTTAGCGGTACAGATTCAGGCTGACATTGTACGACTTTGGACAGGCACTCGAGGAGATAAAAAAAAAAAAAACTTTTCTACACTTACATGCCCGATGTACACATGGAGCACACACAAATTGAGGATAAAAGTTGGTCGCCTTAAAAGGCGGGTGAGTCAAGTAATATGATATTTGTAACATCTAATGTCTGATTTTCTCTTTATTTTTTTGAATATATTGGGTAATACGAGTGTAATGGTGACTCAAGGGTGTCATTTCATGTCTAGAGGGCTCTAATAATGTTAAAAAATGTATTTTAGAAGGTCATAAACAGGTTTTCTATACTCCTAACTGCGAAAATATTCGATTTATAAAGAAAGAATCCTACTTCACGAAAATTCAATTATCATGGTAGAGTCTGGAATGGATTAACCGTGATAAACGAGGGTTCACTGTAGTGCAATTCACAAGCCCACTGGAGGAGGCTCTCCGCGTATGCAGGGACAGAAACTGAAAGGCACCATGTAAGACATAGAATGAGGAGCTTCATCAGCATGCAGATTATCTGGCCAATGACAGCCCATGACGCCATGCCCACCACTTCCTGCCGTGACATCTAAGGCGGCCTGGCCTTGTGGTATCTAGTGAGGCCCAGGAGCTCACAACTGGTATCTGCTCTCTCTGCTTCACACCTCAAGTGATCGTATCTCAGCAGTGACACAGCAGAACGGCAACTCAGTCAGTCAGACTCACAGATGACTTTGTCAACAAGATGGCAAAAAACCAAAGCACTGGCCAGGACGTTAATTCAGACTTTATGAATTAAATTATCACCTCCATTCATATATAGTGCCTTTCATAGCATGACCCAACGAAGTTTAATCAAATACAGAAGTTGACATACTGTACAGAACATCTCAAATATAAAATGACACATTTTGAGATAAATGAAGCACATGGCTTGTGAAGAGAAGATCACTCTCAGCTCCTGCTGCTGGTACGGGGGGAGGGGATGGCTAACGATTATGGACTTTCATGGGGCTCCTAGATTAAACTCTTCCACTTCCTAGTCTCCCAGCAGCCACTTGATCCTTTTGTCAAACCCCTTCTGCCCACTATGGGCCACTGTGACTAACAGCAGATGAGCAAGGTGGCATCATTGCAGTCTGACTGCTGACTGGGCAGTACCTTTTGGGGTAGTCTTCAAAGGGTACTATACTGGCTGGAGGGTTTATAAGCAAGGTGTCTTCAGCCCCTTGGGTGGTCTGGGGAGGGATTTGTCATGCCCCTGTGTCACCAAGTCTTCAGACTCTACAGCATGTTTCTAACGGGATTTATTTTTAAGCTACTACATCACAGTTCTGGTGTCCCAGATTCAGATCAAGGCATTGTCTGTGTGTAACTGGCATGTACTCCCCAGGTCCACATAGGTACCCCAATTTTCCTCCCACATCCCTCAACACAGAACGATTACGCTAACATGATTCCCTGTGTGATGGTCAAGCAGTAGTAGGCCTTTTGTGCTGGTTATCCCCTCTGAGGTCATTTCCTACCCTGAGCCAAGTCTTGCCGGGACAAACTCCGGACGCCAACCCTGGACTGGATTAAGAGGGTTGTGAAGTATTTATTCAAAGTAAATCACAAAATACAAGAGTCAAAACGTGGAATGCAATAAACCTGATGTTTATATAGTGCCTTTTCTTACTAAACTCCTCCTCACAGGTATCTTTCCATTTGTCCACTGTGTGAGAAGCTACTGGTACAGTGAAAAGCGGTTCTCTATAGTGACCCTTCTGTATAAATACCATCCTAACGCATTCTATGGATTTCAGTTTGCATTTTAAAAAATTGTGAGCATCAACAGATGAAGGGATCGGGGTCACTTGGGTAGTTCAGTCATATGATAAAGTAAGTACATCCCATGGAAATTGTTGACTTTTACAACAATGTCATGCAGACAGTGCCTCCATATATAGAGGTGATACATTTCAACAAATGACATATACAACTGACACCGTGCAATCATTCTCATGATATAAATGAACATATATGCAGACTTGTCCAGTGGATAAAGAAATCCCACTCCTAGATTTATCACCACCTCAAATCCATGAGATTACAATCAGGTGTTCCAGATTAGGAAGAATGCAGGTGTACCCGACTGTCTTATTTGAAACTGAGATATCGATATCAAAGTCTGGGTTTTCTCTTTGTTATTCACATGTGTGGAGGCACTGTGCCACGATTCACATGTGTGTAGTCACTGTACCACAAGCTCTTTAAGGACCTCAGAAAGAAGGTTGCGAATGCCCAAGAATTTGGCAAGGGATTTAAAAAGATCACCAAAATTATTAATCATCTACAAGCTGCATTAATATCAAACAACTGGTAAACTGTCCAGGATTGGCCAGCCAAGCAAACAACCCAAGAGCTGACCATTTGATACACAAAGAAGTCTCCAAGAGCCCCAAAATATAATTGTGGGATCTGTAGGTAACTCTTGTAAAATTGGGTGTCAATATGCATGCATCTACAATCGGAAAGAGACTGCACAAATCTGATCAGTACCTAGTGACTACAGATATAAACCCTTGATACATACTTTTAGGAAGTGAATGCACACTGGGGAAATTTCAAAGGACTGGACAATGTCGAATACTATCCCATTATATGGGCGGAGTGGTGGCTCTGAGGCTAAGGATCTGCGCTGGTATCCTGAAGGTTGTCGGTTCGAATCCCTGTTACTGCCAAAAGAGATCCTACCCTTAACCTTCAATTGCTCCAGGGGCACTGTACAATGGCTGACCCTGCGCTCTGACCCCAAGGGGTATGCAAAAAACAAGTAATTTCCTTCGGGGAAATGCAGATCCAAGCAACTATAGGCCAGTAAGTGCATCTCAGAAAAAGTAATGGAAGGAATTATTAAGGATAAGATTGAGCAGCACATGGCAAAAACGGGAGTTTGACTTGACAGTCTGCATGGGTTCAGAAGAGGTAGGTCGTGTTTTACTAACATGCTGGAATTCTATGAGGAGGGAGAAAAAGGATATGAAGAGAGTGGAGCATATGATATTATTTATCTTGACTTTCAGAGAACATTTGATAAGGAACCACATGAGAGGTTGGGCATCAAACTAAAACAACTGGGAGTTCAGGGTGTGGTGTGTAGATGGGGGCAGAATTGGATCACACACATTGTTCTAATGTTCTTATGCGAGGTGTACCAGGAATAAAAGTCTTTGCAATCCAAAAAGATATTGGACATCTAGGCAAAGTCCAGGGACTTCTGGAACAATGTGCTTTGGATAGATTAATCAAAAGAAAGACATGTCAGGCCACAGTAACAGTAGACATGTTTGGTGCAAATGTTATGGTTTGGGGTTGCTTTGCCACCTGTGGGCCTGGGCAGCTTGCAGTCAGAGTCTGCTATGAATTCTGCATCAAATCAAAGAGTGCTTGAGGAGGATAATAACAGGAACTTGCATTTATACAGCACTTTTCTGACCGACTCTAAGCACTTTACTTAGAGGTGAACCACTTCAACCACCACTAATGTGTAGCACCCCCCAGGATAATGCAACGATAGCCATTATTGTGTCAGTATGCTCACCATACGTCAGCTATTGGGTGGTGAAGGGGTGAGACAGACAGACAGCCAATTACATATAAGGGATAATTAGGGAGCCATGTGATGGGCAGATTAGCCAAGACATCAGGATAATTTCTACTCTTTTGAAAGATGCCCAGGGATCTTTAATTTCCATAGAAAGTCAGGACCTCCGTTTTACACTCACCAACACCTCGTCCAGCATCAACCCATGCTTTTCCTAGATGGTCTCCCATCCAAGTACTGGCCCGGGCCTGAACATGCTGAGCTTTAGGTAGATGACCTGTTCTGGAGCATGCAGGTTGTATGGCTGATGACATGTGGGGCCATTTCTCCAAAAGTTGGAATTGAATCAGAAATGACCTTTCAACACAATAATGATTCAAAGTGGAGTAGCAAATCTAACAATGAATGGCTCAGAAGGAAGACACTGGAGGGTTATCGACTGGCCAGATCAAATACCTGATTTGAATCCCTGTGTAATGTCGTGGGGTGAATTTGAAATGGGTACGACATACAAGAAAACCCACAAACATCTTGTAAGGGAAGGAGTTTTTGCATGGAAGAGTGGTCAGAAATTTCACCCAGACTACTTCGCAAAAGACCTGAAGTTTGTCCGTTCACATGTGTTGAAAACGTCGACAGTTTCCAAGAAGTGTTACTTACTTTTTTTACACGACTGTTACTGGTGCCAACTGAGCAGACCATAGTCTTTACAGTCTACACTATGTTGTGCACTATATAAAGTGGGCTGTCTGTTCTATATTTCAATGAACTGTCTACAAGTGTGTTGTGCTCATGCCAAGTCACTTAACCTCTCCACAAAGTGGAAATTATGATTTTATATTGTGCCCTTGACTAGTGGATCGCATCCCTAGGCATCTCAGTGTTAGTATTGTTGTGTGTAGAGAAATTCTTACTGGTATGTCCAAACACTTCACGGGCACAGCATGACACCATTGTTTTCATATTTCTAAAATGGCTCACACCATATAACTGATTGGTATAGAGCGTATACTTTATATATTAATGAACATCCCAAGACATTTTACAGGTGTTATGTAATACCAGAACTAGTGGGGATGAAATTAATTATCTGGGCTTTTGAAATGGATGGCAGTAAAATGACCCCACTCAGGTGGAGATGAAGGCTAAAGCTACGGTCACCAGACCACACTGGTGGTCTGAATGCCTGCCTGCATGGACATTTGGCTTTGCAATTGGCGTCTTATGTAGATATCTTACAGACCACTATAAAAAAAATATAAATTACCAGGGGAATCATTTAGGATGGAAAGTTTATTTTTAAACACTTGGTGTCTTATGGAACTATGCACAGAGGAGGGATAAAAGGGTAGCGTCATAACCAAGCTGGAGGTCCGTATAAAGTAAAACCACCACACCTCAAATTCAATGTTAAAACATATCCCACCCCTGCACCAAACACCACCCCCCCTTCTTAGCGAACTAGCTCCTGGAAAATTTTTAAAATAAAAAGTGCAGGAGCTTTGCCCCAGACTGATGCGGAGACCCCCTCACCACCACACCCCAAAGGTGTATGAGGGATCCTACAACTGTCAACCACAGAGAGGCTACAATGGGCTCTTCCCCTTTGCCTTCCCTCAGGCCTACACTGGGTAGGTCAGACCGCCCCATCAGTGGAAGGGTAGGGGGCACAGCAGAACACCCCTGGATACTGTTCTAAACAGCTTGAACTTGACATGGCAGCCAATGATGAACAGGAAAGACAAAGCATTCCAGGAAGCAACAGGGGACCATCACAGAAATCTGAGGGCAAGCAGATGTGGTCATGAATCATGAAATGTGATAATAATAAAATGTCATTTTATGTCTTCCCAAGAACTCAAATGACATGGGACCACCCCGGCTAGAATCTGGATATCAAAGCATCATCACGGCCTGTGCCACAGAGCGCTTCACTGGAAATCCCCACTGAATTGTCTAAACAGAATAAAAGATTTCACTGATAATGACTGCTAAATGAACTGTGAGAAACTTGTAGGCTGCTATTCCATATAGTGCCTTTCATGACGGAGGTTTTTCCTTTACTAATCTAACATTATAACCCAAACCAGAAATAGCAGACACAGTAATACCAAACAAATAACGAAATGTCACTGAACTTGTTACACCTTGCCTGATGAAGGGCCCTGGCTGCTTCAAAAGCTTGCATTTGTAATCTATTTAGTTAGCCAATTAAAGGGGTCATTTCACCCTACTTTCTCCTGAACTTGTTAACGCAAGCTTCTTGATACCAAATCCACCTAAACTTAACCAGGCAGTCATAACAAAATAAATAACCACCTTTTGAGAAAGTATGGACTACGGAAAAAGTAAAATCATCTGAAACACCTTAGAGCCCACCAGCCTTCTTAACACCTCACACTTAACACCAACGAGCTTCCAGAATAATGCAGGAACCAATTACTTTATTGGGGCATATAAAATGTTGCCATACTCGCAGAGAACAATGGCAAGTGCAGTCAAGGAGCACAGAAAGGCGGACAGCAAACTCAAAGGAGCATATTGTTCCGAGTTAGGACATTTGCATATCAAAGAGTGCGGTTTCCTTAAATATTTAAGTAAACTGATGGGAATTTGCCATAAAACATCCCTAAACATAACATGGGGGAGGGGCGTCTACAGGTGACGTCTCCAAAACCACAGTTGGTTCAAATGTGAAAACAAATAAATCAAACAATCAAGTGGACAGTCTCTAGACACACATTTGCAATTATCGAGGCTCCAGTTTTCCTTCTTCATTTAATGAACATTTTTATTCCCCCCAAAGGAACCACATCTTTGTTCTTTTTTTAAAACCATCGGCCACACAGACTTTGAGAACCAAAAAGGAAAAAGACTACTTAGTCCATTTAAGAATCCGTTTAGTAAAGTCATCAGTAGCATTGCCACGGACAACCACCGGGACCCTGATGACCAGTACCTCGGTTTGACCGACCAGCTGTAGGCCCCACGGCTGTACGACCCCAAACACTGGCAGGTTAGGTTGATGTCACATTAGGCAACTTCAAGTCAAGGGGTTATGTCAGACTTGCCAACTGCAGTTACTGATGTCATCACCAGATCATCTCAGCTTAAAAATGACTGTAAAATGCTGGACATTGCCTAGCTAGATAGATACTTTATTAATCCCAAGAAATTTACATAATCCAGCAGCATACTAATAAAAAAACAAATATTAAAAAGAGTGATAAAAATGTCTAAGTAGTAAAAAGTGTCCTTACTAACTGCATGGTGACTTTCCAGCACAGTCTATTTGATAGAGTCCTTGTTGTACGAAGGGTTACTAGGTACAGCAAGTTCAGCCACGGTCTCAGCCTCCCAAATCTTATTGGGGTACATAAAACACGAGACATCAGAAAGAGAAGCTTGCCTTCTATTTGCGAGGTTCAAAACACCTCTGTTCCTTATTTCTTGTCACTGCATTATTCGCATTGTACTTCTGGATGAACATTCATTGCTTGTCCGCTCTCATGAACACAGAGCCCACCCTCTACAACTAAAGACAAATTCAAACTAATACTGTATTGAGCAGGTCACAGACTGGTCAGACAGAATCACTGGGTATGTTACATTTCAGAACTGGTCTTCATGAGAATGTGTTGCCAACTGCCTAAGATTCACCAAGATTATGAAAGTGAAGGCTATGACTGAATAATCAGTGGAAAAGTCAAGTAATGTGACATGACTTTTAGGTTGGTGTGTGTGTGTGTGTGTCAAAACCTACTCATTGTGAACGAGTGGAGGTGTGTTGAAGTGTGACCCTGCAAGGTACTGCTGCGCAATCCAGAGTCAGTTCCCACTTCAATGATCTTGAAAGAAAGTGAATGATTTTTTTCTTAAAATTAAAAATGGTCATTTGCTTACAAACTGTGCCATGCTACTTTCAATATGGGCAAGAATGTTTTTAAAAGGTCTTAACCTCACTACAATACATACATACATACATACATACATACATACAACACAACCATGTAGGAAAAGTCACATGCTGGGCAGCCTTTTAAAACGAAAACGGAGACTACTTAGTCTGATCATCTGCATCTCCTTTACTCATAAAGGGGCACCAATTAGAACACATTCCTCACCATGTTAATGGTGTGTACCATTCATGCCATTAATTGGAGGTGCCCAGGTACGTAGCTTCCATGGATATTAACAACCAAGACAACATTCCACAAAACAAAAATCGGTGGATTTGCCAAGGACTGGGGATACTTTGTTGCAACACAATCTACATGATTTTAAATACCTTAAGTAAACATTTGCTCGTCTAAGGTGGGCAGCCATGAAGTTCAGCCAAGACGCAATACACAACTCTTGCCTGTGTATTTAATAAGCTTTGCACTTACCCATGTAATGGGTTTATGAAATATTCTTTATATACATTTTATTTCTATCCATGACGGTTATCACAATAACATTACATTGTTTGCTTTTCCCTGTAAATATACATTAGGTGTTTTCCCACTGCAGGAACTTTGGTTTCAGGACCCAATGTGTTCCTGTACAATACAGGCCCTTAGCCTTTTATGTTCCCCAACCACTTTACTGTGTTGCGTTTCCACCACACAACAGGGTTAATGGAAGTTAACAGGGGGACACATCCACCTTAATGCTTCAAAGTGATTTTGGGAGATTATTGCTTTCGATACAGTAAATGGTACGGCGCACCAGGGAGAGGGCTAAGAAGAGTGATGTGCTACTTCAACTTCACTAAACTCTCATAGTGCCAGTACAAATCAGCACAGTTCATCTCCTAAGCCCCATCCACGATAGTTCCTGGTTGAGCAAAAATTACATACCCTAGAGTAGGAGCTAAAAAAACACCAGAAACTACAAATGCCTTCAGTTCTTGTGGTAGAAATGCTACCAAAGTTCCAGAGTTCCAAAGTTAGAGTATTTTGTAATGCATCCTTCTATATAAAAGCGGTCGGGATTGTCCTTCCGTCCTGTGAGTGCTACGCAGGCGCGGAGTTTCACACACGCCCTGTCCATTTTGCAATGCACAATGAGATTTGTAGTTTCGTTTTTCCAGGTAAAAGATGATTTTCTACTCCAGACTGTGCGATATCTTCTTCTTTCTTACTATATAAAAGCGGTCGGGATTGTCCTTCCGTCCCGTGAGTGGAAAGCGTAGCGGTATTCCGCTTATCACAGACTTACTACTTGCAGCTTGCAGTACGAAGCGACATGATGTGAGCAGAGTTCTGGTGCTCCCATCGTTCCCTTGCTTTTGTGCGCGATGCGCTGGAAAAATAGACAAAATTATGTCTCTGGAAATAATGTTGATGGAGTACAAATGCCTCACCGCGTAGTAAATATCAGGGGGATTCAAAAGGGCGACCTCAATATAGAAAAAAAGTTTAAATTCCATCACAAAAATAACAAACTATGAGTATTAAAGTAATACCGCTCAAATGCAATATAACCAAATTAATGAGTTTGTATAAAATATTAAATTAATCTACATATTGAATTGCCTTAAGAAGTGATCAACTTAAAAGTCGGTCGCCTTAAAAGGCGGGTCAGCCTAGTGTAGTAATAAAATGCATTGCAAATATTTGTAGCAATAAAATTCACTGTGATCATCATCAGTTGAAATGATGAATGTAATGCTTATGTCTCGGTTATAAGCCATTTGGTATGGGATTAGTAATGTTTGTGACATTTAATCTGTTGCAATGATAGAGACATAGTAACCTGACAGACACAAAGGCACTTACCCTTCTACAAAAGTGGATATATGGGGGCTTCCCAGCAGAACCTGACATACGGTACATTGTATGCAGAACAATTATTCAGCACAAGCCAAGTCCAAAATTTGGCCTGGTCAATAATAATAATAATAATAATACTTTCTTTTTTATATAGCACCTCACACTTCACAGAATCTCAGAAAGAACAGCAGGGTACATGTAAGAGTGGATACAAATATTTTCAACACAGAACACTAAAACAGATAAATACAGGATGTAGAAAGCATGAAATAGAATAAAAGACCATAAACCAGAGTAAAATACAAAATTCAATACTAAACATAAAAGCCTGAACAAATAATTTGTGATATACAGTGGTGTGAAAAACTATTTGCCCCCTTCCTGATTTCTTATTCTTTTGCATGTTTGTCACACAAAATGTTTCTGATCATCAAACACATTTATTTAACCATTAGTCAAATATAACACAAGTAAACACAAAATGCAGTTTTTAAATGATGGTTTTTATTATTTAGGAGAAAAAATCCAAACCTACATGGCCCTGTGTGAAAAAGTAATTGCCCCCTTGTTAAAAAATAACCTAACTGTGGTGTATCACACCTGAGTTCAATTTCCGTAGCCACCCCCAGGCCTGATTACTGCCACACCTGTTTCAATCAAGAAATCACTTAAATAGGAGCTGCCTGACACAGAGAAGTAGACCAAAAGCACCTCAAAAGCTAGACATCATGCCAAGATCCAAAGAAATTCAGGAACAAATGAGAACAGAAGTAATTGAGATCTATCAGTCTGGTAAAGGTTATAAAGCCATTTCTAAAGCTTTGGGACTCCAGCGAACCACAGTGAGAGCCATTATCCACAAATGGCAAAAACATGGAACAGTGGTGAACCTTCCCAGGAGTGGCCGGCCGACCAAAATTACCCCAAGAGCGCAGAGACGACTCATCCGAGAGGTCACAAAAGACCCCAGGACAACGTCTAAAGAACTGCAGGCCTCACTTGCCTCAATTAAGGCCAGTGTTCACGACTCCACCATAAGAAAGAGACTGGGCAAAATGGCCTGCATGGCAGATTTCCAAGACGCAAACCACTGTTAAGCAAAAAGAACATTAGGACTTGTCTCAATTTTGCTAAGAAACATCAATGATTGCCAAGACTTTTGGGAAAATACCTTATGGACTGATGAGACAAAAGTTGAACTTTTTGGAAGGCAAATGTCCCGTTACATCTGGCGTAAAAGGAACACAGCATTTCAGAAAAGAACATCATACCAACAGTAAAATATGGTGGTGGTAGTGTGATGGTCTGGGGTTGTTTTGCTGCTTCAGGACCTGGAAGGCTTGCTGTGATAGATGGAACCATGAATTCTACTGTCTACCAAAAAATCCTGAAGGAGAATGTCCGGCCATCTGTTCGTCAACTCAAGCTGAAGCGATCTTGGGTGCTGCAACAGGACAATGACCCAAAACACACCAGCAAATCCACCTCTGAATGGCTGAAGAAAAACAAAATGAAGACTTTGGAGTGGCCTAGTCAAAGTCCTGACCTGAATCCAATTGAGATGCTATGGCATGACCTTAAAAGGCGGTTCATGCTAGAAAACCCTCAAATAAAGCTGAATTACAACAATTCTGCAGAGATGAGTGGGACAAAATTCCTCCAGAGCGCTGTAAAAGACTCATTGCAAGTTATCGCAAACGCTTGATTGCAGTTATTGCTGCTAAGGGTGACCCAACCAGTTATTAGGTTCAGGGGGCAATTACTTTTTCACACAGGGTTTGGATTTTTTTTTCTCCCTAAATAATAAAAACCATCATTTAAAAACTGCATTTTGTATTTACTTGTGTTATATTTGACTAATGGTTAAATGTGTTTGATGATCAGAAACATTTTGTGTGACAAACATACAAAAGAATAAGAAATCAGGAAGGGGGCAAATAGTTTTTCACACCACTGTAACTCACACACAAATTACTATGAGCATTGGGACAGAGAGGTAAACTGAAAGAAGGGGCAGAATATTAGGGTAAATTAAAAGCCTTCCTGGACAGATGAATTGTTGTTTTGAGTTGTTTTTTTTTTTTTAAAAAGAATGAATCTGCTGATCCAATTCATTTTGTCCCAAGCATTGTGATGGGTGCTTTGATACTTTATAATGCAATATCCATATATGAAGTCACAGTAGTTTATGGCAGGCATAGTGTTCCTGTGACATCACCTTCATTTTTTCATCACTTATTTAAAAATATATTTTTAAAATACGAGTCACTATTACATAAAAATAAAAAAAAATTAAAAAATCGCTTATGGCGTCTCTTGGCATTGAGCACAGTGTGGATAGGTGGTGCTTGTTCTTCATCTACTCTAAAATTAGTTGGAATGCTGTCCTTCTCCATACCAGAAATAAACTTGTCTCGCTATTTTTCACATGAAATGAACACCACAAGAGTCATTGGAGAACATGACATTAGTGTTAGAAAACATTCAATGTCAGAAATATAACTGGAATATCTGTGGACATCTAAAGGGGATTGTACTTTTGCCTTGCGACACAATGAGAAGTCAAGGAAAATAACACCTTTTGTTGGCTAACTAAAAAGATTACAATAAGCAAGCTTTTGAGGCAACTCAGGCCCCTTCTTCAGGTAAGATCAAAGTAAGTCCACAGCAGAATGTCTAAGCTTGAAATTCAGTATTTTGAAACACTCAAGTCTGCAATTCAGAACCGTAGGAATGCCATGTCAGGACCTGGAAGGAGCAGTTAATGCCCCAAATCCTTCAGGAATTACCAAGAAGCAGTAGGCGGCTGTGGACATGGAGGACAGAGGTTCTACACAGTGACCCAAGAGATTATTCAGCAACGTCAAGACACATCTTTAACGCCAATGTTGGTGCAATTCTAGGAAGGTAATGCGCTTCTCATACCAGATGCTGGATGTCTTCTTATAAAACATTAAGACTTGGGATACTTTAAGAAGAAACACATAAATATCTGATAATGCTGGGTGGAAATTTCACAATGACTTGGGAAATGTGTGTTGATATTTAATATTTACAGCTCCAGGAGCGTCTTCACTGTCAGAGACACATGAGACACGTGGTATTATGGAGTGAAAGCAGAACAAATGGTGCTTGAGTGTGACGACTTCCTGCGGAGGCACATAATGTGGTACTCATTCACATACAAAGCGACTATTGAGTATCAAGTGTCCAAACAATCATTTCAAAAAAAACAAACCAAACAGGCCTTTGTCTTGTAATGCAATGGACTGATAGACTCATGGGCTTTGTGAATGACAATATACAGTAATGAAGAAATTAAAAAGTTTCAAAGGTAAAAATAAAACACACACACACCACAGCCATTCCCACACACGCACACACAGTAGCCCTCAAGGCCTACAAAAAAATACAGGATGCAAGGAGCAAGAGAGCTGCTGCAATGGCACCAAGTTAAAAGCATACCTGAGGCAAAAGAAAGCATGAAAGGTTTTTAAAAAAAATTATGAGCAACTCCCAACTGCATTTAAAATGTGCCTTTGCCAAGTAAAGAGGCAACCTGAGCAGGTAGTTTAACAAGTCAGTCCGTCTTTACTTGTGCTTTTAATGAACTAGGGCAGAAGCAAAAGTAAGACTGAAACTCAATCAGCAGAATATGAGCCTGCATTATCTGGCAAATTAAATGAAAGTAGTCTTCTACTGTGTGCTTATCATTGGAGAGTAAGGTTAAATTGTAGTAAGTGGCATTAAAGCTCACTAACCACACATCAGAGAAGAGTTCAACATACTCACAACTCTCATGTAAAGACTGACCTATAGCACCAATATTCCCCTAGAGTATAGAAACTACCTTCTAAAATGTATTAACCAGGACCATCAAAAGAAATGCAGATTGCACTCCACGTGCTCCAATTAGAATTACAAATGAAATGTAAGCAATTGTATCTTAAATGCTGGAAGTCCCCTTGGATAAAGATGTCAGCCAGATAATAATAAAAAATGGTAAACAAGCATAAATCCATAGTAGGCACCTCTGAGGAACATTGGACAGCTCTCACCGCGCATGTCACTACTACAAAGTTTGACTGTTTAGTGACACAAAGTAATAAGGTTTAGGATCATTACCTGTTAAGTTGTGAAGGGGAGAGCGGTATTTAGCCAACTGGAGACAGGGGGTAAGTAGGGGTCCAGAATGACTAGGCTGAGGCGGGCAATTTAGGCGGGATATCAGAATACACCCTACTCATTACAAAGGATTCCCAGAGAACTTTTATGACCAGAGATATTCAGGACCTCGGTTTTACATCTCATCCAAAGGATGGCACCATTTTTACAGCACACTGTCCCCATCACTGCACTGGGGGCATTGAGATCTTCATTCAGACCACAGGGTAAGCACCCCCTGTTGGCCTCGTCAACACCTCTTCCAGCAGCAACTCAGGCTTTTCCCAGATGGTCTCCCATACAAGTACTGGCCGGGCCCGAACATGCTCAACTTCAGGTGGATGACCTGTTCAGAAGTGCATGTGGTACGGCTGCTAGCCTTGAGCTTTCTGCTCTGTACCTGGTGCCAGCACATTTAAACCCGACCACAGGTGGAGATTTCTGCTACATAGTTATACAACTACAGCGACAGAGGAGTTCATATGAAACACTGCTCGCAGGCAGCAGAGAAGCTCCCAGTGAGGTATATACAGACTTCTAGCCTGATAAATAACATCCTCTGTTCATTACATTTATATACCGAGACAGGAAGCAGTTATTTAATATAAATACAGAACTTTACCTTGGGTAGCATAACTGGTGGTAGTTCTAATCTGTTGTGAAGCAGAACCAAAAAAAAAACACAGCAGTTGGTGGGTAGGTTAGATCTCTTGGTATCTCAAGTTGGGCTTTAGTGTCTCCTCAGGCCTAATTGATAGGTGAGGAAATCACCTAACATGGACACACTGCAACAAGTGCCTCCGTGAGAGGCTATGCAGACGGACAAAAAAAAAAATAAAAAATTATAGAGAACGCAGCTAGACTTCTTAAAACAAACCCATTCAAACATATGAAGCCCCATGAGAGTTTCACTTTCAGTTTACTACTGAAAAGTGGCTTAACCACCTCCTTGGCTACCACAATCTTGCCATATTTGATCATCCATCCATCCATTTTCCAACCCGCTGAATCTGAACACAGGGTCACGGGCGGGGTCTGCTGGAGCCAATCCCAGCCAACACAGGGCGCAAAGCAGGAACATTTTAAAGAAAAAAGTGACACACATAAAAAGCACCTACATACAGTACGTCAGCAGACATGAAGTTCATGCATTCACACACACACCTATGACTATCTTTTTATTTTTAGACTAAATCTGTGTTTGACCTCAGTTTGTACAAGCACATTTAAGTTTTTCTGGTTAATGGAACTTTGTCTTTTTATGTCTGTGGCACATCTTGTCACCGATTAGAGTTAAACAGTTTTGAATTGTCTTAGTGCTTACACAACATATTAATCAGGGCCAGGATAGCAAGCACATGCACTCGCGTTACACGTTCAATTGCCAAGTGGAGGTGGGGTAACTGATGGGTTCCAGTTGCAGTGGCAAATGTGGTGCATATGCAGAGTGAGGGGTAAGTGCTAGTGGAGAAAAGGAGGAAAAAAAAATAGAAGCCTGAAGAGAAAAAAAGTTGCAAATTGGAAGAGAAATCAGGAGTATATGGAGAAACAGGATACAAAGAAAGAAAGAAAGAAAGAAAGAGCAAACAGGTTGTATCTCCTTGTGAATGGTGTGCCTTCGAAGAGAACAGGGTGAAACCTTCTTCACTGCAGTAAGGAGGTAATTTGCTATGGGACACTCCATGTGGGTACTGACAAGAGATGGCACTGGAGCAGCCCAGGAGTCAGAGTTCTGTAGTAAAGTCAAGTCTGCTGATGGAGAGCAGAGGATATGTGAGGTCATCAAAGGGGAACTGAGGGCTTGCGGATCTGCAGGCAATGTGGTGTCAGGTTGGAGTGAGTGGAACAAACAAAGAGTCACTAGCATTATCGGCTGGTGATGGAAGCGATGGGGCTCCATTCACTACATACTTGGAAAAATTGCTACTCTGGGGAAATGATGTTGGATATATTTTCCTATTGACTTTAACTGTGTTTTATATACTTTTTTATAAAATATGCAAGATTAGTTCAGTCACTTTGGCTGTGGGCTGAATGTCATATACAGCATCACAAACATTCTTCTTTAACAAAATCTCAACCCACTTTGAAATCTTAGAATTCCATCACACTGAGCAAATAGAAAACACCTTCAAGTGTCCAGAAAATGAAATCAGAATGTATAACACTGGGAATTTTTTCAGGGAGGGTTCACGAATACCCCTTTTCTTTGCAGATCCATTTACACTTTATCCACAAGCTGCTTTTACACTGTTGAATGTTCCAGTGAATAGTTGGGAATAACATTCATTTAAGTTGAGCACCTCCACTTCTCACATTAGCTGGGAGCACACTAATTTTGAATAAAAAACATGTATTGTATTTATTAATTACCTTAAGCACAGTGGGATACAGAATATATGGAAATAGCACATCATTCATAAATTAATAATCCCAATGAAGCAATGGTCTGTCATAGGGGAACCCTCCATGACTTTAATTCTGCATGCTTAATTTATGAATAGATCTTATTGTAATCAATTGATAGGATGTCAAAATGAAAAGGACACAAGATGAATGTGTGGTCAAGTGTTAAAAAACACTTTTTTTTTTTTTTAATTATTTTACAAGCAGTTCGTGAAAAGAAATAAGAAACTGACATGAGGTACTAGACCTAGATGTACCTTAGACTCTTTATTTTTTCTCCAGCCGTCTGGAGTTTTTTTTGTTTTTTCTGTCCCCCCTGGCCATTGAACCTTACTCTTATTCGATGTTAATGTGGATTTATTTTTTATACTTATGTCTTTCATTTTTCTATTCTTTAATATGTAAAGCACTTTGAGCTACTGTTTGTATGAAAATGTGCTATATAAATAAATGTTGTTGTTGTTGTTGGCAAAAAGGGACACAAAGCAGTTACAGTCAGCAAGTGTATGTCTCAGAGTAATATAAAATTATCCACAAAGTGGCAGAGACATCGAAAATATATAAAGCAAACTGACTGCTCTCACGAGTCACTTTCACATGCATGGGAAGTCCCAGAATTCACAGGTGAACAGGAGTTAAAAACATGTGTGAACAAATAAAGTGTTGTTGGAAAAATCAGCACGGCAATTTACTTCCTGTAACTCCTTTATAAAGTCTACTTGCTGTAAGTGTGAAATTGCAGGATTAGTTAACTAAAACCACAGGATTAATTAACTAAACCTCCCAATGGCATCATTAGAACATGTGGAACAAAAATACAGACCAGGTCATCATAGAAAACTCTGGGCAGGACATATAATTGTGTACAGCAAGGTTCACTGCTTTGAAAAAGTAGATTAACAAATATGTGGAACCTGGATGGATCTTCCACCAGAGCCAAGCAGGTAACTTAGGCCATCTGCATGTCATTTCACTTTTCTAATATCTAAGGAGTAGCACACTCGGGTGACAGTGAACCTGTATGGTATTCTCATCTTGAGTATGAGAAATTTCAAGACTAGGAATCACAGGAAATGACAAACTACACGATTTCATGACATTTTTTCAGAACAATTTCAAATGTTTAAAGTATCATGAATTTGCTGCAGATAGTTTTTGGCAGGTAGTTATTGTACTGCCCAAAAGCGTTGGAGCCTTTAGAATGCTATCTAGGGATGGCAAGTTCAGCCATGGTCTCACCCCCCTAAACCACCCCCACCCAGCCCCTTTCTTTTTTTAAAACTTTTATCTATGCTGACATAGTATGACAAACACAAGACAGCGCACAGACGAGACTCCCAAAAACCATGTGCTTAATCTGTTATGTATGCATTTTACTAATTGGTTGTTACACACACAACAATGCATACCAACCTGGATGTGACTGGCCTGACTGAGTCTCTGGTGATGTAAAATTATACATCAGTCATGAAATCAAGCCACTGGACTTGCAAAGATTAAGTAAAAGAGGACTATGACTGAACATTGCTAGAAATGTTGTGTAGTGTGGTGGGAGATTAAGGTACTTTCTCCTCCATCTAAAATCCGGTTTTTTAAAATGCCATGTAAACCCTTATTCTGATTAAAGAAATCAGGTTTTTGGCCTCTGAGATACCCAATTAACAGAAGTAGATTTCTCCATGAATATCCTGCTTACTTGGCCACGTAAACCTTTAACCAGGTTTCCGCTAAGGATTCTGGTCTGCTGCACTCTGTTGGCCTGCATTTTTATTTGCTCTCGCTTTCAGCGGTCACGTGTAGGAGTATCCACAAAATAAATGTACAGAGGCAAATACTTATGCAACTGCCTTATTCTTTCTCCTGAAATTTTAAGGAATCGATCATTTTAAATAAATGAGTTGAATGATCAGTGCTAAAGTTAGCAACACAATCTTGAAAGTGGTACAGTAACATGTTAAAAGTAATGAGGCACACATAGTGCACACGTACCAGAATGCTGGTGCTTTGCATGGCTCAATCACATAAGCAAGCAGAAAAGAGTGTGCTGCATACATTCCAGTAACAAAAACCTAAACCTTTATTGTGCAGTTTAATGACTTGAGAGCATTTTGACAAAGGATAACTCCAGAAGATTGCTTGCCCTTGTAAACGCAGATTTTTAAGAAATCAGGTTTCTGCCTCAATTGGGTTATTCACCTTAATCCAGTCATGTACGTGTATGTAGATGCACTGAGAGATAACAGTAACAGAACATATGCAGAGCTTGACCACTGCTGCTCAAGTTATTTTCTTTTAGGTAATAAAAATGCAAGTACCATTGGTGGTCTTGATCCACATATGGACATTGATTCTATGTGAGGAAACTTTGCACTAAATCAATACATCCGAGTAAGGCTAATTTTGTTCTGGTTGATACATTTTGTCTTTTTTTTAATCTTACAAGGTTATCAGGCAGTACGATAGTGCTGATACTACCACTTCCACTTTATTTTAACTACCCTTTTCCGGTCTGTATGCAAAGTTTAAAAGATTTCGTATCCGATAGTCATCTAAAACTCCAATGTTGAAGAACACATTTTCCCATAACTTTAGCTTTCAAGCGTCAAACAAATGTCAACTGCAGAAAAAGCACACGTCATATCATGCATTCATGTGCCATGGGAATTTTCAAAGCTCCCATATTACCTTCCCACTACATTGCCATCAATGTGAACTTCCAGCCAGAGCTTTCTGGGAAACACAAAGTTTCTGTTGATTTGTTACATGGTCTATGCAATTAAAAGATAAGCTCTATGTTTTTTTGCTGGGTGAAAAGCAAACTGAACATGTCATGTACGTATTGCAACATTCCTAATACAAACGTGATCACAAAAACACCATTTTTCACTGAAGTGGTCATCTAATTCAAGTAGCATTCTTTATCTCCAAGGGTTGTCCCACTGAAAGGTGTTCAGTGAAGTCTCCCACTGGGAAACTCGCATTTCCTGTCTGGACCAATGCATGTGAACGCAACACCTGAATTAATTTCCATGTGGAAACTCCCGTCTCCATCTTCACATACAGTAAGTCATTACAGTGGTGTCCTAGTACAGACAGCACTCTGAAATCTCACACAATCTTAACATGCCAAATATCGGGCAAATTTAAACAGTGTATGAAGCCGGGTTCACATGACTGACTTTACCTCCTGCCTGCCCACAGTTGTTTTTTTTTTTTTTAAAGCTAGACAGCCACACTTCACACCAACAAAAGAATCCTGCTGGCATGCAAACTTCAGAGCAGAAGCCACAATGGTGATAATACACGCCTGAGCCAGGAGGAAGGCCATAAACAAAAACTCCTGTTTTCTTTAGCCACCTTGCCCCAAGGCTAACACTGCCACCTATGGCTCCCTTGATTCGCATACAGTCACCGCAGTTCAGCATGCTTGAATTTGGCTGATTGGCAAACATTCTGCTGGATGAGTAAATATGACAGAAATCCTAACAATGTGCCGAACTGGCTGGCGTTTACTCAAGATCAGGTATTTCCTTGAATTTCGTCACAGACCCAACCCCCCACGCAGCAATTCTGCCTTAATGCTCAACAGGAATAAGGGTTTCAAAACAACATGCTGAAACAAGAAAGGGTAAACACCTGAAGAGTTTAAATTGTTTTAGTTTACTTTCTTCATTTTGTTAAATATTTTTGCCCCACACCAACTGTGAGCAACTATTGTTACATTTTTAAAATTTCTAAATACAAACCTTTCAATCATTTTTATTGTTCTTCACTACATTAGCAGAAAAATACACCATCACCAGTGCTTTATATTGCCAAGAAGACCACAATAGACAAGGTGACATAACATTTTTTGTGTTTACAAAGGTGTAAAGAAAATACAGGAAATAAAAATGCTACACATCCAATACATCAATAAAGGAAAAGCTGCAGCTCCATGGCCCTTTATAACAGCAATCTGTAAAAGTGAATAGAGTTATAACTCATGTAAACACAGAGAAAAATGGTTGACTGGTACTGCTGGTTGAGTGCTGCTGTTCATATTATGTGGCTCTAATGGCTAAAGGGGTAGCCCTTAGTCCCACATACACCTTGATAAGTACAAACCTTACAAACAAATATTAGTATAAAGTTATGCTACAGTGAAATAAAAAGTAATTAATTCTCATTTTTTTTATGCAAACCTGAAATAGTGATTGTTATACCCTTTTCAAAGTAAATATACTCAGCAAAAAAAGAAACGTCCCTTTTTCAGGACTGTGTATTTCAACAATAATGTTTTAAAAATCCAAATAACTTTACAGATCTTCATTGTAAAGGGTTTAAACAATGTTTTCCATGCATGTTCAATTAACCATAATCAATTAATTAACATGCGCCTGTGGAATGGTCGTTAAGACCTTAACAGCTTACAGAAAGTAGGCATTTAAGGTCACAGTTCTAAAAACGCAGGACACTAAAGAGACTTGTCTACTGACTGTGAAAACACCCAAAGAAAGATGCCCAGGGTCCCTGCTCATCTGCGTGAACGTGCATTAGGCATGCTGCAGGGAGGCATGAGGACTGCTGATTTGGCTAGGGCAATAAATTGCCATGTCCGCACTGTGAGACGCCTAAGACAGCGCTACAGGGAGACAGGAAGGACAGCTGATCATCCTCGCAGTGGAAGAGCCCGGATCTCAATCCCATTGAGCACGTCTGGGACCTGTTGGATCACAGGGTGAGGGCTAGGGCCATTCCCCCCAGAAATGTCCAGGAACTTGCAGGTGCCTTGGTGGAAGAGTGGGGTAACATCTCACAGCAAGAACTGACAAATCTGGTCCAGTCCATGAGGAGGAGATGCACTGCAGTACTTCAAGCAGCTGGTGGCCACACCACATACTGACTGGTACTTTTGATTTTGAGCCTCCCTTCTTTGTTTTTTTTGTTTCTTTTTCCGGTTTCTTTGTGGTGGCGGCATGCGCCACCACCACCTACTCAAAGCATCATGATGCACCAACATTGATGGACTGAAAGCCAGAAGTCTACGTGACCATCATCATCAGGTCCTTCCATGAAAATACTAAATACAAAGAGGACTGTTTGACTTATGTTAGGTAGACTGGGCGGTCTCGTGGTCTGGAACCCCTACAGATTTTATTTTTTTCTCCAGCCTTTGGAGTTTTTTTTTTTTCTGTCCACCCTGGCCATCGGACCTTACTCTTATTCTATGTTAATTAATGTTGACTTATGTTTATCTTTTAATGTGTCTTCTATTTTCTATTCATTTTGTAAAGCACTTTGAGCTACATTTTTCTGTATGAATATGTGCTATATAAATAAATGTTGATTGATTGATTGATTCATTCATTCAGGGACACATTGTGAAACATTTTTAGTTTATGTCTTATGGTGTTGACTCTTTTACTGTTCATACAAATATTTACACATTAAGTTTACTGAAAGTAAAAACAGTTGAAAGTCAGAGGACGTTTCTTTTTTTTTGCTGAGTATATTACTAGCAATTATTTTGCACTGTAACAAGCCACATTTTGAAAACTCTCAAATGATCTGACAAATTATGCACAGACACACTTGACATATTTCACATTCGCAAATACACACATTTGTTTGCCAGTGTACAGATCCAACTTCCAACAGCTTCCAGTACGTTAAAGAACAAACTTGAAAAGGGGGTCATCCCAAGATTCACTACAGGTTTCTTGAGCACATAAGTATAAAAGTATAAAATACTTGGAACAATAGGAATCTGTCCACCCAATAATATCATTACCTATTGTTTGGTTTGTGCATTTATCCAAGGCAACCTACAACATTTGATATATAATTTCTGTTGTTTTTCCATTTGGAGCATAATAAGGTGAAGTGACTTGCTCATGGTCACACAGTGTCAGTAGCAGAGATTTGGACCCTCAACCTCAGGGTTCAAAGCCTTATGTCATTTACCTCAGCGGTCAGATGTCAGAGCTGGGAATGACATCACACCAGAGTTGACCATGTTCCAGTAAAACATTCGGAAAACAAATATGGACTAATACAAGAAAACCTTTGTTATCCTTGCTCTATCTGAATAAATACTGTAGCAGTTGATAAAAATGCATTATGTGGTATTTTGCGTATCCAAACAATTCAGCAACAGGCTCGCAGATAGAGGTTGGACAGAACTGTGTGCGAGACTGATTTAACGAGACACAAATATACAGAAGTGGCAAAAAACAGTATAACATTAAAGTTTGTGGATTATTTTGGATTGATGTCATGATCTGAGGGGTTTTGACAGGCCAACCAATTTCAGAGATGGAAATCAAACTTAAGGGGACATTCCAGTTGAAACTTCCGACCTCTAATGGAATGCAGAATATTATCTTAATCTTCTTACTCCTATACAGGGCTAAGGAAGACGGAGCGTATCCAGGCAGCCATGGATGGAACGATCATGGAATACACTCAGATACACATTTAACGCTCCTGGGGAAAAGGCGGTCTAAACATATTGAACCTATTCATCCACCATGTAATTAATTTATAGATTTTCTGTTTTCATAAATTCCAAATGTCACACAATTACATACACATACTTAGTTAAGAACATACACACCAACATCAAAATACAAAAAAATAACTAATTTTGTCTTTCACACTACAGGCTTCCAGACTATAAAAACAACGTAAGGTGTGCAAAAATGTTCAGCACCCTAGTAATTTAATCTTTCTACCCAAAGCTGTTCATAATACCGGGCGGAAAACGCGCTTAATAAGCAGGCACATACACCATAAATAATTATGCACGTGTCTTCGTCGAACCAAAACTACAGTATGTCATGGTGGGATCATCGCACTGTCCAATTTAGACATGACGCAAGAATGTTTTAGGAATCAAAATAAATCAGTATAATGCGCGAAGAGTAAACTTGAAAAGTTGAAATTTAAGTGATATACTACAGTAAACGTCACAAACAGCCTACTCATCATGATTTAAAAATCTAAGAACTGAGCTAAATTGAAATAATTAAAATGCCTTAAATATACAGCCTGAAACACGAAGATGCAGTAGTGAGAAAAGCGGTACATAAATGGAAAGAATCAATATTATTATTGCTATGGTTGGACAGACAAGATAACAACACACAGTTCAGTTTTCGTACACGATTTGTGAGAGTTCACCCAAATGCAGTGCATTTTTAAATCTACAGTTACAGTAAACACCTCACGAATGTTTCCTTTCCAATTTGAAGACTTAGACCGAATCTGCCCAATGTAACTTTTTTCCACCAAACATTTTTTATGGCCCAATAAAAATAACGCACATAGCTTGCCTATGTCAGTGGGCATTTTGGCATGTACTAAAAACTGCAGAGCACACTTCTGATTAAACTTACGATGCACACGTAAAATAAGGGGAGTTCGGGTAAACGGCGAGAAATACGGGGAAAATCCTAACTGAGATGCACACCGAAACGAAGTTTAAAATCCAAACTCACCACTCGTCGTGTCTACGCTTAGAATCTCCCCGGCTTTCTGGATGCAAAACAAAGAGAAGTAAAAAGCGCCACCAAGGTGGCTCGAGCTTTCTTACCTGCTGACCACTCCGCGAGGCCCCCTGCTGTTCCGTACCCAAGCTTTTCCGTGAGCACAGGCTTCAGAAAACTGCTTCTGAGCCGCTAAACACTGTGCTTATCTATTCGCTCTCCTGCTACTTGACGCGAGCATTCGGCATTTGTAATCGAGGCGGGCGCAGCAGCCCTGAAGACGTCCGTTCGGCGGTGTTCTATTGGTCATGACGTCATTAAAAGGCGTGACCTTATCGCCGGGCTAAGCCCCCACTTCAAACTGACAGTAGACGCAGCTTGTCATAAAAATGAGTAACATGAATGATCGGTGAACACTCATATATTTGCCAGGTTGCGTAATTCAAATTTGACCTGCAGTGAGCACAAAAAAAGAGATAAAAGTAAAGCCAATGCAGGACCACTAACTCTCGTTAGGCCACTTCAAATATGACTGTTAGCAAAACCTGCATATCTTTATGAAGTGGAAATAACACCAGAGTGACATGGTCAATGACCAGGATGGGGTTTAAACCTGCCAGGGCTGTAAAAGAGCAGTTATACCCACTGTGCTGCTCAGAGGGCACAAATCAGACCCTCTTAAAAATAAAGTTTGCCAACGTGGTTCTTCAGAACAATGCGATAGAAAAGCCATATTTGTTTCGCAAAAGATGCCACGTGAAGGTTCCAGAAAGATACTTTATTTGCTTAGATCCGTAACTGGTTCCATAAATGATTTGTGCTATACCAATGTGCTCCTGATTTTAACAAGACTGTAGGTGATTACAATCACACAGGCTATGTTCAGCTCATTGTGATCTCTCAATATCCTGCTAGGAAGCCTACTATGAAAAAAAGATTTCTGTTTTATCCACGTATTAGGAACCTTTTCAAAGCCCAAAGGACCAATTTCATAGAGAGCCCTTACCAGAATTAAACAACTTTTTGTCAAATAATGGTTCTGTGTGGAACCACACAAACTTATAAAGTGCATTTAAGGAACCATTATTTTTAGGAATGCAGGCTAAATACATCAACTTGTTGTTATTCCTTTCCACTATGTATGTAAAGAAAAAACAAAATTCTAGACTGGACACCAATCATGTGTGGCAAGTCAATGTATTTTTTCCTATAAATAAGGGTGAGGAAAACAACATGGACATGACAAGAGTAGCCACACTACACTTAGAAATTAGCTTCTCATCTGGAACTGAATTAGTGTCCAAACATTGGTGGAGAAGAGTGTTTGATGAAAGGTGAATGGATGGATGAAGTGATCTGAGCATCAGGGACTGTATGGGTGTATGATCCACTATTCAAATTATACCTTACTTCAGATTTACCCATTTGATTTGTTGGCATTTCTTATTTGATGTACAGTTTAGTTGGATTTGCTGCACTGCTTGTGACATCCTCTTAATTACTGTATGTCTTATGTGTTTTGATTTGTAATTGTATTAAGTAATTACTTTGAAGCCAATTTATTGACTGTGATTAATGAAGAAAATGTGGATTTTTATATGTGCTTGGTAACCTTTGTATATCCAAGTATATATAACACAAAATAAAACAGCAATTCTCAGATTAGCATAGTCAATGCCATTACTTTATTATTGCTATTGAAGAGCAAAAAGCTGAAGACCGAAACCTGTCCTGAATTTGAAAGGGTATGGCTATCCATAGATCAGGGGTCTCCAACCCTTTTTCCTTTTAGAGCTACTTTTACAAAATGAAAATGGCCGAGAGCTCCTCATGTTTTCTAACGTTTATTCTCATAGCTTATTTCAACCCAAACAAACTGAATAAGCTTGTTTTGCCTGAACATTTACAAAATGTTGGTGTCCACAATTCACATTTTGCATTAAAACATCACAAAATATATTAAGTTCACCTGCAAGTGCATTTTGTATGTCTGTATGCATTTTCTAGTGTATCTCACACTATTGAGTTAAAACATGAATGCTGTCAGAACAAAACAATGCAATTCCAAATCCACAGATATGACTTCTTCATTTGTCATTTTGTTCCATGTCACTGTGTCACTTTATTCACAGGTCCAGTTGCATGTGTGATGTGTTTTTTTTTTTTTTGCATGGAGTCAACAAGAGAGGCAGGTGTCTGATGGAGTGGAGCCACTGAGGTTCACTCTTATGGAGTCATTTAAATGTTCGTCTGTCAGTCTTGTTCTGAACTTTGACTTCATGACGTTCATGTCAGACTCACAGAGGTATGCAGACCCAAACAAAGCTGACATTTTCAGAGCTGCTTGGTGAAGATTCTTATAGTTATCTGGCTCTACTAAGCTCTAGAAATTTTATGAATGTTGTTGAGATTTTAACTGAACATTATTTTGAAGGTTTACTAATATAAAATATATAAAATCCAATGTCTGCCTGTCTGTATGTCTGTCCGCTTTTCACGAGAGAACTACTTAACGTTACTTAACTTTTTTCTATAATTTGCTTGAACATTCTGGTTGATTTTGCGACTTCTCTCATTTTGCTATGTATCATAGTTCACTTGCCGTACCGATTTATTTGCACGAATCCGAGTAAAAGGCAGCGGGCCGAGGGGAGGGCCATCCTCACTCACTGGCCAGCTTTGGGGCGTCTTCCTTAACTCCGCTTAGCTAGCGGGCGAGAGAACAATTGAATTCAACTTTGGTTGATATTTAAAATAACCTGCTGCTTAGGACTTGATGAGTTTGAGTCTGGATATTCTCTTAAGTGTATGCCACATTGAAAAGATCGATTGCAATTCAGATTGTGGATTGTGATTTTGTGTTAAAGGGATTGTGATATGATTTTTTGGAAAGATCGCCCACCCCTAATTTGACTAATCAAGTTTTCAAATTTATGTAGGATTTAATAACCCTTTGGTGAGCTACTTGAAAAGGGGAAGCGAGCTGCCGGAAGGTCACAAGCGACATGTTGGAGATCCCTGCCATAGACTCATATTCATTTATGCTGAAAAGGATTTAGTTGTTTATGTCGACATAGCATTTTGATCAAGCAATGTGCAGAAGCAATTAAAAGGCAAATTAAAAGTTATATCATAATATTTCAAAGGATGTTATACTTAAACTCTTTCATGCGCTAGAAAGACTGCTTCTGGGGCATTCATTGTGTGCAGTTCTGGTCACCATGCTAGAAGACGTAACAGCACTTGAAGTTGTGCAGTGGAGAGCAACCAAGTGCATCCCAGGACTTAAGGACATGTGCTACTGTGACAGACAGACTGAGAATTAAACCTATTTAGTCTGGAACAGTGGAGACTGCATGGGGACCTCATCCAGGTGTTCAAAATCCTGAAAGGCATTAATCAAGTAGATCCAACAAATTTCTTTCAACTAAACGATGAACCACATATTCAAGGACATCAGTAGAAATTAAAGAGAAGAGCATTTAAAACAGGAGCTAGAAAGCACTCCTTTACACAAAGAGTTGTGGGAATCAAGAGCAAACTGCCGAGACATTAAGTTCGAACAGAAACCTTGACATCGAAGTAGGCAGTGTGTTGTAGTGGTTAAGGTTTTGGCCCTCAAACCTTCAGGTTGTGGGTTCAAATCCAGCTACTAACACTGTGTGACCACAAGTGAGTCACTCCACCTGCCTGGGCTCCAACTGGAAAGCCCAAAGAAATGAAACCAATTGTATCACAGATGTTGTGAATTGCATTGAATAAAGGTGTCAACCTTTAAGAAGAATCTGGATGAGATATTGGGACAGCTTAGTGATTAGCTAAACAAACAAGCTTGATGAATTGAATGGTCTCCTCTCGTTTGTCAAGTTTCTAATGTTCTATGCTGAAGGGGCACATTTTGGGTGGTCAATACAGATCAACTACAGTATATAAACTAAAAACACCAACAGTCCCAGCACTGATCTGTGTAGGATATCACCTTGCATATTCCACACGACAAAGAATGCTACTTTTTGGAGGTTTTTTTTTGCTTCACTTTAGAACATTAGAAAAATTGTGAAGAAAAGAGGCAATTTATTCCATTGATTATAGATCATCTAGATTCTCCAAAATGTTGAGAATTTAAAGTCCCTGAAGTCCTACTCTCCATCACACTACTCAGTTGTTTTTTTCATGTGTCTGCGGTTCTTTGCATGAAGAAAAATGTAATAAAATTTGTGCAAAATCTGCCCTCAACAAGTTTCTAACTTTCTCCCTGTGTTCTCGTTGAATAATTAATTTTAAAGTTATAGCTGGAATCCACTGTGCTAATTCCCTTCCTAATTTTAAACACGTCAGTCATGTCAAGTCTTCATCTCCGTTTGCCAGGCTTGAAAACGTTCAACTCCCTCAGTCTGTCCTCACAGATCATTGTCTGTCAGTCCCTGAATCAGCCTATTCGCTCTTCTCCAGACTTTCTCTAGCACTAGGGAAACCTCCAGAGGATTTGTAGCGGGGCCAGCGAATATCATGGAAAATGACAAGGTATAACAGTTATTAACATACTAGTAGGATAAATAGCAATATTATAATAAAAAGAGTACAAATACCACATAATCCATTGGCCTATTAAACACCATATTCACAAATTCCAATTTGAGGGAGCCATCTCCAATAGCCTACTGATGATGAATATTGTACTTAATAATTCAAATCTGATACCAACATGATTTTATATTCTTGTAAGTGGCTTGGTGGTTGGACTGGGATGGAAGGTGAAGCCTTGCCCACCCGTAAGGTCATAATGTAAGGACTTCGTGAGAGGAGGTGCATCCTGGTTGGAATGCTTAATGATTTCCATTCGTCGGAATAAAAGAATAATGGATGGACCAGGGGATTCTGATCAGTTCATCCTCCAGTATGAGAGGTGGCAGTATTCCTCTGGTTTGGCCCCAGCCTGGACACCCACAAGGTTGCCTGGGACTTATAGTCTTGAATGGCAGCCCTGTTGGGGTCCTTAGATGCCGTCAGGGGGTACTGTTGGGAATACACTTCCATACAACCTGGAAGTGCTTCCATTGTGGTTGAAATTTAACATCTTATTAAAGAAATAAACGTCCCCTAACAGGACAATTCAGTAATCAGGCAGGAGAAAAGCTGTTCATTGTATCTTTCAATTACTCCTCGGGAAAATGCCTTGGAGGGAGCATTCATTAAAAGCAGTCTGTTACAATATAGGTCAGAATAAAGAGAAACAAAGGCTAGAGGTTCATTTTATAAACTGTTGAATTTACATACAGTGTCAATCAATGCATACATTTTACTCAGGTTGGTTCATTGGTTTACACCCAAATGATTTATATAAAATAAAAGTCTGTTATATTATATTCTGGTTCTTCTTATACCTTTTGAGATGAGATACCACCCTTGAAATTTCTGTGCATATAACAACTGTCCATTCTCGTTCATAGGACATCTGCTGATTTCTTAATCATCTCTTAGTCATCCTTCAGTACATTTTGTATATTACATCAACCTTTCTTCTGGTACATTCTTTATTTACTTGACCATCTCAGTATTTTTCCTAAACCAAATCTTATATTTCAGTGTACATTTTATTGTTCACTTGACCTTCATTTGGTTTCCCACATTTATTAACCTTTTATGGTATTTCTTTAAGACGAATGCTATGTTACCGTAAAATGATTCTTCCACACCATTATTATAGACCTTGGAGCAGCAAAAACTGGTTACTAATTAATGAATGAAAACCTGCAGCTAGTGCACCCCACCAGGTCTGGAGCTTGACACCTCTGGTTTAGGGTATCTCCGGGTTTCCGTCAATCCTGTGATTGCGTGCATGCATGCATGTGTGTGTGTGTTGTTGTCCATGCACACTTAAAAATAAAGGTGCCATTTCACCCTTAGTCGCTCCCCGTCGTGGTGGTCAGAACAGGCTCCAGGATCCCACAAGGCTGCACTTCAAAAACTCAGTTCAGGAAACACAGATACAATGAATACATTCTCATTTCATTGTCAGCACTCGTAAAAATAAAGGTGCCAGAGTGCTTCTTCGGAACGATGTCATTTTTTGATCCCCAAAAGACCCATCCTAATGAAGTTTCCTGAAAGAACAATTTATTTTTTTAGATTCGTAACCGCCTAGTTAATAGCTATGAGTAGATGGGAACGGAAATGGCTCATGATTTTAAAATGGTTCTTTTAATCTGTTATTGCCCTGCTAGGTAGCTTACTATACATTAAAGATTTATTTTTTTTAGAGGTTCTTTAAAGCACAGAGAACCAGCTTCATTTGCAAAGAACACTTTCCAGAATGGAAGAGTGCTTCATCAAACAATGGCTGTATGACGATTCATACAACACAGTAAAGAATAATTAAATGCCATTAAAGGACCATTATTTTTTAAGAGTGTGCCTTGCCCTCCACCTCTGCTGAGCTCTGCCACTGATTTGCTAGTTGCGTAATTTATGAGCAGATGGGGCTCAGAAAGTGAATATAGACATTACAATCATTAGATCAAATGACACATACACCGTGCTCCAACATCGAGCCCTAACTTTAAACACACTTTACTGTAATTATTGTATATTTCCTTTTAGCAGGAAAAGAATTTGCGGCACCGTAAATGACAAGATAATTAAGTTGTCTTGCTTGGTATGTGTAACATAGAGAGCTTCAAGCAGGAACTGGCTTTGAATTATTAAATGGAAATAGTCTGTTAGATTGTAATTGTCATCTTGTACGATAATTACAAAATCACCCTCTGCGTCGAGAATTCTATAAAAAGACTAATTGAATTTATTTATGAAGAACATTCTTTGACTAATGTTACTTCATCCGAATACCAGAACAGAGTTTCAGTATTTTATTGGATTAAAGAGTCTTTTACAGAGTCGTTTGCAGCTCTTTGAGCCTCTGGTCCCCTCAATGACTTTGGTGACTCTGTTAACCATTTGCAGCTTTTAAAATGGATCAGCTTCAATTTCTTTTAACATCCTGTGCTCATCTGAGTCCACAAAGGTCTTTTTGATCAATGGTGGATTTAGATCAACAGTAAATGGTGAAAAAAGCCTGACTCTTGATGATGAGTGAAAGACATCCAGTAAACGAGGGCATGGCAGCTTAGAACAAACCTAAATTTAATTGCACCTTCGAAAACAAAGAGCATATTCTGAACATGGTGGCAAGCAAGAATGACCCTACACAAAAAAATAAACTATAACTGTTTTCTAATGAGCAAAAGACAAAAAAATACAAAATTAAAGAGTGCAACATTAAAAAAAAAAAAGTAAATATAGCTGTGTTCATATTAGTACTTTGCATTTGTTTAACCACTTGTAGGAGACATGAGTAACAAACGCTACTGAATTTGTTTTCAGCAATCTTTTGTGTGGCCTGTACTCCTGTACATATATTTAAGGCATTGCCAATTGATGCCCATTGATGCACTAAGATCCCACCCTGAGTCATTCCCTGTCCTGTGTTTGTGGTGGTCAGGATAAGCTCCATTTTCCCAGAAACCTGCACTTCAAAATTTTGCTTCAGAAAACATAGGTACATGGAGTAAGTTCTTATTACATTGCCAAGGTCCTGCCTGTCTTGGCAATTACCACCTATGCCTGCATCGCACCCATCCGTCGCCCTACGGGCATGTCGCACTGAGTGGAGACCCTGCTGCAGACCCTTGAGGGAATGCTTGAGGGAATTATATGTCTAGGCTGGCTTGGCAACACCTTTCTTTCTTTCTTTCTTTCTTTCTACATTTATATAGTACTTTTCTCACTACTCAAAGCACTTTGTTGGGATTTCCCCAGGAAGAGCTGAGGATAGGGAAGTTTGAGCTGACCTGCTTACCAGCGGTTTCAGAAAGTGAGATGGGAATAGATATGATCAATTCTAATTTCAACTAATTCTATTTTTTTGTCAGTTCAAGTCTACTTCTGCATTTCTATGAATTTTTGGTTTGACATACTTTATTATTATTTATTAATTAAATAATTAAGGGGAAATTGTCTTTTCGCATGTCCTCAGTACCCTTCTGGAGCTGCCCACCAGGACATTGTTCAGCAGCTTTATGACTCCACGGCACAATGAAGAGCTGCTGCTATTGCACATGACTGTAGTTTCATTGGATAGTAATGACCCCCCGTGTATCCCAGTTCCAAACTAATAAATCATTCTGCGTTGTGGACTTATTTATAACTTGTGTGACTCCTCTTCAGCCTCTGGATGGCAGGGTTTTCCATTAAGAACCTCTAAAACAGGGTTTCTTAACCTGAGGTCCATGGACCCCAAGGAGCTTTATGGATGGCTTTAAGGGGGTCCGTGAGGGTCCAATAAAAATTTACATTTATATTCACTATGCAGCCTGGTGCTGCTGAAAAGTCGAAATAGTTTGATATGTGTGTCACCTTGTCGAAGACCACTCCACAGTTTCATATTCTTATTCAAGGCAAACAAGAACAGTCTTCTCATTGAAATAAAGCAGATATCTAGAGATTAGATGTAGTAGTAGTAGTAGTGATGGCAGTAGAAAACATAGTAGTAGTAGATCTGTTTTAATTTGCACAATAGGATTGTATTTCATAATTATAATGAGGGGCCATTACTTTTTGCATATATAAGGAGATTGTTTACATTAAAGTTTAATAATTCTTTGTGTATGTCATATATGTATGAGACAATTACATCTCGATAAATAAAGTACATTATATTAATTTCATGCAAAGTTGTGTTTATATGAACATTTCTGGGGAAGGGGCGGCACGGTGGCACAGTGGTTAGCACTGCTGCCTCGCAGTAAGGAGACCCGGGTTCACTTGCCGGGTCCTCCCTACGTGGAGTTTGCATGTTCTCCCCGTGTCTGTGTGCGTTTCCTCCGGGTGCTCCGGTTTCCTTACACAGTCCAAAGACATGCAGGTTAGGTGCATTGGCGATCTTGGTGTGTGGGTATGTGTGTGCGCCCTGCCCGAGGTTTGTTTCCTGCCTTGCACCCTGTTTTGGCTGGGATTGGCTCCAGCAGAGCCCCGTGACCCTGTAGTTAGGATTTAGCGGTTTGGATAATGGATGGATTTCTGGGGAAGGGGGTCCATAACTTTCATGAGATTCTTAAAGGGGTCTGTGACTCAAAAAAGATTAAGAATCACTAGTCTGAAGCAACAAAAATAATGATGTGACTTAGTGACTAGGGACACGGATAGTAAAGCAGAAGGTTGGTGTACCAACGTTTAGGAATTCATTTTAGTGTTAAAGGCACAACATTACAGTCTTTTGACCTTTACACACATGTACTCCATGACAGAAAGTGTGTATTTAGTTAGCTTAACGTAAGCAGTTCCTTACCAGTAATGGCCTGAGCTGCCCACACGGCCCCCTGTAATTCCTTGTGACCAGCTCATTGACACTATGTGATTCACAGGCTCACTGAGTTTTCTGTTTTAGGTGATAGTAACTGGTTGATGCCTGTGAAGATACACATTGGGGAAGTGATGGCTCTGTTTTAATTTCTTAAGTATTGCCTCCTGCAAATGGACCACCATTCCGTTACTGACTGTTTACCTCTAAATAAGGTGCCAGCATGAGAGATGTTTATTCCAGGTTTTTAAATTAGTGAGGATTAAAAGCTAAGTAAAGGTAAATGCTTGTCACGCATGTGCACCTCAGGGTCATCTTCCAGGCTCACCTAAAGTAAGTAATACCACCCCGGGGCAAGAGGGGGCGCTGCTGTTGACAGACTTGTCTCCTTCTTCCCTCACAGCCTGTAGAAGAAGGGGGTCCTTGAGGGCACCCAGCTAAAGGAAGCCCCACCCCTTCTGGTCCTCAACATATAAGAGCAGAGTGACCACAGCGATGGACAACACATTCTGATGTGGGCCTGGCTGAAGTGAAATAAACCACGTTTACGAAAAGAGGACTTTTGTTTCCCTTTGACCAGCACGAGGAAAGTGATGATTTTCATTATTTTCTGCTATTATTTGTGGAAATAACAGAAATTTGTTGCCAGCTGGCAGTGCAACCACCCTCTCTGCATGCTGTAAATACACAAAGGCCAAGGCACTGGTACTCTCAAGAGACATTCAAAAGACCACTCTTTGATAACGAGAAGAAATCCATAATGATGATCTCACGCGTAGACTAAGTGCACTGAGCAGTTTAGACCAGATTCTAAGTGTAATGGATCTCAGATGTTGAGTGATGTCACACAAGGCCTCAGTCAAAGATTTTTTTCAGAATGCGAAAATCCTTAAAAAGCATAAAACAGTCAAATATGTCAATGATTGGCGTCTTCCTCCCCAAAATAAAGTCAGAAGATAAGAATGCTTCCGTCACACACACCAAAGCTGTTGGAGCGGCCCGCCCCCCCATGCAGCAGCAGTTCACTGACCTACAGACACGTTGCTCTTGACTCACACTGCTGTCAGTCTGACATCCTGCCTCTGGAGCTTCTTCTGACACTTGAGCACTTCTACCCAGAAGACACTCCTCCCAACCACCCCCCTGTCTGCAACACTGGAGAGTGAAGTGTTAGTAAGAGCCCTCATCTGGGCTGTCAAACACGGCACAAACCAGCTCAGTCTGGATTAATGAATGAATTCAGGGTCCACCTGGAACATAAATCTTGAGAAATGGGGTTTTCCAGAATGATGGTACGCCTAGGGCAGTTTGGTTCTACGTCACTTTGCAAGAGCGGTCAGGGTGGCACCAAGAAGAGTTTAATGGCTTTAAAATAAATAATCCCATACAGTGGATTCAGAAAGTATGGAGACCCGTCACTTTATGTACACTCTATTGGGATGAAGATTTACTTTTAAATGGATACATTTGCCTTTTTCGTCCACCCTTAACAACCCATAATATAGTGAAAACATGTTTTCGGAAGGGTTTAAAAATTTATGAAAAATCAAAAACTAAAATCTCTCATTTACACAAGTGCTAGGTGTGTTATTCAGCTTCGCCTGGGAAATTTCACAAGAATAATGGGTGTCAGTTATAGTGTAATCGGTTAATCGGTGGTATCAAAAGTACTATGTAACTTAGTGCTTTTCTCTGTGCAATATTTGTAGGCTTTGTTTGTAGTGGTTAAGGCTTTGGACTTCAGACCCTGAGGTTGTGGGTTCAAATCCTGCTACTGATGCTGTGTGACCCTCAGCAAGTCACTTCACCTGCCTGTACTCCAATTGGAAAACTCAAAGAAATGGAACCAAATGTATCATAAATATTGTAACTGGCCTTGAATAAACGCACCAGACAAATAAAAAGTAACAATAATAATAATAGTATTAGGTCACTAGAGCTGCTTACTCTTGAACATACTATATAGAATTGCCCATGAGGAACCCATTTCAGCATTAGGCCAGTTTCTGCTTTTCCTAGTCACTTGGCTTTTGTTGACAGTCATTGAAAAACTAATTTTCCAGGATTGTCAATGGACACTCACTAACTCGTGATGACAAAGTGTCACTCTCAGTAACCCACAATGACAAAGTGAAAGCATGTTTTCAGAAAGGTTTGCAAATTTATTACAAATCAAAAATTAAAATTTCTCATTTACACAAGTGCTAGTTGTGTCATTGAGCTTTGCCAGGGAAATTTCATAAGTCTAATGGGTTTCAGTTATAGAGCTGTCGGCTAATCGGTGGTATCAAAAGTACTATGTAACTTAGTGCTTTTCTCTATACAATATTCGCAGAGGTTTTTAACTGTAGTGATTAAGACTTTGGATCTCAGATCTTGAGGTTGTGGGTTCAAATCATTCTACTGACACTGTGTGACCCTGAGCAAGTCACTTGACTTGATTGTGCTCCAATTGGGGAACCGAAAGAAATTCAACCAATAGTATCTCACACATGTTGTAAGTGGCCTTTAATAAAGGCACCAGAGAAATCAAAAGTATTAATAATAATCTATCCACTATATAAAAAAATCTTGGCTCGAGACGTGAATATCTCGGAAATACACTTTGAAGTCTCGCGAGACTTCTTGCACATCGCACCCTACTTACAAACAATTTCTCGGGGACACTTTAACGTCCCACAAGACAAGGAAGTGAGACAAAAGGACAGCTGCTGTACAGGCTTTTAAATGATCGACGTGCAGCGCGACAAGCAGACCAAGCAGCTCGGTAGCAGTTAGCAGACAGCCAGCAGCTGATCCATGCTTAGCGTGAATTCAGCCCCCACCCATCACAACGTGAACGGCAGAGATGCAAAGTGACTAACATGAAGCACACCCCCGGGGGTGGGGGTTGTGGGGTGGGTGAGCGAAGCGAGTAGGGTGCGTAATAATAATAATAATAACCAGTAATGGCGGACTGCACAATAAAGTGCCGGGAAAACACCTGACATATACTTTTCATTCTCTTTCTCTGTATGTTTTGCATTTGTTTGCTCAGAGTTTGATGCGCTTGCTGCTTCCTGAGCAGCTCTTCTTTTCTCTGCTCTGGTGGTCCGCTTCTTTTCTTCTTCTGTCAGCATCTTTTCGCGTTAAAACTGATTAAGTCGGTTTTTGTGTTGCAATTACTTGGTACATTTTTTTCTTAATTTTTCACTTAAGTGCGAATCTGCCTCATGAATGATTTAAGATATGAAGAGGTAGAGGAAGTGACGGTGAAGGTGGTAGGGATGAGAATGGCTCCTGTACGCATGCGCCGCACGGCCACGCTGCTGCCGAGAGAAGGTTCTATAATAAAATAAAATAAACATAAAAAGAGTAATAAAAATCATCATCCTGAAAGCAGACAGTAGAGGTCATGTAGTATATGTGTACCAAATTTCTGGTCAATAGGTCAAACGGTGTGAGAGCTACAGGTGATTTAAAATCCTGGACAGACAAATGGACAGCCACGGTAGCGTATTATATAAGAAGATAATAATAATAATAACTAGGGGGCTCCGCCCCCTGTTCGCTTCGCTCACCCATCCCGTGTTTGGTTTACCGGATATACAATACAATACAATTTATTTTTGTATAGCCCAAATTCACACAAGAAGTGCTGCAATGAGCTTTAACAGGCCCTGCCTCCTGACAGACCCCTAGCCTTGACTCTCTAAGAAGACAAGGAAAAGCAGTTCAAAGAGAGACCCCTTTTCAGGTAGGTTGGGTGAGCAGTGGGTGTCAAAAAGAAGGGGATCAATACAATACAATACAATACTTAGAACAGAATAAATCCTCAATACAGTATAAAAATAAACATTCTAAAAGTACGGAGTAGAATTTAACAGTAGATGATATCACATAATATGATTTGGATTTGTTTAGAGTCCTGGAGACCTCATTCATCAAGCTGCCTCCCCCATTTTGCCATTCCACATCTGAAATAGTGCTAATCCCATGAAAGGACCCCTCTTTCCTACGATTCCTGCAATCCTCCATCAGGGATGACTTTACCTTAGGTAGGCAATATACAATTTAAAGAGATTGTTATTTTCTTGGGAATTGTTACATCTGCATTATTTTCACTTTTACTTTAAAAACTTTTGTAAAAACAATACTTGTCCTTTATTTTTGGCCCCGTGCGTGGTTACATCTCTTCCTCGCCAGACGTATAATGCTGCTTGTGTTGTGGTGCTGTCTTCCTGTTGCTGGCGAGCTGCACGTTTTGCTTGTCTCTTGTCGTTGTTTTAAGAGCTGGGAGCACGTGATGCTTGTCTGACAGATGGAATCCAACAACTGCTAGGTTAGATGTCTGTGGACTTGTTTTAAATGATGGCTCACTGCCTGGTCTTCCGTGATGTTGTAAAAACAATACTTGTCCTTTATTTATGGCCCCAGGCGTAGTTAAATTGCGTGGCGTTTGTAGCTGTTTGGAGGGGAGGCTGCTGTCACGTTGCCTTTCGATCTTTTTAAAGCCTGTACAGCCGCTGTACTTTTTCCTACTTTGTGTCTCTGTTTCTCGCATTGTGATCGCTTCTCCATCATCATAAATATACACCTGACCGAATTGTGTTTTCTTTGAAATTAAACTCGTCGTTGGTTTCATTTATAACGTATTGTCCTTTATACGCTTCATATGCACTGAGACACCTGTATCTGTGTGTGCTGTTTCCCTTTGCACTACTGTTTTGTTTTTTTTTGCCCATTCTCTTTCGTCTCGCGGTTGTTTTATTTGTCTTTCGTGATCTTAACGTGAAGATCACGTATCGTCTCCTAGTCATTCATTCCACAGGATTTTTTTTTATAATAGAGACATAATAGTATTAGGTCACTAGAGCTGCTTACTCTTCAACATACTATGCACAAATGTCCATGAGGAACCCATTTCAGATTTAGGTCAATTTCTACTTTTCCTAGTCACTTGGCTTTTGTTGATACAATACAAATTTTACAGGAGTGTCAATTGACACTCACTAACTCATGATGACAAAGTGTTACTCTCAGTAACCCACAATGACAAAGTGAAAGCATGTTTTCAGAAAGGTTTGCAAATTTATTACAAATCAAAAACTGAAATCTCTCATTTACACAAGTGCTAGTTGTGTCATCCATGCAGCTTTGCCAGGGAAATTTCATAAGACTAATGGGTTTCAGTTATAGCACTGTCGGTGAATTGGTTGTATCATAAGTACTATGTCACTTAGTGCTTTTCTCTATATAATATTTGCAGGGTTGGTTTGTAGTGGTTAAGGCTTTGGACTTTAAACCCTGAGGTTGTGGGTTGAAGTGACAAAGTGTCACACTCAGGATTCCATAATGACAAAGTGAAAGCATGTTTTCAGAAAGGTTTGCAAGTTTATTAAAAATCAAGAACTGAAATCTTTCATTTACAGAAGTATTCAAATTCTTAATTCAGTACCTTGTAGAAGCCCCTTTGGCAACAGTTCTGGCTTTGACTCTTCTTGGGTAAGTTTCTACAACCTTTGCACACCTGGGTTTGGGCAGTTTATCCCATTTTTCTTGGCAGATCCTGTTACGTTCCGTTAGATTAGATGGAAGACATCTGTAAGCTGCCATCTTCAGGTCTCTCCACAGATGTTCTGAGGGGTTTAAATCTAGGCTTTGGCTAAGCCACTCTAGGACAGTCATAGGCTTGTTGTGAGGCCACTCTAGCATTGTCTTAGCTATTTGCTTCAGGTCATTGTATTTCTGACCAGGGGTGTAGCTGGAGTTCGTGCCACTCAGGGCAGGGCAGTGCTTCAGTTTGCCGCCCTCCAAAATATCTGAATATGTTAACATATTTAAATAGAAAATTAAAATGGCATACAGAGAAAAATTAAGATAAATTTTACATAGATTTATTCACATATAGAGAAATTATGTTATATTTATAAGCATTTGTATAGATGCATTGATAAGCCGTGTTCTAATTATTAGTTTAATATAATTACGCTGCGTAAACCAGAGCCAGTGTAGTGTACAAGTGATAACGAAAGAAAATTATAAATTGTATGAACTTGGCCTGGACACAGACAGGCGGACATGTTGTCTTAAAACCACCACACGTTTATTTTACAGTATTTACAATTAATATAATGGTCACAAAGACCCAGTCCAGTGGTCACTCAGACCTAGTCACGTGCACAAACCCCAAACCAATCACAGTCCTGGCCACAATGCCTTGTCTTCGGGCCGCCTCCACAGCTCCTCTTGCCTCGTCCTCCTTCCACCCGACTCTAGCCTCGAATGAATGGAGACGGCCCCTTTTACAGAGGACCCGGATGAGCCCCAGGTGTTCCCGCCATTCCTCCTCTAGCCACGCCCCAGCGTGGCGGAAGTGCTGGCTGTCCTCCCGGCTGCTCTCCGGGCGCCGTCATAAATCTTCCCCCCAGCACTTCCTGGTGTGGCGGAAGTGCTGGGGTAACAGGTCCCCAAGGCACTGGGGTGCCTCCTGGCGGTGACCATGGGCCCCTACAGGGTAGGGCTTCCATGCCCTGTACCAGTGGCCCCCAAAACAACCCGGAAGGCAACCCCCACATGATCCAGGGTGGGTGCAGACCCACATCCGGTCCTTCCTGTCGTCCCGGCCGGGTCATGGCCCCTGGCATCCCTGACAATTGTAAATTAGTTGTTTATCTTTCTAGAAATTATTATTGGTGTAATGTTTATGTTTATTTTCGTTATTACCTCATAAATGTCAACTGCGGTGTCTGATTCCATCACAGAAGGACAGTCTGAAAATCATTTTTGAAGCATTTGTGGATAAAAATGAGAGATTTTACTTTTTTCATTCATGAGTGATATTTTTCCAAACCCTGCTGCTTACACACAAATTGTACTGAGCCTTTCGGCCAATAATGCCACCCCATAAATGTGCCACCCGGGGCGGATAGCCCCCTCCGTCCGCCTCTAGCTACACCACTGTTTCTGACAGGTGAACTGTTATGCCAGTGTAAGGTTGTGTGCCTACTGGGACAGGTTTTTTTCAAGGTTCTCTCTGTATTTGGCTGTGATATGGGATGTACTAATATGAATAATGAATAATGATGTGCGATGTGTTTCCTACATCTTATGCATGTGTTACGCATTAGACCCAGTTACGCATGTGCATTTGGATCAACCTCCAGAATCTTATGAGGTGTGTACTTCCACCACGCGCTAACATTATCTTCTGTTTGTCCCTCCACAATGCTCGGTGAGGGCAATTGACTCCACCCCCTAAAGTTTTCCCATTACATATCCCGTATTTCCTGGAAGGAGGCATTAGGAGGCATCACTCAGTACAAGAATGCACCACAGGGCAGAACTCCTTCCCAGCCTGACTTTACTGGGCTTAACAGCCAAGAGAAACATTCCTCATGAGGACCCTGCTATTTTATTGTTATTTGCGCTATTGAGCACATGTTTATGTTGAACTCTCACTTATTAAATGGGGATGACTGAGTTGGCTCCTGAATGTTCTCTCTTTTATCGGCCCCCAGTTCTAGTGATAAAAGCATGTGCTAGAAAAACACAGGAAATTGATGGGTTAATTGTGCTTCATCTAACAACTGCTCTATTTTAAGATTGGTTGGCTTGCCACATGACTGGATAGAACTGGTAAGAAGGGGTGGTTTGTGATCATAATAAGCCAAAGGTGCAGAAGCACAAAGTACGGCCTGTGAGACTGCAGCAGGGGCTAAAACACTGACTAATGGAAGATTTGAGAAGAAAGATAGGACCTGGATGGGACTGTTCAAGGTGTCAGAGACCACCTAGAGTTAGCGGCAGGTTAGCCCCTTCTCTTCAATGCCCCATTTTTCCCAAACATACTGCAGAAAAATGTGAAAAAGACATAAATACCAGTTAAGACTTATAATGACTGAATAAAAAGGTGAGCCTGTTTCCCTGCTTGATTACTGTATATGCAGTTTATTAATGATAAATGACACTTGCAGTCAATCCTGGTTTGGTATCTCTGTCAATAAGTGTCACTGGAAGATATCAGTTCCGGACCAATAGATAAAAGACTAGCGGTTCAAATGGTGATGTGTAGGTATAGGTCAAGAGGGGTCCATCTTTTAAAGCAGGCTACAGTATATTCATTCTTCCTTCAATTCTGACCAGTCTCCCTGTGTCTACTGCTGAGGAGCACCCCCTTAGGTGATGCTGCCTCCACCATGTTTCATGGTAGGGATTGTTATGGTGTAAGATTTTGCATATAACTTGAAAATATTTTTTATATCTTTATTTGTATTTTTGGCAAGCAATGCAATTTAGTCTTACATTAGTGAGAAGCATTCATGTTTACCCCCCTTTATGACTGAGTCTCTTTGAATTTTACGACAGAGTTGGGGAAGTGCTTGACACCAATGTTTCTCTGCGAGAGTCTCTCTCTCATCCCCCACAAAAAGCCAGGTTGCCTAACTGCCAAGCTTTACCTCAACAAATTTCTCCCCATTGGTCTGAAGTATGGTTGTCTGGAATTGGCTTGTAATAGAAGCCTTTAAGTACCATGATGCCCTATTGGCTCTAGGGGTTGGATAGAACATCTATAAATTTGCTCACTCCCTCACACTCTCTCTCTCTTACTAACATCTGATGAAGGAACATCTCTCTCTCTTACCAAACTGATGAACTGAAAGGGCAACACAATGGAGAGCACAGCTCGGCAGCCATACTGAACAGGCATACGGCCTGTTTTGAAGAAAGCTATCAATAATGCCTTAACTAGAGACATTAAGTAACTAACAAGTCAGTGTGCCTCCTGAACTACACATCACCATTTAATCAGGTTTTATGGTTGCCAATATTCAAATGTACTTTGCATATTCTTATTATTTATGAATATTATCAATAATACATTATTTTATGTGTAACTTAACGCCTGCTTGTCTTTTTACTACACCTAATTGTTAGTTATAGATATAGAAGGGAAGGTCGGGATAAGTTATATACTATAATACCTTATAAACAGTGGTAAGTCTGTGAGATTAGGCATTCTGACAAAGGCTTCTTATTAATAATACAAAAGGGGAAAGTAGACTCTGCCAAGACAAAACAGGATGATACTAGGCAGCTGGTGAACAGTGCCTGGTCTTTGTCAGACATGGTGCTTGGACCTCTGCACAAAACACAGTTCAGTTTTTGTCTCAATAGACCACAAAATCTTCTTCCTCAAACTGTCAAGCTGGCTTCCGTCTAGCCACTCTGTTATAATCTCTTGATTGATGGAGTACCACTGAGATGCTCATCCTTCCAAAAGGTTCTCCCACCACAGCAGTGGGCTTGTGAAGCTCTGTTAGAGTGACCATTGGGTTCATGATCATCTCCATGACCAAGGCCCTTCTTTACAGGTTACTCTGTTTGTCCAGAATGTCAGCTCTAGGAAGAGTCTTGGTGGTTCCAAATATATTCCGTCTTACAACTATCGAGGCCACTGTGTTTCAGGAAACGCTCAAAGCTTTACAACTGGTTTTATCCCCTTGACCTGATGTATCCCTTACCACAATATGATTGTGGAGGTCTACAGAGAATTCTTATATTTCATGGCTTGGTTTATGACGTGTCATACAGTGTGAATAATAGTACCTTGTATAAACAGGTATGTGTCATTCTAGATGATGGCCAGTCAATTTAGGAAGTCACTGCGCACTGGAGAGATTCTCAAGGACTGGAAAATGGCAAATATCATCCCATTATATAAAAAGGGTGACAGGGCAGATCCAAGCAACTATAGGCCAGTAAGCTTAACATGCATCACAAGGAAATTAATGGAAGGAATTATTAACTCTTTTAGGGCTAATTTGTTTTTTTTGTTTCTTTTCTCCCAGGGCTGAATATTTCTCCAAAAACTAACTGTTTTAAAAAAAAACTACACAAAGCAATTATTTAACTTATCAAATCAACAAAAAATATTTACTTTTGACAAATGCTACTGTCTTGCATGTTGTATGAGCTTGCATACTCTATAATTTTACATACATATTACATACATGTTACACAGCAAAGTCCTGCAAAGTATGATCAAAGTATAAAAAGATTGAGTAGCACCTAGGAAGGACCGGAGTTAATTCTGAACAGTCAGCATGGGTTCAGAAGAGGGAGGTCATGTTTTACTAAAATGCTGGAATTCTATGAGGAGGCAACAAAACGATATGATCAAAGTGGAGCATATGATATTATTCATCTGGACTTTCTGAAAGCATTTGATAAGGTGCCACATGAGAGGCTGGGCATCAAATTAAAAGAAGTGGGAGTTCAGGGTGATGTTTTTAGATGGATGCAGAATTGACTCAGACACAGGAAGCAGAGGGTGATGGTGTGAGGAACCTCATCAGAACTGGCCAATGTTAAGGGTGGTGACCAGCGGTGGTCAATGGTGGGGTGGCTGCTATTTTTAATATATATATAAATGATTTAGATAGGAATATAAGTAACAAGCTGGTTAAGTTTGCAGATGATATCAAGATAGGTGGATTAGCAGATAATTTGGAATCCGTTATATCATTACAGAAGGACTTGGATAGCAGACAGGCTTGGGCAGATTTGTGGCAGATGAAATTGAATGTCAGTAGATGTAAAGTATTACACATAGGAAGTAAAAATATTAGGTTTGAATACACAATGGGCGGTCGGAAAATCGAAAGTACACCTTATGAGAAGGATTTAGGAGTCATAGTGGACTCTAAGCTATTGACTTCCCGACAGTGTTCAGAAGCCATTGAGTAGGCTAACAGAATGTCAGGTTATATAGCGCCTTGATGTGTGGAGTAAAAGTCCAAGGAGGTTCTGCTCAACCTTTATAACACACTGGAGAGGCCTCGTCTTGAGTACTGGATGCAATTTTGGTCTCCAGGCTACAAAATGGACATAGCAGCACTAGAAAAAGGTCCAGAGAAGAGCGACTAGGCTGATTCCAGGTCTACAGGGGTTGAATTATGAGGAAAGATTAAAAGAGCTGAGACTTTACAGTTTAAACAAAAGAAGATTAAGAGGTGACATGATTGTAGTGTTTAAAATTATGAAAGGAATTAGTCCAGTGGATCGAGACTTGTATTTTAAAATGAGCTCATCAAGAACACGGGGACACAGTTAGAAACTTGTTAAAGGTTAATTTCACACAAACATTAGGAAGTTTTTCTTTACACAAAGAACAATAGACACTTGGAATAAGCTACCAAGTAGTGTGGTAGACCATAGGACTTTAGGGACTTTGAAAACTCAACTTGATGGTTGTTTTTTAGAAGAATTACGTGGATAGGACTGGCGAGCTTTGTTGAGCTGAATGGCCTGTTCTCATCTAGAGAGTTCTAAAGTTCTAATTTAGCTTTCCACAAGCGGACTTCAATCAAGTTCCAGACATGTTGTCATGATAAAAGCAAACAGAATTTACCTGAGCACAACTTGGAACACCACAGCAAAATCTTACTTGTAAAATACATGAATGAGAGATTTCAATTTTTGATTTATAATATACTTGCAATTCTTTCTGAAAAATGTTTCACTTTGACATTAGGGGTTATTGGGTGTAGCTTGATGCACAAAAATGGCAAATTTATCAATTTAAGATTAAACCTACAACACAATAAAGCATCCAGCTAGCCAGGGGGTCTGAATACTTTCTGAATCCACTGTATGGCTCCTTTCTCTAATGAAATCCCTAGGAGTTTTACTGATCCGTTACATTTCCACAATGGCAGGTAAAGTGATTGTCTCAAGATCACGGAGAGAGGTGCTATGGTGAGACTGAATGTCCACCCTGTACAATACCTTAGCCACTATGGTGTCCTGGACATCTAAACAAGCACATCACACACACAAGACACTTTAAAGGCACAGTATAATTGGTTACATCTTTCTACTGAATGACCACTGCCAGTATAAGTGACTTGCTCAGGGTCAAATGGGAGCTGAAACATCAACCTTCTGTTTCACAGTTCAAGTTCAAGTTATTTTCACTTGTGTACAGAATACTAAGATTCATACTTACATGGCTCCCTCAGACTTGTGGCAGCAGAATACAAGACAATACATGCAATACAATATCAGGCAATGGACAAGATAGCCAAGAACTTGAAAACTGCTGACCCTTTCCATAATATCCCCTGTGATTAAAGTGTAATCTGCCTCCTGCTTTCTAAAATTCAGGAAAGACCAGCCTTTCCGGACATTAAGACTGAGACTGTTGACTTGGCCTCATTGTATCAGAAGGCAAACCCCTGTAAGGCAGCTCATCATCACTTGTGATTATGGTGTCTTCAACATCAGGAATTTTAATTTGCCCCAGCAGCAGGGTCTCTGAAAGCCATCTCGGGGACTTGTGTAACTGCAGTTTTAATTCCATCTAACTTCTGTTCTTAATAGGAATCCTGGCCTAATTAAGCCAGCTGTTAATTCTCAGTATGTATGTTTTTGGGGTCAATGTACAAATTCCGGGCAGCACGGTGGCACAGTGGGTAGTGCTGCTACCTCGCAGTTAGGAGACCTGAGTTTGCCTCCCAGGTGTGGAGTTTGCATGTTCTTCCCGTGTCTGTGTGGGTTTCATCCGGGTGCTCCGGTTTCCTCCCACAGTCCAAAGACATGCAGGTTAGGTGCATTGCCGATCCAAAATTGTCCCTGTGTGGGCTTGGTGTGGGTGTGTGTACCCTGTGGTGGGCTGGCGCCCTGCCTGGGGATTTGTTCCTGCCTTGCACCCATTGCTGGCTGGGATTGGCTCCAGCAGACTCCCGTGACCCTGTAAGTTAGGATATTGTGGGTTGGATAATGACTGACTGGCAGTAATTCAATTATATGGCGAAATTATTGATTTTGTAATGCTCTTTTGAGCTGGGGGAATACAGTTCCCCTCTGCTCCTAAGGATGCTCTCAGTGGTTAGTAGAGATTGGAAGGGATGTCTTTCCCATGATTTGCATTGCATTCAGATTACTGCTTAGTTGTGAAAAATCATTTTCAAAACTGAAATGAATAAAAACTCATTTGAGATCTTCCGTGTCACAAGAGTGACTGACCAACCTGGCCGATGATGTAAAAAATGAAGTAGTACCATTGTTTTCGGAGAAGAGATCTAATTTGGGGAAATGAACTTAAATGAATATTTAATTTGAATAAATGGGATATTTCTTATTTAATATGCCTTCCTTTATCATATTCATATACTTTCTTTACCATTCACTTTGATGGCACCTCACCTTAGGGTCATACAATTGAGGAGTTTGCCCCGGGCATCTTCAAGCCTCTGCACGTCACTGCTTTCATTGGTCAGGCTGAACAGCTAAGCAAAGACAACAGAATTTGTTGTATGTAGTGTCACACATGTACATCAGAGGGTCACCTTCCAGGCTCATCTAAGGTATGTAATACCACTCCGGGATGACAGGGGGTGCTGGTGCTAATCATGTCGCCTTCCCTCCCTCCGCAGTGGTGCGAAGACACTTAGTGAGGGCAGCTGAGTCCGCCCCTTCCAGCCCACTGCCCGTAAGTTCAGAGGCATCATTCAATGATCAGAGCACCAACACAGGATGGAAGTCCTAGCCTTTTGGCCAATCACCATGAACAGCGTTCACTTAAGGCCTAAAATGAAACCTGCTTTTGTTTAGATTTAATTTGCGCCACAGAGCGTCTGTTAATTTTGTTTCTATGAAAAGAGCCTTTCAGAGTTTAAATGGAGACGGCTGGTTTGGTGCCTCAAAATTTATTCTCTTCAACGTGTTGTTCCTCACTTGACCACAGTAGCGTCTTTACAAGTATTTTATATCGAATTAATGTAATAGGAGGGTTTTGAAAATGGATGGAAATGACACGTATCTGGTTATAACAGGTCTGGAAAACTTTTAAACAACAAATGTTCTAATATGTTTGCTGACTTGGCAGAAGATCTTCAAATATAGCTAAAGTCCATCATGACTAACACTTGCTCACCATAGTAGACATATATAAATGGAAGACCTGTGTGTGTATGGAACAGTCTGCTCCCACTCAACCACAACCACCAAATGGCACATACACGCACATTTAAATTTTTTTCAGCGCGTGTATGCACCTCATTTCTCACTATGAAAGACCTGCGTTCAGCAAATGTCACCGTGCAATAACAACGTCATGCTAATGACACAGATGAAGAGACACAACCTCAAAAGGAAGCAAATGCCACATCTCAACAACGTGCAAGTGAAACACCTCAGCAACTGAGGGCAAGGCTTGGAGTTTTCTCTTAAAACATTGTCCATCTGGAGGTATTTTCTTGAGAAAAAGATTAATAGGACTCACATGCCGGCGATATGGCTAAGATATGGTATCACCAGTGTCTTCTTACAAAAGCCAGTAGGGTAGCATGCACAAGGTGGGTCCACATCCACTGCCCTGAGTAATTCTTAAGAATTATGTGATGCCTCTCTAAGTTCATGAAAATAATAAAACTGCTAGGGAGTCTTCAGGTTGTTTTTCATCCTGAAGACCACACACAGCTAGTCCATTATAAACAAGTAGACACATTTCACTTCATATGGCACTCTTCACAGTGAACACATATTCCCTTCCCTCAGCCTTTACGTGTGAGCACTCCCATCCGAATCATAACCTTGTGCTGCTCTATTAAGGGAGGTGCCCTCTGCTTGCCACCACCTTCATTGTGCAGCTTAACCATCTAGATGCTCGCCCACGCAGACATTCATGCACACGTCCTCCACTGCCCACCATGCAGACAAGCGTTCGTACCTTAGCCTGGCTGAAGCTGAAAGTCTCTGCCATGCTTCAGTCGCCTCTGTGGTCAGTGACTGTGAACCTCTCTGCGAGGGTCTTTCCTTTTCACAGATCTTAAACAGGCCATAGCCTGTTAAGAATGCTGCTGTCGATTAATTCCAGGCATTTTGAGCAGACAGGCCTTTCGGGTAAGCCACAGTCTTTAGACTTGCCGTCTATCTACAAAGGCTTAGAATGCCTCACGGCGCTTGGCCCCGAGGTCGAATCCCTGCTGAGTTTGAATTGGCTTAGTGTGAGGGTGGGTGAGTGTGTCCTGATTGGACTGACATTACTGCCAAAATCTTTACTGTGCAAGAAAGTGGATGGATTACCAAATGTCTTGACAGTGTGGCTCTAATTTAAACTTTGGTATTGTGGCCTCTTTTCTTGAATCTTGAATCTATTTTCCTTTTTTATACTGTACAATAACAGTGCCATTTATTTCTATAGAGGAGATTACAGAGAGGAGATCCACATTCCTCAATGGGGCACTATGGGCTGTAACAGGAGCCACTGTGTCACTTGCAAATATGTCATCAGCCCTGAATTTTGTCTCTCCTGTAAATTCAATAGTAAATAACAGGCCTCATGCCTGTCTAAAAAATGTATTTACCGCATTTCTTGTAGAAAGCATCCGGCCATCTACTTCAGTGAAGACAAGGAGACGACTAGCAGAACGTTAAGATCAAAGCCTAATGTACAGCACCTCACATCCCTTCATCATAGCCACACTCAGCGCATTTATATGCACACACATAACTGGATTAACTCTTTGAGGGCTGAATATTTTTTTCCAAAAAACACAGTTTTCTGAAAAGCACACAAAGCAATGGTTTCACACATAAATCAACATAAAACATCTGCTGCTATTGCTGTGGCTACTGTTGGCGCATGTTCGGCATCTCTGGCGGCAGTGGCTGCGTTGGGGGCACCTTGATGGTCAGCAGGAATGCATGGTGGGCCAGCTGCCTGGCTGTCATCGCACAGCAGATGGGTGGCGGTCGCAGTGTGACGCAATCTGGTTTGTACCTCTTGTCATCATAAGTGGTGGTCCTTCCAAGCACAACAATGCTGTAGGCACATCAGCTCCATGAAAGTGTTCAGCACCATGATCACCTGGGGACCGATAAGATGATGCTGGTGTTTTTGATCTCCATCTCCAGATCACTTGCATCAAACTCAGAGTCCAACAAGTCAGAGTTCTATGCAACGAAATTACCTAAAACGTCCATGGAGTATTTTGCTTTGCACATTCGCTTTGGTCTCTCGCCAGATGTCGGTGCCATTTTAGAAGTTTTTTGCTCTTCGCTACTTGTGCACGCATAGGGAATCGAGACTAAATCAACAAAGCTATGTAACTTTCCTTCTAGCAAAAAGAGTCAAACTAAAATGTAATTTTGTTGCACTTTACAGCTGATTACCATCCTCTATTCCTGAATTTTGACAAAAGTTGACATCAGCTCTGAAAGAGTTAAAGTGAATAACCCGTTAAAGGCAGAAACCTGATTTCTTACATGCACAAGTACAATACACTACAGTACAATTTATTTTTGTATAGCCGACCATCACACAAGAAGTGCTGCAATGGGCTTTAACAGCCCCTGCCTTTTGACAGCCACCCGACTCGTAAAGAAGACAAGGAAAAACACCCAAGAAAACCTTGTAGGGAAAACATGGAAGAAACTTTGGGAAAGGCAGTTCAAAGAGAGACCTCTTTCCAGGTAGGCTGGGCGCACAGTGGATGTCAAACAAAAAGGGGGTCAATATAATAGAATACACAGAACAGAACACAAGTAATCCTTAATACAGTATAATATCCATCCATCCATTATCCAACCAATATTCTATATCCAATATTTTAACTACAGGGTCACGGGGGTCTGCTGGAGCCTATCCCAGCCAACACAGGGCGCAAGGCAGGAAACAAACCCCAGGCAGGGTACCAGCCCACCGCAGGGCACACACACACACACACACACACACTCACACACCAAGGACAATTTAGAATCGCCAATGCACCTAACCTGCATGTCTTTGGACCGTAGGAGGAAACCCACGCAGACACAGGGAGAACATGCAAACTCCACGCAGGGAGGACCTGTGAAGCGCCACCGTGCCGCCCTACAGTATAATAGTAAAATTAAAATTTTAGAAGTACAGAGCAGAATTCAACAGTAGATGATATCACCTAATAGGATTTGGATTTGTTCAGAGTCCTGGAGACCTTGGCCATCAAGCTGCCTCCCCCTATTGGCCATTCCACAGCTGAGTCAGGTCTGGGCCAGCCAATCCGATAAAAGTAATCTTCTGGAGTTCTCCTTTGGCAAAACACTGCAACGTCATTAAACTGCACAAAAGCAGAGTTCAACATCATCACAGGCCATCATGATTCTGAGAATAAGCAGAATGCCCGTGATCACTTTCTTGTCTTATATATAAATGTATATAAATGTATACACGTGGAAGTGCGTCTGTCTGTTTGTCCGGCCTAAGAATGTAATGCTCTGATCTTCACCCTGTCAAATACGTGATTCTGCCACCGTGGCTCAGTGTCAGAGGCGTTTTCTTCAGGTGCTGACGTCCGAAGTTTGATCCCGAGGACAAGGTTTTTATATGGAATGTCAAGGTGTACGACATCAAATGTAAAGCCTGCAGGGACAATGAAAATAATTTGAGTGCCTACTTCACTGGGCCAGTGGGACAACATCAGAGATAGATCCTCATCCCTTGCCCAGAGTAGTTCCTTTCAATTACCTGACATATCTGCATTTCAATTTTTTTTCTGACGATTTCAACAGTTTGTAGGAGCACGGGCTTTTTACAGCACGGGCTTACACAGCTAGTGTTTTATAAATATGCTTAGTCAATCTGATGCTTTATTTATATTTTTCTGTTTCCAGACTGCATGCAGCACACCCTTTTCTGCTTGGCTGTGTTATTGAGCTCTTCAAAGGACTGACATACTGGTACATGAGCTTCTGGCCATACACCCAGTGGTGCTGGAATAAAGATAATAATGCATATATTTTCACTTCAATGAGATAAGTATTGCATTAGGATACCCATTAATTTAAAAAGCAGTTACTTTTAACATGTTTCCGTATTGCTCTCGAGATTGTGTTGCTGAGTTTAGCACCTTAAGTTCAGCTCATCAACACAAATTTACCAATTTCTGAAATACTGAGGTAGATTATTTCAATCAGGAGAAGGAATAAAACGATCACCCGAACATTAGTCTCTGGAAATGTGTTTTGTGGAGGTTTCTTCTCATTTAACGCAAATGCAGGCATAGGCTGACATAGCGCAACTAACATGTGCAAACTACGGAATCCTTAACGGTAACCTAGCTAAGGGTTTGCAGTGCCTCATACTCGGATTATTCATGTAGAGATCTACCTCTGTTAATCAGGTTTCTCAGAGGCTAATAACTCAGTTCTCTAACTGGAATAAGGATTTACATGGCATTTTAGAAATCCGGTTTCTGTGAATAGTCAAAATATGCACTAACCAAGATGCATTTCACACATAAAATGTTCAGCTTGCTTTTCATTTCAATATAACAATACAGCTTATCTTTAATTGCTTTTTTGTGTGGACCATGTAACAAATCAACAGAAACGTTGCATTTCTCCCATAACTCTTGCTTGAAAAAAGGTAAGACACCATATATGGGAACTTTGAAAATTCCCATAGCGCATGAAGGCAGCCTGTGATGTGGGCAGCCTTTTTTGGTGCTTTTTCTGTTGTTAACATTGTTTTGAAGTGTGAAAGCTAGCATTATGGGAAAAAATGTGTTCTTCTTCAGCATTAGGGTTTTAGATGACTATCAGATATGAAAGCTTTTAAGCTTTGCATGCAGACAGGAAAAGGGTTACTAAAAATAATGTGGAAGTGGTAGGATCAGCACTATCGTACTGCCTGACAACCTCATAAGATATATATATATATATATATATATATATATATATATATATATATATACTAGCAGAATACCAGCGCTTCGCAGGAGAAGTAGTGTGTTAAAGAAGGTATGAAAAAGAAAAGGAAACTTTAAAAAAATAACGTAATATGATTGTTAATGTAATTGTTTTGTCATTGATATGAGTGTTGTTCTCATATCTATCTATCTATCTATCTATCTATCTATCTATCTATCTATCTATCTATCTATCTATCTATCTATATATATATATATATATATATATATATATATATATATATATATATATAGCAAAATACCCACGCTTGGCAGCGGAAAAGTAGTGTGTTAAAGAAGTTATGAAAAAGAAAAGGAAATATTTTAAAAATAATGTAACATGATTGTCAAAGTAATTGTTTTGTGTATTTGGTGGCAGCGTCACTAAGTTGTTTTCGGTAGCTGCATCAGAAAATGTACCACGACGTCTGACACGCCTCCTTTTTACTGTTTTCTCACAGCTTGGATTGCTGCTGTCATATATATACACAAACCCACACACATACATACACACATACATACATACATACATATATATATATATACACATACATATCTTCATATCTACATATCTATATACATATCTACATATATACATATATATATATATATATATATATATATATATATATATATATATATACTACATCAAATATACACACACATACATACATACACACACACAAATTATATATATGTATATATATATGTATGTATGTGTGTGTGTGTATATATATATATATATATATATATATATATATATATATATATATACACATACATACATATATATACACATACATATACTTGTGTGTATGTTTGTATGTGTCTATATGTGTGTGTATAGCTTTGGTCACTGAGTGCAAGGGAAAAATAATAAAATATAGTCTATAAGTTATTAAACAGTAAAACATTAACGTTTTAAGAAGTACAGGTACATTGAGCACTACTGGAGTGGTTGCGGGTAAACTACATTTTAAAGACTGTGTAACACAACAGGTAAGTAACTAACAGCAGCTAAAATGTATATGGATCATCTCTCTGTAGTAGATCCCTTTTGAAAGGCGCTACGACGGCTGTGGTATAGAAATTACATTTTCTATGTGAGCGTTCAAATTTGTGCCTCTGGTAATGTGCCTTACCGGCATTTAAAGAAAATTAGTTTTGTGTCCTCTGCAGTGTTAAGAGAAAGGCTTTGGTTTGGGATAAAAGGAAAAAGGTGTAAAGAAAGGAAAGTTGCCTTTTTCTTTTATATAGTATAGAGATGTGTTCGCTGGCGATATGATCGCCTTTTGGGGACAGTCGCGGTGGGTCTTGTGTAGACTGGTGAGCGTCCCTGCCATTAATCGGCTGTGATGGCACTGTCAGTCCTCCACTCGTGTGCGTGTCTTCATAATCCGGGGTGAGGACCTCATAATCGTATCGTGCAAAGAAAGTGTGAATCGCCTTAATATTATTTTGCCGTGGTGTAGAAAAGGGGTCCGTGTTTGCACTTGTCTGGGCTATAGCGAGGGGAGGATGAAAAAATTAAAAGTGCTCACTTTGACTTAAGGCAGAAGCGCAGTCAGCGTCTCAAAGGCCGGCACAGCTATGCGCGCGCTGGCTGCTCGACTTTGCTGGGCAGGAGACCCCAGTTTTGCAGACACGTTCATGATATCAAAAGTCTCAGCTCTTTGGAGGTCATTCATATATATATATATATAGCAAAATACCGCACCTGCAGCGGAGAAGTAGTGTGTTAAAGAAGTAATGAAAAGAAAAGGAAACATTTTAATAATAACGTAACATGATTGACATTGTCATGAGTGTTGCTGTCATATATATGCCTGCCTAAATAAGTCACCCTCGCCGCTCTTACTTTTTACCGTTCATTTAATCATGGCTAGTGGCGGAAAAATTATAAAATGGAAGGAGGATGGCTTTACCAAAACAATTATTGATGGCGAATCGATTATTCATAAAGCTTGAATTGGTGATCTGTTTTCTGTGTTAACCTCATATTTTTCATACTTCTTCTCAAACTAAGGTGGTGCGAGGGTAAAATGAATCGGGATCGCTGATCAATGTAATCGGTGTACCAGGAAATCATGCATTGACAAAAGCTCCCTTTGCTTGTAATGCAAAGTGTGATTAAATGCATTATTTTTTAACGCGTTATGGAGCACATGCATCAAGCTTCTCAGCTGTGCTTGTGCTAAGAAAAGGAAAGATTTTAAAAATAACGTAACACGATTGTCAATGTAACCTTTTGTAAGTAGTGCCTGGAGGATTCAGTGTGGAGAAACTCTAGAGACAGCGTGTGTATTAACTTGTGGATTTTTCTGTGAGTATTTGGTGGCAGTCACAAGTTGCTTGGAAGGCGGCGTTAGCGAGCTCAGCTCAGAGCGAAATGAGATGAATGGGAGGAGATGATGGCGTGACTCCCCACCCACCTTAACTGTCAATCCCCACAAACACAGTCTCGGAATTTGCATAAGCACACCCCTTCACCTACAATTTTAACTTAGTTACAAAGTGATCAAAACTCTCGTTTATATCCTGCGTCCTCTCATTAAACTTGTATCCCGCATTACCTGTGGGCATGTGAAACGCCAGCGGTAGCCTGTCTATGAACTTAATTTAAAGTTTAGGTTTACACCTTGCTTTCTTTCGAGGTAGCAGCACTCATGAATATGGTAGTATATGTCACTCGCTTGCTTCTTTTTGTTTCGCTGCCTTCTCAATTATATAATGCATGTTTTCTTAAGCGCTTTTTGGAGGTCTTCCTGGTTTTCTACGCACTGCGTTGACAGTCAGTTCACGTGATTACGTGGGAGGCGTGATGATGTCACACGAAACTCCGCCCCCCACGTCTTTCCAGCTCAACTCCATTACAGTTAATGGAGAAAAATACCTTCCAGTTATGACCATTAGGCATAGAATTTCGAAATGAAACCTGCCCAACTTTTGTAAGTAAGCTGTAAGGAATGAGCCTGCCAAATTTCAGCCTTCTACCTACAAGGGAAGTTGAAGAATTAGTGATGAGTCAGTCAGTGAGTGAGTGAGTGAGTGAGGGCTTTTTCACGGATTTTTTGCTGGTTTGCGGATTTCTGTGGACAATGGGTCTTTTAATTTATGCTACACGCTTCCTTAGTTTGTTTGCCCTGTTGATTTCATACAAGGGACGCTATTGGCGGATGGCTTAGAAGCTACCCAATCAGAGCATGTATTACATATTAACTAAAACTCCTCAATGCAATAAGGTATGCATCCCACGCGGTGCTCGATTGTTTGCTTGTCTCTGCCTCTCTCTCACCCTCTCTGACATTCTCTGCGCCTGACGGAGAGGCTGTGAGCAGAGGTGCTGTTTGCACAGAAGCTGTTTGCCTAGGTCAGGGGTCCTCAATCACGGTCCTGGAGAGCCGCAGTGGCTGCAGGTTTTGCTCCAACCCAGTTGCTTAATAAAAAGCACTTATTGCTAAAGTAACACTTCTGCTTCACTTTAGTGATTTTGAGCCCTTATTGCTTAATTTTGTCTTAAACAGCTATTTGAATTTCTCCTTATTATCAATAACATGCAAATGACAAGAGAGAGCAGCATTTCTCCATTTAGCTTATTTACATTTACACCTGTGTGTATTTATCTGCACTATTGGGTTTAATTAAATACTTGGAAGAAAAATGAAGAGAAAAAAGTGAAGGGCTGAGAATTACTCGTCCATTTTAGCCTTCAAATCGTTTGCATGATAGAAAGGGAAAGAAAATCTAGGATATGAGAATGACCTGACATAGCAGAGTTAATTTAATTTCATAGCTTGTTAGTGCTTTATTGGCAAGAATTGCTTTCTAATTAAGCAACCAGGTCAGAAAAAAACCTGCAGCCACTGCGGCTCTCCAGGACTGGGATTGAGGACCCCTGGCCTAGTGAATACGGACGCACCTCTAAGAAATGCCGCTTTATCGAGGTGCTTCCAAAAGCACACTTACTGATTTTTTGATGGTTTGGTTAATCTCGCTCTCTCTCTCTCTCTCTCTCTCTGACGTTCTCTGCGCCTGACGGAGGAGATGTGAGCAGAGGGGCTGTTTGCTTAGAAGATACTGACGCTCCTCTAAAAAATGCTGCGGCAAACTTAAAAGCACACGTATTGATTTTTTGATTGTTTGCTTTTCTTTGCGAGCGAAATTCTCTGCTCCTGAAGAGAAGAAGATCTATTTGCATTCTTTTAATTGTGAGAAAGAACTGTCATCTCTGTCTTGTCATGGAGCACAGTTTAAACTTTTGACTAAAGGGTGTTATTTCATGTCTAGAGGGCTCTAATAATGTTAACAGTGTGGGAGAGTTTATAAGGGCTTAAAATATATAAAAAACTACACAAACATGGTTTCTACTTCGCGGATTTTCATCTATGCGGGGTTCTGGAGCAAACCGCGATCGAGAGGATTACTGTATATATATATATATATATATATATATATATATATGGTATAAGCACAAAGGTTCCTCATGCAGAATCAAGGCAAAAAAAAGGTCCACGTATGGTTCATGAGCACCAATGGTGCAGCCATTTTTATTATCTGAAACAAAATGACTTGAGCAGCCTGCGGTCAAGCTCTGCCTATGTACTGTTACTGCCATTTCACAGACTTTATTTACTTAGTCCATTTACTTATATTTACTTATCTCGTTGTCTGGAACCCCTACAGATTTTATTTTTTTTCTCCAGCTCTTGGAGTTTTTTTTTTTTTCTGTCCACCCTGGCCATCGGACCTTACTTATTCTATGTTAATTAATGTTGACTTATGTTTATTTTTTATTGTGTCTTCTATTTTTCGATTCATTTTGTAAAGCACTTTGAGCTACATTTTTTTGTATGAATATGTGCTATATAAATAAATGTTGATTGATTGATTGATTGATTGTACTTGTATCACTCCATGCCATTACATGGACACACATAACCAGATTAAGGTGACTATCCCGATTAAGGCAGATGTCAGGTTTCTTAAAAATCTGCATTTACATGGCCAAGCAATCTTCTGTAATTTTTATTTGCCAAACCGTTCCAACGTCACTAAACTGCATGAGAAAGAGTTAAACATCATCATCGACCACCGTGAATCCGAAAATATGCATGATGGCTGTGGTGATTTTCTTGTGTTTTATGAATGTGTTTAGTCAAATTGATGCTTTATTTATTTGATTGAGTATTGGTTATTGACGTGCATGTAGATGTACTGACCGATCTTTCTGTTTGTGTTCCTTCACAGGGCTTCGAAGACTCTTTTTTCAAGAAAAACGGAAGAAGCTAATCTATTTCTCAACCTGTCATCACATATTTCTCTGGCTCAAATTTTTTAATCTTTCATTTCATCATCTCTAATGTCAGCTTTTTCTCACCTTCCTCTTTCTTTTCCTTGGTCTTAATCCCCCTCTTGTATCTCTTACTTGCTTTTTCCTTTCCATTTGGTGAAGGCCATACATGAAATGTTGTATCTTTAACCTTCTTTCCTTTTCAGTATAGAAATAACTTTTACCTTTTGTAGGAGGAGAACAGGTATCCAGGTAGGCCCAAGAGGAACAATGGATGACTTGGCTGGGTGGCTGGAAAGATAACTCTGTGCCCAGCTGGTATAAAATAATGGATGGACCAGCAGAAGCCAGAACTTAGTCACAGTTCCATTACCCATGCTCTAGGTGGCAGTGGTCCTCATATGAGAACCCAGTCTGGACACCTGCAGAGGTGCCAGAAGTGCAGCCCTGTAGGGGTCCCTTGGGATCAGTAGAGGGTTCTGGTAGGAGAGGACCACCCTACTTTGTCTATGGTGCCTCCTAGAGGAGCCAGAATGGCACCGGAAGCATTCCCGGGTCCAGCATAAAAGGAAGCTCACTGCCACACATAAGACCAATCAGAGTTGGTAGGCAGAAGGCGAAACTCAACAGAGGTAGAGAAGGAGAAGGAATTGTTAGTTTATTGGTCATTTATTGTATAATTCAATCAATCAATCAATCAAATAGCTTTTTATTGTCAATTCACTATATGTACAGAACATACAGACAAATCGAAATACTGTTTCTCTCTCATCTTCGCAGTACAATAAAATATAAAAAGTATAACATATGAGATAAATAAAATTTGAACTTGTAAAGTAACCTAAGTACAATGTGCAATAATCAGTAGTACAAAAGCCACTTACAGTAAAAAGTGAGAGGGTGCATTATAGAGTTCTTATGAGACATACAAAGAGACAGACAGTTAGCAGCAGATGTAATATTGAGTCTTTATATAATGCCAGCTGAAGTAGGGTACTTGGTAGATAGTGACTCTTGTTACAGTCCAGGGGCAGGGGGCAATGGGGGAAGATAGTGGACAGAGTTCAGCATCCTGACAGCTTGGTGGATGAAGCTGTTTGACAGTCTTGTGGAGTGGGCCCCGATGCTCCGGTACCTTTTCCCTGAGGGGAGGGGGCTGAAGAGGGAATGTAAGGGGTGGGAAGAGTCCCCAGCAATGCTAATGGCTCTACGGGAGAGGTGGGTGTGAAAAATGTTCTCAAGGGAGGGCAATGGGGCACCAACGATCTTACTGGCTGCATCCACTATATGTTGCAGGGACTTCCTACAGGCGGCAGTGCAGCTTCCATACCACACAGGGATGCAGCTAGTGAGGATGCTCTCGATTGTGACCCGGTAGAAACAACACATGATGGGGGATGGAACTTGTGCTCTCCTCAGTTTGCGTAGGAAGTAGAGGCGGGTTTGAGCTTTCTTGACCAGTGATGTGGTGTTATCTGACCAGGAGAGGTCCTTAGAGATGTACATCCCCAGGAACTTGGTGCTACTCACCCTTTCCACAGCTATACCGTTGATGGTCAGTGGGGGGTGCTGTGAATGACCTCTCCTGAAATCGACCACAATCGCTTTGGTCTTACCCACATTCAGAAAGAGATTGCTGTCTTTACACCACTGGACCAGTTGGCTTACCCCGTTTCTACAATTGGATTTGTAATTATTGGTGATGAAGCCAACCTCGGTTGTATCGTCCGCAAGCTTGACAAGGTGATTGGAAATGTAGATTGATACACAGTCGTGGGTCTGCAGAGTAAAGAGCAACGAGCTGAGCACACACCCTTGTGGGGCCCTGTGCTCAACATGATGGTCTTAGAGGTGTTATTGTCAACCGCACATTTTGTGGTCTCCCTCTCCAACACCCAGTTGCAGAGAGAGGTCTTGAGTCCCAAGTGACTGAGTTTTTTTATTAGCTGCTGGGCAATTGTGTTGAATGCTGAACTAAAATCTAAGAACAACATTCACACATAGGAGTTCTTTGAGTCAAGGTGGGTGAGGGCTGGATGGAGAGCAGCAGAAATAAATAGCATCCTCTATGGACCAGTTTGACCTGTATGCAAACTGAAACGGGTCATGGGAGGGGGGAAGAATGGACTTAATACTCTGCATAACCAGTCGTGCAAAACATTTCATGATGGTGGAAGTCAGTTCTACAGGCCGATAGTCATTATAGCTAGATGGGAGGGTCTTCTTAGGGACAGGAATTATGGTTGTGACTTTAAAACATGTAGGAACAACAGCTTGGTCCAGGGAGATGTTAAAGATGTCAGCAAGGACAGCCTTGAGCTCCTCATCATAATCCTTCAAAGCACGACCAGGTATGTTGTCTGGTCCAGCTGCCTTCCATGGGTTGATCCTAGAAAGGGTTCTCTTCATGCTGGCTGGGGCCAGACATATGGCCTGCTCGCCCAGGGGGGTTTCTGTGCCGGTGTGTTCTTTTATGTCTCGAACCTGCCAAAGAAGTCATTTAGGCCATTGAGCAGTGTGATGTCACCTTCACAAGTCTGTGGTGGAGGTTTGTAGTTAGTGAGGGTTTCGATGCCACACCAGAGAGGCTGTGCATCTCTGGTGTTGCAAAAGTGTCCAGATATTTTCTTGCTGTACTGCTTTTTGGCATCCCTAATGCCACGGGACAGGTTGACTCTAGCTGTTGCTAGTCCTGCAGTGTCATTGTCATTTACATTGGGAGAGGATTGTGGAAAGTGCCTGGGAGAAGAATAAAAATCATTTATTTTATTCATATAACTAGCAAAATACCCGCGCTTCGCAGTGGAGAAGTAGTGTGTTAAAGAAGGTATGAAAAAGAAAAGGAAACATTTTAAAAATAACGTAGCATGATTGTCAATGTAATTGTTTTGTCACTATTATGAGTGTTGCTGTCATCAAGGACTTGAGTATCATTATTTCGTTCAATCAGGTTCGTATTTGGAGGATGTATTGTGTTTAAGTTATATTCCGTGTTTGTCAACTGCTGTAAAGATAACAGGTTTCATTCATTGAAGTGTTCACTACCCAAATTGGTACTCGTGAATCTAAGATGTTTAACAGGCATTCCCGGTATTAAGTTGTGGATTTGTCTGCGAATATTTAGCGGCAGCGTGTCTATGAACTTAATTTAAACTTAAGCTTTATACCTTGCTTTCCTATTGATATGTCTACAAAGGCTTGTTCAGATTCAGAGGGTTGTTCCTTTCTTACTGCATCAATAAACAGCTCGTCTTCCTCTTTATCTGAGACATCACACACTGCATGCACGGGTTTACCTTTCCCAGTCCTGCAAAGTCACTTCTCGTGAGCCGCACGGAGTACATGCATTGAAGCTTCTCAGCTGTGCTTGTGCTATCTCATGTGATCTTGTGATGTCCATGGCTTTCTTTAATGTTATCTCAGACCTGGTATGTAAAAGTTTCTCTCACACTTTTGCTGAGTTTGTGCCAAACACTATTCTATCCCTGACCATCTCATCTATGTTTGCATAAGCACAGTCCTTCACCAGCAATTTTAACTCTGTTACAATGTGATGAAAAGTCTCGTTTATACTCTGCATCTTCTCATTAAACTTGTATCTAGCGAATATCGTATTCGTCTTAGGCATGACAAACGCCAGCGGCAGCGTGTCTATGAACCTAATTTAAAGTTAAGCTTTACACCCTGCTTTCCTATTTGTTTGCATAAGCAAAGTCCTTCACCAGCAATTTTAACTCTGTTACAAAGTGATCAAAAGTCTCGTTTATACCCTGTGTCTTCTCATTAAACTTGTATCTCGCGAATATCGTATTCGTTGTAGGCATGACAAATGCCAGCGGCAGCCTGTCTATGAACTTCATACTTAAGGTTTACACAGTGCTTTGTTTCCGCAGTAGCTGCACTTATGAATATGCTTGTATGCGTCACTCGCTTCATATTCTTTTGCTGCCTTCTCAATTGCGTAAGGCGTTTTTTGAACAGGTTTCATTCATCAAAGTGTTCACTATCCAAATCGGTACTCGTGAATCTAAGATGTTTAACAGGCATTCCTGGTATTAAGTTGTGGATTTGCCTGCGAATATTTAGCGGAATCGTGTCTATGAACGTAATTTAAACTTAAGCTTTACACCTTGCTTTCCTATTGATATGTCCTCAAAGGCTTGTTCAGTGTTTAGAGGGTTGTTCGTTTCCTACTGCATCAATAAGCAGCTCATCTTCCTCTTTACCTGAGACATCACACACTGCATGCACGGGTTTACCTTTCCCGGTCCTGCAAAGTCAGTTCATGTGAGCCACTCGGTGTACATGCATCGAAGGTTCTCAGCTGTGCTTGTGCTATCTTGTATGATCTTGCGATGTATACAACTTTATTTAATTTTAGCTCAGACCCGGCACTTAAAAGTTTCTCTTGCACTTTCGCTGAGTTTGTGCCAAACACCACCCTGACCATCTAATCTTCGTTTGCATAAGCACAGTCCTCCACCCGCGAATATTTAGCGGCAGAGTGTTTCTATTGGATTGCCGTGGACGGATGGCCTTATATGGGCAGGCACTCAATTACGTGGGAGGCGTGACGATGAGGGACGCAACTCCGCCTCACACGGTGAACGAGCTGCAGGCGATGGCCATATATATGTTTGTAAGTAGGTTCCAGTTATGACTGTTATGCATAGAATTTCGAAATGAAACCTGCCTAACTTTTGTAAGTAAGCTGTAAGGAATGAGCCTGCCAAATTTCAGCCTTCTACCTATATGGGAAGTTGGAGAATTAGTGATGAGTCAGTCAGTCAGTCAGTCAGTCAGTCAGTCAGTGAGGGCTTTGCCTTTTACTTGTATAGATGAGTGGTGTATTGCTGGGTCTGTGGTTTGTGGCTCTCTGGTGCCCCCTTGTGGTTACACTTTTTTATTCTGCAGAAGCATGCTGACACTCCATTAACTCTTAGTGTTTCTATAGCATATTCGCAAGTTGCTCAAAGTGCTTTACAATACTAATTGGTAAACACAGTTACAAAAAGAAAGTAAAAAGTAAAGAACAGTTAATTGTAACCACTAGGGGGTGCCACTGAGCAAAAAACCACAGATACAGCAACACCCAACACAATTCCTGGGGTCAAATAAGTAATTTTTATTTCACAGAATGTCTTCCATATACAATTACAAACCAAATAAACTATTCACAGTCCTCCAAAAAAAAGCGTTGCCTACTGCCTACCGACTCTGACTCAATTTAAGTTAGGCAGCAGGCTTCTTTTAAAGTTGGACTCAGAAACGGGTTCTGGTCAGCTTTATCAGCTGAAACACTTCTGGGTCACATGAAAACCAGGATAGTCCTCCCCCAGCAGCATCCCCTGGTGGTCCCCAAAGACCCCTACAGGGTTGTGTCTCCAACTCTCATACCATTCTGAGGGTGTCCTGCTTGGGTTAAGCTTTGAGGAACACTGCAGCCTTCTCTATGGGGTAGTGATCTGCTCCCAGTTAGCCAGTTTGCCTAATCCTTCCATTATGGCCTCCTAGCTGGGTATGAGTCCTTCTTTTAACCTGGTCTTTCCTCTCTGACATCTACATAATATATAACTGCAGAAATTCTTAATGTCCAGCTTAATTACAAGCTATGGTCAGATGGCCAGGGAGGACAGAAAATAAAAAGTCCAGTTGGCAGGATTTTGGAGAAAATAAACCAGCGGGGTTCCAAAGCCAAAAGACTACCCAAGATCCCTCTGGATGTGTCACCATTGGCAGGCTACTCTTTTCTCTTGAGCAGTGGAGCCACCACATGGGGCCAGAAAAAAAAAGAAATACACACAAAAGCAGTGATTACTGGCCAGGATATAAAACAGCAAGTAAATTAACATTGAATGAAAAGAATCGATTTTCTCCTCCCGTCAGTATGAAGGAATGATGACAATTCTAGTAACGAAAGCCAGATTAAAGAGATCTCTAATGGTAAAGTATTCCAGATTTTAGGTGTATAGAAATGGAAAGCTGCCTCACCACTTGTTCTATGCTTCACTCTCATAATGTTGTGCAAGCTGATGTTAGAGGGTCTATGGTTATGATTAGGAATGTAGGGAGTAAAGCACTCCAAAATGTAAACAAGTGGTTTATTGTTTAGAGCCTTAAATACAATTAAAAGTATTTTAATTTCAATCCTGAAGGACACGGACAGTCAATGTAATGATGCTAAGACCAATTTTTTCCTCAAAGGAGAGTCACGTTGCATGCAAATGTTTCTTTGCGTTGTAACAGAGCTACATTTAAGTGTCTGTGTTATGGCAGTTGCTTTACTTTACAGATGCCGGTCATAAAATTAGAATATCATGACAAAGTTGATTTATTTCAGTAATTCTATTCAAAAAGTGAAACTTGTATCTTAGATTCATTCATTACACACAGATTGATGTATTTCAAATGTTTATTTCTTTTAATTTTGATGATTATAACTGACAACTAATGAAAGTCCCCAATTCAGTATCTCGGAAAATTAGAATATTGTGAAAAGGTTCAATATTGAAGACACCTGGTGCCACACTCTAATCAGCTAATTAACTCAAAACACCTGCAAAAGCCTTTAAATGGTCTCTCAGTCGAGTTCTGTAGGCTACACAATCATGGGGAAGACTGCTGACTTGACAGTTGTCCAAAAGACGACCATTGACACCTTGAACAAGGAGGGCAAGACACAAAAGGTCATTGCTAAAGAGGCTGGCTGTTCACAGAGCTCTGTGTCCAAGCACATTAATAGAGAGGCGAAAGGAAGGACAAGATGTGGTGGAAAAAAGTGTACAAGCAATAGGGATAACCGCACCCTGGAGAGGATTGTGAAACAAAACCCATTCAAAACTGTGGGGGGGATTCACAAAGAGTGGACTGCAGCTGGAGTCAGTGCTTCAAGAACCACCAGGCACAGACATATGAAAGACATGGGCTTCAGCTGTCGCATTCCTTGTGTCAAGCCACTCTTGAACAAGAGACAGCGTTAGAAGCGTCTCGCCTGGACTGCTGCTGTGTGGTCCAAAGTTATGTTCTCTGATGAAAGTAAATTTTGCATTTCCTTTGGAAATCAAGGTCCCAGAGTCTGGAGGAAGAGAGGAGAGGCACAGAATCCACGTTGCTTGAGGTCCAGGGTAAAGTTTCCACAGTCAGTGATGGTTTAGTGTGCCATGTCATCTGCTGGTGTTGGTCCATTGTGTTTTCTGAGGTCCAAGGTCAACGCAGCCATATACTAGGAAGTTTTAGAGCACTTCATGCTTCCTGCTGTTGACGAACTTTATGGAGATGCAGATTTCATTTTCCAACAGGACCTGCCACCTGCACAAAGTGCCAAAACTAACAGTACCTGGTTTAAGGACCATGGTATCCCTGTTCTTGATAGGCCAGCAAACTCGCCTGACCTTATGGGGTATTGTGAAAAGGAAGATGCAATATGCCAGACCCAACAATTCAGAAGAGCTGAAGGCCACTATCAGAGCAACATGGGCTCTCGTAACACCTGAGCAGTGCCACAGACTGATCGACTCCATGCCACGCCGCATTGCTGCAGTAATCCAGGCCAAAGGAGCCCCAACTAAATATTGAGTGCTGTACATGCTCATACTTTTCATGTTTCATACCTTCAGTTGGCCAACATTTCTAAAAATCCTTTTTTTGCATTGGTCTTAATTTATATTCTAATTTTCCGAGATACTGAATTTGATACTTTCATTAGTTGTCAGTTATAACCGGCACATGTATAATGCTGTTGGAACGAAGGAAAGTACAGGCCACTTCAAAATGTCTCTAAATGGTATCTGAAGCTGCACCTGTACATACAGAAAAAATGGTACAGTGTAAAAAATGACTATGTTTAAAATGTAAAACTGTTCAACATCGAAGGTAAGCAACTGTAAAGTGTATGACGGTAAAGCACTGTTTGTGTAACACTGAAGCACTGAAATGAAACATAAAGACCAATATAATATGTTTTATATTGTGTGATAAAGGCGCTATATAGCGCCTGACCCGGCACAGACAGTGTAAAATCACACAGGCTTTTGTTTTCTCTTCAGCCATAGGGCATGTCTTCCCCGTGTCCCACAGGCCCAACACAGTCCCACAGCACTTTAAACAGAGCACAAACAACCCTTCCTCTGGCACCACCACTCATCCCAGGAAACCTCGTCCTCTTCCTCCCGATTCTGGCCTTTGAGTGGTGGAGGCTGGCCCGTTTTATAGCACACCTATTCTCAATTGCACCTCCGGGTGGGGCTGATGACTCGTCCAGCCAGGCCCTTGAGACTCGGCAACACCCCCTAGCGGCCATCCCAGCTCCCAACCTGGCCGTGGAAGACTCCATCTCCTATGGAGCCAGGTGGGAGACTAGGGAATCATTGTCGGTCCGGGAGGCTGCCACCAAGCGTCCCAGGGGAGGTATTGAGCTGTCCAAAGTTGCTCCCCCAGAACATATGTAGCAGGGGCTTCCCAGCCGTCCATCGCAATTGTTAACCCTTGAAAAATATATTCTTTTTGTGTGGGAACCACAACACCAAAAAAACAAGATAATGCTTTCAGAAAGGAAATAGTATCCATTTTACTAAACACAGCTGTTTAAAGAAAAGCGTCTGTTTGTTGACGGTGTGCCTTACATTAAGTTAAAAAATTAACACAAAATGATTACATGGATTTACTTTATGGAGTTGTTTCTTCATTATTTTAATTCATGTGTATCCGAGGTAAAATAAGTTTGTGCGGCTGTCATATAGAGTATAACATAATTTTTCAGAGTTTTTACTACGGCACCGATTTCTAAATTTGCATACATTTATGATATTTGCATAAGGAAACGCCCTCATTTATCATTTTGTTCCTGGTGAACCGCATTCCTTTGCACAGTGGGAAAAAATAAACTTGAACAAGTTTGCAAACATATTACCACCTCCTCCTCCAACCCTGCCTGCAACCGTCCCAGTGCTGAAAGTTTTCTGAGGTTATGGAAGCTGATTTATGGTGGTTTGTTTGTAATAAGCTTAACAACAACAACATTTATTTCTGTAGCACATTTTCATACAAATGGTGTAGCCTAAAGTGCTTTACATGATGAAGAAAGAGAAAAAAGACAAAGTAAGAATTAAAATCAGAGAACACCAATTAACATAGAATAAGAGTAAGGTCTGATGGCCAGGGAGGACAGAAAAAACAAAAAAACTCCAGAAGGCTGGAGAAAAAAAAACTAAATCTGCAGGGGTTCCAGGCCATGAGACCACCCAGCCCCCTCTGGGCATTCTACCTCACATCAATGACCTCAATCAGTTCTCATGGTATTCAGGGTTCTCATGGAAGAACTTGATGATGACGGTCATGTGGACTTCTGGCCTTCAATCCATCCATGTAGGGACATCACGGTGCTTTGATCAGGAAAAAAAACAGCAGAGAGAGTAGGGGTTAGTATGGATTTCGGAGACACCATGAATGATAATGATAATTAAATGCATAAACAGAGTATCAGTGTTACACTAAAATAAAGCTATGAGAAAGCCATATTACAGTAATGATTTTTTAGCAGTTTGTTTAAAGTGCTCCACTGTATTAGCCTTGTAAATTTCTATCGGTAAGCTATTCCAGATTTTAGGTGCATAACAGCAGAAGGCCGCCTCACCACTTCTTTTAAGTTTAACTCTTGGAATTATAAGCAGACACTCATTTGAATGTCATCGTGACGATTTGGAGTGTAAGGTGAAAGAGATTCTGAGATATAACATGGAGCAGATTATTTAAGGCTTTGTAATCCATAAGAAGTATTTTAAAGTCAATTCTAAATGACTGCATGAGTTGCAATCGATTGATGTCTGTGTTGGGTGGTCCTGAGAGGAGTGCATTACAGTAATCTAGTCGACTGAAAACAAAAGCGTGAACTAATTTCTCAGCATCTTGCAATTTTATAACTTTTTCTATATTTCTTAAGTGAAAATATGCTGTCCTAGTAATCTGATTAATATGTGATATAAAATTCAGGTCAGAGTCAATAGTTAACCCTGCATTCTTTACCTCCATCTTGACTTTTAATCCTAATGCATCCAGTTTATTTCTAATACAGTACAATCCCTCTTAACTGGTCTCGCATTAACCAGCCACCAGATTAACAGGCCTGTTAAAATAAAATAAAATAAAAAATGTTTTTTTAATCCCAAGTTCTTCTTTATATTATATGTATGCACTTCCTTCTTTCCTGGAAGGGGAGAGGGCTCCTACACTCAGAGTGATTTCCGTTTACTTGTTCCTTTATGAATTTTCCACGAATCAATTTGGCTAGGTTGCAAAAAAGTGTAGTTGAGTTCTTTTATTCATTCTAGGAGTAGGGTGGAGTGCCAAATCTTTGTTGAACGCACCCAGGCTACATTTAAGTTATAAGGCAAGTACAAGTGGAGGGGGTAATAAAACATCGATTTGGAGTTAAAAACAGTATGTCGGAGTACGTGGAACGACTAAAAGAATGCGGCTTTTGTATGACTGACGAAAACATTCTTGGAATTTAAAGTGGAGAAGGGGGGCAGAGTATTTTCTGATTTTTTACCGGACTGTTTTCCTTTACGATGAGTACAAAACGTAAATGAATTGTAGTTTCAATGGATATGCATTTTAAGGCGCTAAAGCGATTGGATAATGGTAAATCGTGGCGAAAATTTGCGCCAAACTTGGTGTTGGGAAAAGCACAGTAAACGACTGGTGAAGAGACAGGCGTTCCATTGAGGATTTCTGTTCAAAAATGGAGTCCAGTCATTGTACGAAAAAAAAACTGTGTGCAAAATTGTGGATGAAGCCTTGTGGATATGGTTTCTTCAGGAACATCGAAGATGTACAGTACATACCTTAGAAATATTTTTCCACATGAAAATAGGTATGCGTCAGATTAACTGGCTAAAACGGCAACTGGCCGTGGCTGATTAAGAGGGATTGTACTGTACCTTCATTATATCCATTTTTGCCAAACACTAAAATCTCTGTTTTTTCCTTATTTAGTTTAAGAAAATTACTACTCATCCATTCAGAAGCACACGTAAGACATTGGGGGTCAGTGAATCAAGAGAGTCGGGGTCATCAGGCGCTATTGATAAATACTGTTGTGTGTCATCAGCATAGCTGTGGTAGCTCATGTTATGCCCTGAGATAATCTGACCGGGGAAGCATGTAAATCGAAAAGAGCAGGGGACCAAGGATAGAGCCTTGTGGGACACCGTATAGAATATCATGTGTCTCTGAAGTATAATTACCACAACTAAGAATTTTCAACCTGGCAGGTAGGATTGAAACCAATTTAAGACACTGCCAGAGAGGCCCACCCATTGACTAAGTGCGATTTCTAAGAATATTGTGGTCAATGGTATCAAATGCATCACTCAGGTCTAAGAGAATGAGAAAAGATAAACGGCCCTCTCTCTGCATTTACCCGCAAATCATTTACTTTTTTAACAAGTGCAATTTCTGTACTGTGATTTGTTCTGAATTCCATATTTATTGAGGTGATCATTAAGCTGCAGGTTAGAAATAGGTCTAAAATTGTCAAAAACAGAAGAGTCCAGATTGTTTTTCTTGAGCAGGGGTTTAACTACAGCAGTCTTAAGACAGTCTGGGAAGACCCCCCTAACTAATGATGAGTTTACTATGTCAAGAATCAATTATCAAATAGCACACTAGATACGTCTTTGAAAAAACTTGTTGGTATTGGGTCAAGGACGCAGGTGGAGGGTTTCAGATGAGAAATTATTTTATGTAAATCGGGTAAATCTATCCTGGTGAAGGAATTAAATTTGTTTAAGAGGATCAGTAATGGGGAGATGTACTATGTGATTTCTAATATCATTAATTTTGTGATTAAAAATATAGCAAAAGCCTCACAGGTTTCACTGGAAGTTTTCTGGAGGCATTCGATTGAGTGACCTGGGTTTAACAGACGATCAATTGTAGAGAATAAGCCTCTGGGATTATTAGCATTGTTATTTATAATTCTAAAGAAATAACACAGCCTCTCAAGACGGACTATATTGTTGTATTCTGTTATTTTAGCCTACAATATCTCACAATGGATACTCAGTTTAGTTTTTAAACACCTGAAGGACACCATACACCGCAAAAGAAATTTTACTTCTCCACTAGACAATGGGCCACATCTTCAATAAACATTCAGTTCTTTTCAATGTATAAAATTAAATGGCAGAAAGTGTTTGCAGTTGATTGATGTTATTTTACAGATGGAAACTGTATACTGGTCTGTGCTTCTCACAGCATTTTTTGATGATTTAATGATCAGCATATGTATTACAGTGCATGCATATCCATCCATCATCCAACCCGCTATATCCTAACTACAGGGTCTGCTGGAGCCAATCCAAGGCGCAAGGCAGGAAACAAACCTCGGGCAGGGCGCCAGCCCACCACAGGGCACACACACACACTAGGGACAATTTTGGATCGCCAATGCACCTAACCTGCATGTCTTTGGACTGTGGGAGGAAACCCACGCGGACATGGGGAGAACATTCAAACTCCACACATGGAGGACCCAGGAAGCGAACCCAAGTCTCCTAACTGCAAGGCAGCAGCGCTACCCACTGCACCACCGTGCCGCCGTGCATGCATATTGTTACCTTATTTTTTATGGCAGCTTTTAACAGTAAATTTATCTTTTTTTTTACAATGTATTAGAACAGGAAAAGCATATAATAGTTTGAGTTTTGGTTGATCTGAACAAAGGAATGAAAACAGAGCTGTAAACTGGAATTTCCAAGCCAATAGGATATTTGATATTTGAATGTTATCTGACTTTTCCTATGGAGGATTGCTTTCATTCGGAGAGAAGATAAGGAACAATTGGAAGAATACACCCCTGGGCTAGGAACTAGCCAGCCGGTGGGCCATAACGTGCATGTCCTTTGGGATCCTTTTGTGAGTTACGTTCAAGATTTTGTAAAGGATTTTAAATACCAGTTGGTACTGAGACTGACAAATACAGGTAGTGTTACTTCTTTTGATTGATTCTTGTTAAAATCTTTGGTTTTTTTTTTTTACTATTGCTGTTATATTTTATATATAAGATAGGTCTCAACCTCAGATCACGCCTGTTTAATGTTGTAGCATAGTTTGGTGGGGGTAGAAAAAATCAAGAAGTGATTTAACAAAGAATAGAAGATTATTGTAAATTGGATTTGGGAGGGGGCGGCACGGTGGCGCAGTGATAGCGCTGCTGCCTCGCAGTTAGGAGACCCGGGTTCGCTTCCCGGGTCCTCTCTCGATGGAGTTTGCATGTTTTCCCGTGTCTGTGTGGGTTTCCCGGCGCTCGGTTTCCTCCCACAATCCAAAGACATGCAGGTTAGGTGGATTGGTGATTCTAAATTGGCCCTAGTGTGTGCTTGGTGTGTGGGTGTGTTTGTGTGTGTCCTGCGGTGGGTTGGCATCCTGCCCAGGATTGGTTCCTGCCTTGTGCCCTGTGTTGGCTGGGATTGGCTCCAGCAGACCCCCGTGACCCTATGTTCGGATTCAGCGGGTTAGAAAATGGATGGATGGATGGATGGATTTGGGAGAATTAAACCAAAATAATTAGTAGCGGTGGACATACAAGATTTATAGTCTTGGACGTAAGGTGTTTATACCACACAGTACCTCCACAGGATTCCTCCTTTTCAGGCTGCACAACAAAATAATATGTTTTTCTTTCTCCTTCCACACTTATCCCTTGTAGTCTCATCCACCCTCCTCCCTGCTCCTGACCACTCATGCAGGAAAGCCGGCTTCTGTTGTTGTGGACCACAGCCCTGCACACTCAAAGCACTTCGGGGTCAGGTGGATGGCCTTTTAAGAAGGTGTAATGATCCGCTGCAGCTCCCCCTGGCAGCAACCAAGAACATCGACAGAGTTTTCTCTGGGGACTGCAATTCCCAGCCTGCCCTACATTGGTGTTCCACCAGTGGGATGCTGCCACTATGGTTTATGGGGGTGAGTTGGAATGGGTGACACGCCAAACCTCTAGGAAGCAAACATCCTCTGTCCTTCTGAATCCTGCAATACATCCTGGTTGGGATGCCAGTCCGTCCCTGTCCCTCTATTATGGCCTCCCTTCCTGGTGTGGAACCAGCTTCCATTCTAGTTGAAATGCTGGTCCATCTAGCATGGCACTCACATTATATACCATCACACATATGATTATTTACTGAATTGCATTTAGTGTTACTGTAAATATCGAAAAATTAACTGGAGTAATATTTTTTTTAATAAAAAGTTTGTTTGTGCTTTACATTTCATTGAATATTCAAATGCTTTCTCTTCTGACCTTTTCTTTCCTCCATAAGTTATAAACTCTATGAACATTAAAAAGAATTTCATTCTACTCAAGTTTTCCAAATGCTGGGCATCTAAGAGATTTCCAGATTGTTCATAAGACTCAGTTCTCTTTCACAGTCAGTACTTGAGACCTGGAATGTACTACAAATGTCCAAAAATGAAAAGAACCCTTTTGAGATCAAATGAGCACCATCTGTTCACGAGTAGTTAACATTTTTTCCCAGAAGTATGTGCTGTCTGGCACATTGCATTAAGATGATTTTAACTAAATATTCTTTCAGCCATTTTGTCTTAAACCACAAACACCGCTTCTTCATTATTGAATTCTTATCGGCTCTGTGCTGATGCTTGGGGCAAGTGGTACAAAAAAAAAGAAGTGACAAGGAAAGAAGAACGCAGACCATTTTCATTTTATTTTTTTTTTTTTGAAACTCATTGAAATTCGGTCGATAATTGAGGAAACCAGAGCACCAGGAGGAAACTCACACACACTCCATACAGGAGGACATTACTCCTTACTGGGAGGAAGCAGATCTACCACTGTGCCACCCACACCACCCGCTGAAGCTCTGAGTCCTAGCACAGAACTAACAGGTATGCATGTATTAACTAACAAGGACCTGGCCGCACGGTCTTTAGTGCTGCAGCCAGATGTGGCGTTTGCAGTTTACGTCATACGTGGTGTGTAATCTGCACGCTCTGTTCATGTTATTGTAGCTTGTCCTTTTTCACCTCAATGCCATCTGAGTCTAAACTTGAGGTGCTGCTGTTTGAATTTAGGCAGTTCATAACCAACAGAGGGCGGTAGCAAGATTCTCACTTTTACGTAGCACTTAAATCTGATTGGCTGTATTTTGTCAGATGATAATGATATCAGAAGGTATCACAATGATAATACCAATTGAGATAGACCAGGCACCATTTTCTGTGTCATTAAAGGTCGACGGTCCAAACCCCCATCACGAACACACCAAGAATCAGTCAGTCATTATCCAACCCGCTATATCCAACACTGGAGCCAATCCCAGCCAACACAGGGCGCAAAGCAGCAACAAATCCCGGACACAGTGCCAGCCCGTCGCAGGGCATACACACACACACACCAAGGAAAAAGTTAGATTTGCCAATGCACCTAACCTGCATGTCTTTGAAGGAAACCCACACAGAAACAGGGAGAACATGCAAACTCCATCCAGGAAGCGAACCCGGGTCTTCTAACTGCAAGGCAGCAGTGCTACCACAGTGCCACTGTGCCACCCCCACACCCAGAGTGCCGGGTGCAAATAAAGGACAGCTTATTCAACCCAAATTCCTTCTACAGTAGCACAAGGTGGAACAAGCACAGGTTTCTCACTCCGTAGTTCATAATAATCTCCCTCCTTCCAACTCTCACCACCGCACTGCCCTCCTCCAGTTTAGTGTTACCTTTTGGATGGTCCTGGAGTACTTCCAGGTGCCTGCCCATGCACCACTTCCACCACACCCGGAAGTGTTGCTGGATGACTGAAGAGTGGCTGGAGAACCTCTGGGTGCAGTGTAAAAGAGGCCGTCTCACTCCATTCGAGGATCCAGAGTCGAGAGGTCGAAGACAAAGCTTGCATGAAGGGCCTGGAGGCAGCAGAGAAAGAGAAATGGAGCAGAGAAACAGAGACAGGGAGAGAAAGAAAAGAAGAAGGGTCTGAATATTATTGGGAAGAATTGTGTGCTGTGTGTTGTGTAAAGGCCAGAAAAAGAGTAAAGGGTATGCTGTACTTTTGGACTTGTGTCTCAGTGCCTGTCTGTGTCCTGGTTAGAGGGCTATCCGGCCCCCCGATCTTCCACATTAGATACATAGATAGTGTGGCGGACGGCCAGAACCCTTACCTGGCCGGAATGCCTTCATAGTGGAAGAACCTGGAGAGGTAGCATGCACAGGGCACTATCTTCCCCAGAGAGCTAGATGGCAGCTCCCCTGGGTTGCTGTAGTGCCTTGGATTCCCACAGGGCTTCATGGGAGTTTGGCACAGCCCTATTGGGTGCCAGAGCCTTATTTTTTGTCAGGCTTCCACCTCACCCAGATGTGCTTCCAGACCATGCTAATGAGCCACCGGAAGTACTCCTAGGTGCAGGATAAAAGAAGAGCCAGAGTCAGGTGGAAGAGGGACAATGCTTGCTGGAGAAGGAGTGGAGTTGGAAGGACAAAGTGAGAGTGAGAGAGAAAAAAGAAGAAAGAAGAAAAAGGCATTGTTGTATGCCGATTTTATTGTGCCTGTGCTTTTGTACTGTGTGCTGGCAGGTCGGAAATGATAAGGAAGCGTTTCCCACAGCAGAATAAAAGTATGTGTGCGAAAGAACTTGTGTCTGCATCTCTCTGTGTTGGGTTGGGGAGCTGGAGCACCCCCTGTAGGCCACAACAGATAGATAGATAGATAGATAGATAGATAGATAGATAGATAGATAGATAGATAGATAGATAGATAGATAGATAGATGTTTATTTGTCTCCAAGGGGAAATGTAGCTTTTTACAGAAGCTCTTTAGATAAATAAATGCATAAATAGTTAGATAAGTAAATAATTAAATGAATAAATACATTTGCAGAGAGTCATTGGTGCTTGTTGAGTTCAGAACATTGATTGTAAGTACTGTTTGAATTTCTGCATCTTGGATTGCATTTTGGACGTGTTATCTTTGAAGTGACTTCTTAAGTAAACACTTCTTGCCCCATTTTCCTTTATTTTGTCACTTCCATTCTTCTTTTGTTTATATAAATAAATCCTTTATTTACAAAGACACTTTGTTTTGTCCATTTAAGTCAGTGGTTGATAGTCTTCTTCTCCCGTGAAGGACATTTTTGTCTATCTGGGACATTTAAAAGTATTATTATTATTATTATTATTATTATTATTATTACCACACTTATTTTAACTTCACCTCTTTGTTGTCTGGTACAAATCTTGTAATCGATATTAACCCACTTCCTATTGTCCAAATAACTTGAAATTTTGCACACTTACTCACTTATGATGACAATACATGAATCAATAATCAGTTTCACTAACTGATCAATTAATCCGTGTTAATTAAGAAATGAAATTTTCATATGAAGAATAGTTCAAGATTTCATCCAATAGATGACACTAGTAACGGATAGAAATATTAAAGGAAGTGTTAAAATATTGATTACGAAATTATACTAAAACAAACCCAAGACTAACAAGTTGAAAATAATATATATATAAAAATACTTTTTAAAAACCAAGCTTATATTAAGTAAAAAAGTGTACTAAAAGGTAAACATTAAGTCTCTCATACATCATTCATAAAATAAAAGCATGGGTGCTTTTCATCAATCAACATTCAAAAACCACTTCTTAAAATCTTAGCAAAAGCGCCCACCTTTTATTTTTCGAGTCAAGTATGAGACTTATTTCTTACATTTTAGTACACTTTTTAACTTAATATAAGTGTGGTTCAGTATATATAAGTATTTTATATATATATATATATATATATTGTAACAGAATAAGGTGCTTCTCGCACCCTTGCACCCTCAGACACCACGTCAGACACTAGGTAAAGTCCAATAATTATATTTATTTTATAATAAAGTGCACAAAGCACCCTCTACTCCCAAATATTCCAATAAACAATAACCAATAACAAATCCTCCACTCCCAGACGCTTAGCCACCCTGCCTCCCAACTCAGCTCATCGTCTGGGAGCTCCCATAGTCCTTTTATGTTCCCTGACCGGAGGTGTTCCTTCCCAACAGTCCACAAGTCCTTATTCCTTCCGGGTCAGGGTAAATAATGTTTCTCACCCCGGAAGCCCGTCGCTCTTCCTATGACGAACTTCCGGGTCATAGGGCATGAAGAATTCTTCGGTCCTCCCTGCAGCTCCCTCTCGTGGCCCCCATGGCATCCAGCAGGGCGGTGCACAAAACTACATGGTCCATAATGCCCTGCTGGTCTTCTGGGGACCTCCATGCTGCAAGGAGGGCTCCACCTGGCGGCTTGGGGGTATTGGCCGGGGTACATGGCCGGCCATATCTTACAGTACTCCCCAGCGGAATTATAAAGATTCGGGCGGCCTGCCCCGAGAGGAAGTCTTCCTCCAAGAGGGCGCGTCATCCGGGCTCTGACTGCGTTGTCCCTGTCCTCGAGCAAACCTTGGGGGAACGGTGTACCTCCTGTCTCCCCGGGGACATTGGCGCCACTCGTGACCCGTCGCTGGCAATTGTAGCACCGGCAGTCCTCCTGGTTGGCTCTTTTCCCGAGACCTGAAACATCTCGGGAACTCGGTCAGCTCCACCCTTTCCCCCGCCAAGGAGGGTTTTCTGGCCGCCTCGCTGCTCTCCGCCCTTTTTCCCACCTTGTCAGGAGACCCCCTCTTTATTCTAAGGATCTCCAGTTTACTCTGGGGCTTGTCCACAGTTTGGGTCTCTCTATTAGTGAAAGAGAGCCCTTTTACTGTCTGCACGCCCTTTGATTTATAAACAACATGGGTGGGGTCTTTAGGATCGAATCGCTCCAAGAGACAGCACCAACCAGCTGCTCTGGCTCGATCGGTCCTTCCCCCGGCCGCTCCGTAAACGTTTCGGCCTCTCTTGTAGAGCACACATCCATTTGGCACCGCTATGGATTAAAAGCGGCCCGGATCACACTGCGTCCCTATTACATTATATACGGTACCGACATTACCTGTCTGTACCGCCAAATCACATAACACGGGAGGCTCTCGGTCCAATCGCCGCAGGTACTCACGTACTCTTCTTAAAGGCGCGCCGCCGCCCAGATCTCCAACGATCTTCTTAATCGCCTCTAAAGTCTGCAAAATACTCCGCACGGGCTCGATTAATTTTTCGAGTTCCCGCGTCAAAATAATTAGTTAATTCGGCCGGGTTTGGCTTACTTCCTGGTTTGCCATACCGTCCGGCGGGAGCCAATGAACTTCGCCGCTGTCGGCACGTGTTCTGGCGGGTTCGCGCGGGTTTCTGGGAATTGGAGTTCTCTACAGACGAGGACCGGGCCGCCATCTTTGGTTGACTGCGACCTGCCTTTATTAATTTGTCGGCAGATCGACCAGCCATTTCCCGGCCCTCCTTACCTTCTTTTGGGTTGAGCAGTGCTTTGCTCACCACCCCTTTCTCCTTCGGAAAAATCAAGTCCGTCTTTTCTTGGGCGAAGTCATAAACAGCTGGACACGGAACGTCACCTTTCTGGAATCCTTCGTGGTACTTCCCGTGTCCCTCGCCGGCACCCGTAATGCGGAAGTCCTTTTCGTTGTCCGTCTGCCCGTACAAAAGCGCCACACTATCTTCGGGAGATTCTCCTGCATCCCGCAGAACTTCCGGATGATCTTTTCGAGGTATGTGCATGTACGAAATGAGTAACTTTAAATAGATTATCTACATTTGCAGCACATACCTCGTTGTAGGTTTCTTCGTCCGGAGTCCTCTCCCGATCCGTGTAGTCGCCCTGTCGCTCATCCCGAGTGTCGGCCATGACGAACATGGAACTTCCGCTGGTGCTGTTGCCCTGTTTTGTCTTCTTTTTTCCCATTACAGACTTGAAAAAAGGTGAGGTTTCTGGCGATTTTCCTGTGTGTGTTGTGACGCTGTCTTCCCTGGGTATTCTGTCCACAGTAAAATTTTTCCAGGTCCTCTGCCAAACTGACGGCCAGAGAATCCTGCCGGAACTACGCCAACTGTAACAGAATAAGGTGCTTCTCGCACCCTTGCACCCTCAGACACCACGTCAGACACTAGGTAAAAGTCCAATAATTATATTTATTTTATAATAAAGTGCACAAAGCACCCTCTACTCCCAAATATTCCAATAAACAATAACCAATAACAAATCCTCCACTCCCAGACGCTTAGCCACCCTGCCTCCCAACTCAGCTCATCGTCTGGGAGCTCCCATATCCTTTTATGTTCCCTGACCGGAGGTGTTCCTTCCCAACAGTCCACAAGTCCTTATTCCTTCCGGGTCAGGGTAAATAATGTTTCTCACCCCGGAAGCCCGTCGCTCTTCCTATGACGAACTTCCGGGTCATAGGGCATGAAGAATTCTTCGGTCCTCCCTGCAGCTCCCTCTCGTGGCCCCATGGCATCCAGCAGGGCGGTGCACAAAAACTACATGGTCCATAATGCCCTGCTGGTCTTCTGGGGACCTCCATGCTGCAAGGAGGGCTCCACCTGGCGGCTTGGGGTATTGGCGGGTACATGGCGCCATATCTTACAATATATATATATATATATATATATATATATATATATATATATATATTTGAATTTGAAAAGCCTGTGTCTCATTTAAGACCTAAACAGTCCATGAAGCCTGCCAGTTGAGTTTGGCATCAGGCTGCCTATATGTGCCCTTATTTATCTAGCGTGTCACATTGACCCTTAGGAATTGCAATATAAGTCTGAACAAGACAAGAATTTATCCTACACCAGAGTAGGAAAGGAGAAATCATTTTGAAGCATCCTAAATCGATTTTCGCATCTAAAAATGAATGATGAATGTTTTGTAATTTTCTGATACTAAAAATAAGGCTTTATAACAAAGATAATAATAATAATAATCATCATCATCATCATCATATTCATATTCAAAGTAGTAGTAGAAGAAGAAGAAAAAGGAGGACAACATAATTAGTTAGGGTCAGCTGAAGTCAGAGAGGCGAGATTGCATTGGTTTGGACATGTGCAGAGGAGAGATGCTGAGTATATTGGGAGAAGGATGTTAAGGATAGAGCTGCCAGGGAATAGGAAAACAGGAAGGCCTAAGAGGAGGTTTATGGATGTGGTGAGAGAGGACATGCAGGTGATGGGTATAACAGAACAAGATGAAGAGGACAGAAAGATATGGAAGAAGATGATCCTCTGTGGCGACTCCTAATGGGAGCAGCCGAAAGATGAAGAAGAATTGCACTAAGATGTGTGTACAGTAATTATTGCCACTTCACATTATCAAAAATAATACTTTAATGAGCACTGAGATGGAAAGACCAAGACACACACACACTGCATGAAAGTAAAGATTCATAACAAAAACGTTTATTTAACAATGAATGATCCACCACCAAACTTTCAGAAGAATTACCTTCCTGTTGTTAAGACCACGGGGAACGCCTCATAAAATAACAGTTATTAAAAATGGCCACAGCTGTTCCTAAACTGTTTCTGAACTCTTCCAGTGTGCCCAATCGTCTTCCAGTGTTGCATGCCATGTCTTTCTCTGTGATCACCCCTTATCTTCTGTAAGACTCTATTTATCCAATACTCCAGGAGTCTCCACCTTCCTTCTTAAACCTTGCCAGACTTGTAAAGTGTAACACAAATGTTCCAAGGTTTGGATACTGTCAGAGATGGCTGGGGAAGCGACCCGGCCGGGATGCCCAGGAGGACTGGAGGAGGGCTTGCGCCTTCTCCAGACCATGTAGGGGCGACCGCCCTGGGTGCTTTGGGCACCACGGGTAGGGAGCTTGGAAGCTCAACCCTGTAGGGGCCCGTGGTCACCGCCAGGGGGCGCCCCGCTTCCTTCAGAGCCCTGGACCTCAGCAATTCCAACACACCCGAAAGTGCTGGGGGGGGGGAAGAGGAACAGGGACACCCGGAGTGCTTCCGGGTGCACAGCTGGCACTTCCGCCACACAGGGGAGTGTCGGTGGAGGAGTGTCGGGAAGCACCTGGAGCTCGTCCGGGTGTGGATATAAGGGGCCGCCTCCCTCCATTCTATGGCTGGAGTCGGGTGGAAGAAGGACGAAGTCTTGGAGGAGAGGAGTGGAGGCGGACCAGAGAGAAAGGCATTGGACTGTGAGGCCTGGACTAAAGGGGTGATTGGTGCTGCGGCACTGGGTTGTGCTCACTTTCTTGTATATATACAGTGTTCAATAAACGTGTGTGTGGTGAAACATCATGTCTACCTGTCTGTGTCTGGACTGTACCCCATAATACGGATTTACTTTATTGTCTTTCAAACCACACAACAAGGAGTACACAGCTGAACGAAATTGCGTTTCTCCAGGCTCAATGTATGAACACAAAGATAAAGATGAGTGCACATTATACAACAACAGATAGATATAATAGACATCATAAACAGACAGAATATACCCATGTGTATAATCCAATAGACAAATGACAAATTCAAGTGATGAAAAACTTCAAGAACATAACAGCATTTTAGGAGATGTGAGATTCTGAATATATATATATATATATATATTCTGAATATGTGTTCAAACAGTCTGTTTGTGTGTTCAAGAATCCAACAGTCCTAATAGGTCAGCATGTTGTTTGTGGTTAGTGGTAGCTGAGCAGTCTGATAGCCTGAGGGAAGAAACTCCTGCTGAGTCTGGCAGCCTTACCCTGTACATTGTGGTAGGATTTGTCAGAGGACAACAGTTAAAACAGTACATTTACCCTGACTATCTTGGTGTCTCTCCTAAGGCTTTGATGATTTCCTCTGCCATCCTCTTCACTCTCTGGTGGGACTTCTGATTCGAAACAGTGCAGCTGCCATACCAGACTGTGATGCTGCTTGTCTAGATGCTCCCTATTGTGCCTCTCTATAGAATGTTGTGAGGACGGGGGGTTTGGTTACTCTCCTCACATCCATCACAGAAAGTGAAGATGCTGCTGTGCATTCTTGGCAAGGGAGGTGGTGTCTGTAGTCCATTTCAGGTCATCCGTGATGTGCATCCTCAAGAATTTGGAGTTTCTTTGTGACTTCAAGTGGAGTATGTGCCCAGTGTTTCCTCTTGAAGTCGGTTCACCGACAAAAGCGCGATAAACATATGCGCCCCGACAAAACAGCGACCGACAAATGAGCACCGACAAACCCGCTAACTGGTTTTCGACAAATACGAGCCGACAAAATCGCCACGACAAATTCGCAAGAGAGGCCAAGAGATTGGGGACGCCCTTGCTGCAATTCTTCCTACATATGCAGGGCGTGATCTTAAGGACTATCTGTGTGCCGTGATGATGGTATGCCGTGTCTCATAATATTGACTTCTAGAATAAACATTATTATATATGCTTTAAACTAGTAATTCATATTTAATCAAACTTTTGCAATTTGGTCGGGGCGATTTTGTCGGCGCGTTTTAATCGCCGCTATTTTGTCGGCTCTCATATTTTTATCGCATAAATGTCGGGTCACACTTGAAGTCAACAATGATCTCCTTCATCTTCTTGACATTTAGTGTCAGGTTGTTGTTGCCACAACAAGTTGGTTCGCTTATTCTCAGTAGGCCAAGTAATCATCGTTTCTGATGAGGCCCACCACCGTTGGGTCATCTGTGAATTTGATGATATGATTCGAGTTATGCCTGGCATGACATTTGTGAGACATCAAAGGGAACAACTGAGGTCTCAGAACGCAGCCCTATTGGATCCCAGTGTTCATGGTGATTGTCTTACAGATGCTTTTTCCAACACACAGCTTGGGGATCTATCTGTGAGGAAGTCCAATAATAGTATTGTGTAATAATACTAATAGTGTGTTGATGCCTAGTAGGTCAAATTTTCTTACCAAATGTTGAGAGTTAACCTGTTTTAAAAGCAGCGCTTAAGTCAATAAAGAGCAGCCGCACATAACTGTTCTTATTCTCCAGATGGGCCATGGTCAGATACGTAGAGTGTTGTCAATATGGCATCATTGGTGGAGCGGTTAGGGCGGTGAAGCAAACTGAAGTGGATCATATGTTGCAGGGAGTTTGGATGTTATATGGTGCCCGACCAGCCTTTCAAAGTACTTCATCATGATGGGGGTGAGTGCTATAGGGCGATAGTCATTAAGCGCTGAGGCTGGTGATTTCTTTGGCATTGGTATGATAGCAGTGGCCTTGAAGCATGGAGGTATGATGGCTTCCCTCAGGCAAGTATTATAAATGCCTGTAAGAATATGCATCAGTTGGTCAGCACATTCTCTGAATACACACCCTGGTATGCTGTCAGCAGCTTGGTTGAGACAAAGTGCTTCATCATACTTCAACATATTGTGTTGTTCCTTTCTTCAAGCCGGCTGAAGTAAGTGTTAAGTGTACTGAGGAAATCAATATTGTCATCGCCGAGTGGTGGAGGAGACCTGTAGTCTTTGATCGACTGGGGTCTTTTGAATCAGTGAAGTGACCCTGGATTTTCTGTCCATAAGCACACTTTGCTGCTCTCACAACTTGGTTCAGGCTGGTTTGTGCAGATTTAAGAGCATTTTTGTCCCCAAATGTGAAGCAGAATTTCATGCTCTCAGAAGCACATGCATCTCTCTGGTGAGACAAACTTTCAGGTTATAACGTATTCTTTATGACGGTCACACCTTCCATACTCTTGTATATGAATCCCGTCATAGACTCAGCATACTCCCCCAGATTTACGTGTTAGATGACAGTGGTAGCCTCTCTGAATACATCCCAGTCTATGCATTCAAAACAGTCCTGGATTGCTGAAACTGCATCCTCTGGACAAATTCTTATCTGCTTCACAGATGGCTTGGTTCTAGTTAGCAACGGCCTGCATGCTGGAATAAGTACAACAAAGAGATGGCCCTAATGTCCAAGGTGGAGGATAGGGGGTACCCTAAATGCCTGTTTGATGTTTGCATAAACCTGGTCTAATGTGTTTTCTCCCTTGGCTGCAAAGTCCACATGTTGGTACTAATGTGTAAAACTGTTCTCAAGTTGACTTGATTAACGTCTCCAGCTATAATATGAATACAGTCCAGATTAGTATTTTGCATCCCGCTGACCAACTGATACAGTGAGGCGAGTGCGTGTTTTGTGTCGGCATTGGGAGCATGTATACAGCTGTGATGCTAATAGCTGTGAATTTCTTTTTGCAAGTAGAATGGCTGGCATTTTAGCATCAGGAACTCCATATTTTCCAAACAGTGGCATGAGACAATTTCACTGGTAGTGCACCAATTGTTCTTAGTGTAAATATATTGTAACGGTTGGCTGGGACCCTTGCCTAGGTAGCATGGTCAGAGAGTGGAAGGACCAGGAGAGGAGTAGTATCTTCCTCGAGACACGAGAGGGCAGCTGCCCTGGTTGGTGTCGGGGCCACGGGAACAGAGCTTGGAAGCTCAACCCTGTGGGGGCCTGTGGCCACCTCCAGGGGCCGCCTGGACAGGATCGGAGCCCTGGAATGCAGCACTTCTGTGCTGCCGGAAGAGAATCCAGGCACACCCAGAGTGCTTCTGGGTGCCCATGCAGCACTTACGCCACACCAGGAATTGTTGCAGGAAGGTCATTAACGAGCACCTGGTGCACATCCGGGTACAATATAAAAGGGGCCGCTTCACTCCATTCGAGGAGCCGGAGTCAGGAGGCAGAGGACTGAGCTTGTGAGAGAGGAGTCAAGACAGCGAAAGAGAAAGAAAGAAAAAGAAAGAAAGGAACTGTGAGCAATAATGCTGGTGGGTTGTGCACTGTGTGTGCTGTGCAGAAAAAACGAAAAATAATTGTTTGTTTTGGGACTTCTGTGTGTCCTGTGTCTGTCTGTAGCTGGCGTGAGCTTCACAACTTACACCTCCACCCCAAGACCTAACCGCTAAGAGTGTGACTCCCATCTGCACAAAATGTTGTTAGCCCATCCACGTGGGAATTATGGAATTTAGCCGTGTCTTGATGAAGATACAGCACGGTGGCGCAGTGGGTAGCGTTGCTGCCTCACAGGTAGGATACCCTGGTCCTCCCTGTGTGGAGTTTGTATGTTCTCCCCGTGTCTGCGTGGGTTTCCTCTGGGTGCTCCGGTTTCTTCCCACAGTCCAAAGACATGCAGGTCAGGTGCATTGGCAATCCTAAATTGTCCCTAGTGTGTGCTTGGTGTGTGTGTGTATGTGGGCACCCTGCCCAGGGTTTGTTTCCTGCCTTGCACACTGTGTTCGCTGGGATTGGCACCAGCAGACCCCCGTGACCCTGTAGTTAGGAAATAGCGAGTTGGAAAATGGCTGACTGACTGACTGATGAAGATAAGGATGCAACAGTTTCCCACCTTGTGTTGGGTTGTTAGATAAAGCCTCGAATAGTTCATTTTATTTTCCAGCGAGTGGGCGTTAGACAACAGAATGGATGGAAGCTCAAATTTATAAGGGTTGGCCTTTATGTAGTCTAGCACTGCTACTCCCTTGAGTGCCACAATTTGCGCGGTCTTTCACACAGCTTGTGTTGTTTCCTGCCGTGGTCAAGTGTGGTAGGAAAGCCCTCTGCTGCACTGACATCTGGATCTTGCCGGTGTAAAATTCCCAGTTTATGTTTTGAATTCTAGGGCTAGTGAACCGCTAGGTATGGTGTTCGATAACTCCAATGCAAGACGTCTGAGCAAAGTATATTGATTGTAGACCATTCTCATATTTAACTGAATAGGAGTAGGCAATACATTTAATGTAAATCACACATCACTGTTGGGAGCCAGAGTGGCCACTGCCATCCTGCCATGCCATCATTGAGTTTGTGGAATGCAGAGCTCAGCATACCCGGGTAACATTTTGCTGTTACTCACCTATCCAGCCCTGCCTGTCTTCAGGGTAATATGTAGGCAACTACAGTACAGTACAGTGTACTGCGAAACTGCTCGTGATACACATTTGCTCGGATAACTGTACTATTCCTCTGAAAAGCTAGATGGCACTGTTAACTAATGCCTTTTCTCTTCCTCTCTCTGCTGACTAGAAGATTGACAACCATGGAACCTCTGACTTCACTTCTGGTTTCCGCCCACCTGGTCCCACCTCTTCCAGCCCAGGACCTTTACCTTGATTCAGTCTGATGGAGACTCACATCATTTTAATGTTTTTTCAATTGTGCTTTAACTTGCGTTTTATTTTAATATACGGGGTTGGCCCTCATGGTGCCCCAAAGATCTCTAATCTCTCTCATCTCATTATTACAGCGTGATCATCCACACTTGGGGCAATGATCTTTAGGTGCATGCCAGCAATGAAACCAACAACTCCAGGAAAACAAGGGATTTTTATGAATGCAGCTTGCTTTAGCATTACTTCACGTAGAGTGGTGGGGAAATGCATAACTCTGCATAATACCTCAAGACTCGTAAGGGTTGTCACAGATGTGTGCATGGGAGGCAGCTAAATGGCTCAAATGAGGGTAATTCCACGCCAGACCAGCGGGTGGTGGTGTGCACTAACCCTTTCTCTCTTTCCTCTACAGACCAGTTATGGGAAATTCCACCCGTCCCCGAGGACGTCACTTCCAGTTCTGGGCCCAACGACATCACTTTCGGTTCCAACCCTGATCACCTATATTTCCGGTTCCAGCTCTGCTGACCTCACTTCCTCTGCCTGAGCATAAAATCGTCATTTTGTTTCATGCAAGTCAGTTCTGTTTTGAACTAAGTGTGACTAAGTGTTTGAGTCTTTTGCTTAACCTACATTATACGGGGCGGCTTTCCCAAATCTTTTTGTGGGGTTTGTGTGTTCATTTGACAGGGTGTTCAAAGTTTGGTGCAAAATTTGAGAAATGGGTTGGTTATAACCTACCCAAATCATTGCTATTACAAAGCTGCATTTCCCTTTGGCCAAAAAACCACAACTTTACTAAGACTTTCAGTTTGGCTGAGAATGACTGACTTCTCCATGTAGATGGAACAGTCATGTAATATACAAGATTTGTTAGAAATATTATTCTGTTTCTGTCCAATCGATACACTTTTACAAATCTATTGTTGTCCAGCGTTTTCTAAACAGTTCACCTTTCCTGGGTTGTATGTGTTGATCACTCTGCCCAAATGCCATTTTCTGGTAGTTCTTAGCCACCTAGGGCAGCTCATGAGTTCTCCTAAATCCTGGTGAAGTTATGAGTAGTTTCCTAAATTAGAAAAACTGACCAAATGTTTTAACTCCTAATCCTAAAACAAGAACTAAACTTGCATTAGCTCAAATAATTTTGAGCCAGTTAGGACCGTTTTCCCAGTCTGAGACACTTGATAAATATGGGCATTATTCTGGTTTTTGATCATTTTTTGAGGTCTGTCACTCCTTTTGCACATTTTTCTTCACTGTTTTATTGCAATAGGAAGACAAAGGAAAACATTTCCCCAAAAAAACATAGATGGAGACCCCTAATATGCTGAGAGCATTTTTACTGACTCAAAATGCATTCTTAATGATAAGGACTGCATGGCAATCTTAAAAGCATCATAAGCTGAAACATACATAGGCATGAGAAACATCTTGGGCCTTTGGGCCAGTGCCGATTGTGAACAGATGCTAAGATGACATGGAGCCATGATATAAACATTGCCAGAACAAGCCAAGATCAAAGCCAGAAATCAAACCAATCAGTATGAAAAAAATGAAATTATAAACCAGAACTTGGAGACCAATAACAGAAGCTTAGTTTGTAAACACCAGGAGGATAATGCATAAGAATTCTAAATCAAGCATTTTAAGTTTTTATCCGTCAATTTCGGAAACAGCAGAGACACCTATGCCTGTTTTATGATGGTCGTGTTGATGATGCTACATGCATCACACTTCCCAGGGGATTAGGAACGTGATCTCTAAAGGAACAGCAAACACTAAAGCTCCAAAATGACGGCGCTCACAATAAAGGTGGTGTTGCAGCATAATGGTAATAACTTCCATAAATCACCCTAAAACAGGAAACTAATATTAGTATTATAATTCTTGACCCTAAGAACCCTCAAGTAGATCCATGCATTGTTTATACACACTAAATGAATTTTTTTGGACCACTCTACTTGTGCAGTCAATGGAGGCTCTGATCGGGGCTCTCGAGAAACTGAGCGAGGAGTCAGAATGTCTGGGCTTGTAAGTGTCCTGATAAAAACCAAAATCCAGGCCTTTAATGACCTTTTAGGCACATCAGCAGTGTGTCTGTCTGGGGAGAGAGTGTCAGCCTTATCGAGAGGTTTACTTACCTCAGCAGTGGAATTAATGTCTCTGGTGACTCTTCCTATGAAGTCAGTAGATGGATTGGAAGAGCATGGGGGTCATGAGGTCACTGGAAAGGGGTGTGTGGTGCTCCTGATACCTATGCAAAAGGACGAAGGTCCTAGTCTTTAGAGTCCTGGTGCTTCCTGTCTTGCTATATGTTTGTGAGACATGGATGCTACCCAGTGACCTAAGACAGAGACTGGACTCCTTCAGTACTGTGTCAAGAATCCTTGGGTATCGCTGGTTTGACTTTGTGTTGCTCACGGAGTCCCGAATGATGCACATTACCTGCATTGCGAGGGAAGTGTCAGTTACGGCATTACGGCCATGTGACTCGATTCCCAGAGGGTGATCCGGCTTGCAGGATCCTGATTGTTGAGGACCCAAGTGGCTGGACCAGGGCAAGGGAACACCCACGTAACACTTGGCTGCAGCAGATAGAGGGTCACTTCCGGATGGTGGGACTGGATCCCGTGTCTGCCTGGGGGGTTGCCAACCAGGATCTCGAGCTGTTTCGTTGTGTGGTGGGTGTGGCAACATGCTGTACCAGTGCATGCTCCCCAACCTGACCTGTCCTGACCTGACTCTACTAAAACCGGTTTGGCAGATGGTTGGGACCCATGCCCAACTCGGACGCCCCTTTGTCACTGGATCTGGGGGAGCAGCCATGGGAGCCATGCCACATCCCTCGGAACCTTTGTTGGCAGCCCCCCCTGGTTGCGTTGGGGCCACTTTCGTGGAACACTGGAGCTTAATCTGGTTGGGCACCATGGCCTTTGCCAGGGAGAGCTGCATAGACCTACACAGTTTAACGACCCAGAAGTAGGTCAACGAGCACCTGCAGCACTTCCAGGCGAGCTATAAGTGGAGCTTGCAGCCACTAATCAGGGCGCCAGAGTCGGGAGGAGGAGGACAAAGCTGCCCTGGGAGGAGTGGTGGATGAAAAGAAGAGTGTGTTTTGGGTGTTTTTTCTTTGGTGGTGTTTTTGGGGACTGTGTAGGGCCAGAGGGGCACAGGGAAGACGTGACGTGTTCTTTTCTGTAGCTGAAGAAAATAAATTCTTTTGTGTAGTTTACCCGTGCCTCTGGTGCCAGTCTGTGTCGGGTTGGCGCCAATAAAGCGCCTTATATCACACTTGGTAGGAGCTACTTTTGCTCTCATAACAGCTTCAGTTCTTCATGGCATGGATTCCACAAGATGCTGGAAACATTTCTTTGATATTTTGGTCCATGTTGACATGAATGCATCACACAGTTTCTGCACATTTGTCATCTGCACATTCATGCTGAGAATCCTCTGTTCTACCACATCCCAAAGTGGTTCCTTTGGATTCAGATCCGTAAAAGTGGGAAGAACACTGAAGAACATGGAACTCATCATCATGTTCCTGAAATCCATCTGAGACGACCTTAGCTCTGCGACATGGTGCATTTTCATGCTGGAAGTAGCCATTAAAAGATGGGTTTCCATGAAGGGATGCATGTGATCAATACTTAAACAGGACATGGCATTCAAGCAGTTGTTGATTGGAATTAATGGGCCAAAAGTGTGCCAAGAAAACACTTCCTACACCATCAAGCTACTACCACCAGACTGTTGAGATAAGGCATGTTGGGTTCATCAATTCATGCTGTTGGCACTAAATTATACCTAAGCAGAAATGAGATTCATCAGGTCAGTCTATGTTGTCCCAGTCTTCAACTGTCCAGTTTTGATGAGTCTTGTGCGCACTGCTGCCTCAGCTTTCTGTTCTTGGCTGACACGAGTGGACCCCAACACGGTCTTCTGCTGTTTTAGCTCATCTGCCTCAAGATTTGGTGTTCTGAGATGCTTTTCTTCTCAGTTGTACACAGTGGTTATCTGAGTTACCATTGCCTTCCTGCCACCTCATGCCAGCCTGGCCATTCTCCTCTGACCTCTCTCATCATACTGCCACATGACTGGAGGATTGCATTCATTTTCTGGTGTTCCTAATAGTTTGTTCAATGAGTGTAGCCAAAAAAAAAGAATGATAAATCACAGATCATGCCAGCATCTCAGTGAATTACATCATATTAGCAATGGCAGAAAATTATATTTAGAAACTACTACATCTAAAAACAAACCTGTTCTGAAGGGATTTAGGGACCACCGTGCAGAAGCAGCAGGCTTTAGGCTGATTTGTTTCTACATGCTGGGTAACCATTACTCAGCAAACTAAGAGATGAGGCTTGCTATTCTAACCACAGACCCCCCAACCCATTCATTAAAATGACTTGCCTTAATATTTGCTGGCTGATGTACAACATAAGTTAACCAGAAGTAATTTGCTTGAGTCACATGACGTTCAGGCAGCAGGTCATTGTGGGCTCTGAAAATGCCAGGCTGTGGTCTAGTTCTGACCATGGCCACTGAGCCGTCTGGGCCTCAGAGTTTGCATTTTCTTTGATTCCTTTGAATTGCTGCAGGGGTATTTGCTCCGTCAACCAAAGAAGCATGCCCTTCACCAGTCTAACCACTCAAGGTGTGGCCCACAAGCTGACAGTCAAAGCATCCAAGTAAGGTGAAATTAAAATCTCACAGTTATGTACTTACTTGTGTTCATTTCTAACAATAAGTTGGCTGCCTGGTCTCTGTTCCCCTGAAAGAACTTAAGGGATGCTTGGTTCACAGCGAAGGGTGTAAAATGACCACAACAGAGCATCCTATCTGAAATCATTTCAGTTTTCTTTGTTCATGCCTTCTGACTCACTGGTATGAGAAAAATCCCGCATATGAGATATCATTTGATTCATCTTTATGTCTAGCTATGCAAGACATCAAGCTTTTTGGGGTTTCCTCCTATTTTTTGGTCCTCTAGTCCAAAGTTTAGACTGTATTTTGTGCAGAAAATTACAACCTCAATGGTAAAGAGCAAATCAAAAGGTGTCTGCAGCAAAAAATAATCAGAATGATTTGAAGTTGTGCAGGAGACATCAACTGACCCCAGGATTTCACCCCTTCATTGGATTTGAGTGGTCTGCGGTGGACTGGCGCCCTGCGCGGATTTTGTTTCCTGCCTTGCACTCTGTGTTGGCTGGGATTGCCTCCAGCAGACCCCTGTGACCCTGTAGTTAGGATATAGCGGGTTGGATAATGGATGGATGGATGGAAGTTACTCCTTTTCACAAAACTTGTGATCGGTAAAAGTCATTTTATGCTATTTTGAGATTATTGATCACAAATATAATACTAGTTCTGATATTTGTGTCTTTACCAGTGGTCCTAGCCCTCTAAGGACCACTCCAGTAAGGTTAAAATTGACAAATTTCAAACCTAAGCAAGGTATCATTTTAGACTGTTTCAAGGTCAGTGATTATGAATTTGATGTTATTTTTAATGTTTGAGATCCTTTTAATTGATCCAGCTCTCTGTGGACCTCAGAAGGTGAAAAAATGATAAACTTCAATTACAATCAAGAATCTAAATATTTAAATTGAAGCACACCTTTAGATATCTAATATAGGTGACACATTCTTGTTTATTATGTATTTATTTCTGTATTTATTCTTTTTTATTATGTATTTATTTCTGTATTTATTCTTGTTTATTATGCACTTCTACCTCATGAAGTAAATCAAAACATTTTTTATGAACATCCCAAATTAGTACAGCTTACACTAATTCAGGCTTCTTTTTTTTTTTTTTTTGCAATCAAAAAATAAAATAAAAACACCAAAAATACCCAAGTCGCCCTCCCTGCCACCCTTCCAGCCTTGAGGTAGACAATTGTCTGCATCTTAACATCAGCAAAGCCAAGAGGCTGCTTAAGCCGCTTTTCCACTGCATAGTACGGCACGACATGGTTCAGTTCAGCTCACTTTTGCGGGGCTTTCCACTGGGAACAGTACCTGGTACCTGGTCCTTTTTTAAGTACCACCTCAGCCGAGGTTCCAAGCGCGCCGAACCGTTACCAAAATGTGACGTGTAAACTCTGCTGGTCACTGATTGGCCGGAGAAAATCGTCATTACTGCGTCACTGGCTATTCTTTTCTTTAAAGGTACAGACACGCGGAAGTTTCGAAAGTTCTCCAGCCACTGAGTGTTTGTAAAACCGGGAACAATCACATCCCACCACTCTGAAGCACGGTTAAATGTCCAAACAGATGGTCTGTTGCGGCGACTTTTTTGCAAAATGTGGAAGATCTGTAATATACAGAATCAGCATTTTAATGTTACACTGCAACAGTGATAAAAGTTAGCTAGTGATGTGCTTTTTTTAGATGCTTAACCTTGCGCGTCATTGAGCTAAAGTGTTGTCGTTGTCTGCGTGTTGTTGTAAATGTTCCACGGTGTCACGGCAGTAGAGGCGCAACTATAACAACACGTGAATAATCCCGCCCACTCTAAAGCGGTACTAAACTGCAGTCGAAACGCAAACCGAGCTGAACTGAGCCGAACCAAGGTGAGCTGTACTGAACCGTGTCGTGCCATACTATGCAGTGGAAAAGCGGCTTTAGTGACTCTTGCTGTACTAAAGAGGCTCTACATTCAGTCACTATTCAGGGAGTGGATGTAGAGGTGGCCCGCTCCTACAAGTACTTGAGGGTTCATATCAATGACAGGTTAGACTGGTTTCAGAACACACAGGAACTATATAAGAAAGAGCAGAGAAGGCTCATTTTTCTTAGGAGACTGTGCTCCATTAATGGGGTAAGTGACATCCCTCACAACTCTGTGATGGGCATTGAGATTTTCTACATTGTTATGTGTTGGGCTGGTAACATCACTTCAAGAGAGGCCCACCGAATCAACAACCTAATTAAAAGGGCAGGCTCAGTTATAGGACACACTCTGGACCCCCTGGAGGTAGTAGAGGAGGAAAGACTTAAAACAGCTTTGTCTTTTAGGTAAGATCAAGACTTTTTTTTATCTTCTAGGGATCTTGATAAAGCTACTCATGCTTTTATTTTTTCTCGCCTCGATTACTGCAACTCGCTGTATTTTGGGATAAGCAAATCCCTGATACGCAGGTTACAGTTGGTCCAGAATGCTGCCGCTCACTTTCTGGTTGGGGCAAGAAAGTCTGATTCTGTTTCTCCAATATTAGCTTCTTTACACTGGCAGCCTGTCAGTTTTCAAATTGATTTTAAAATCTTGTTGCTAGTTTTTAAATCTTTATATGGGCTCGCTCCTGCCTATTTATCTGAATTGTGTGTTTTACACCAGCCAGCCAGAGTGCTTAGATCTTCTGGTCAGTTGTCTCTTGTTGTCCCTCGTACCAAGTGTAAAACTAAGGGGGACAGACAGGGCTTGTGCTGCTGCTGCCCCTCGCCTGTGGAACTCTTTACCTCATCACATAATGGAGTCGTCTACAATTGAACTGTTCAAAAAAAGATTAAAGACTCTTTTCTATTCACTTGCATTCCGTGACCTTCAGTAATACTGATGGTTTCCTCATTGTGATTATGTAATCTGACTTCTGTTTATTATTTATTTTATTCATGTTCATTTATTTTATTTCTATTTATGTTAATTGTATGTTTTTTCTTCTTTTATTGTAAAGCACTTTGGCCACAGCATTCCTATGTTGTTTTAAATGTGCTATCTAAATAAATTGACATTGACAAAACTGAGTGCCATTATGAACAATGCTGCACATCCTCTCTTTGACAGACAAACTCTGAGGACTTGCAGCTAACAAAAGTGTGTCAGGAAACATGACTGGGGCTGCTTTATACCAATAGGAATATGCCTGTATAATGTCTCACTGGGACTGGGACAGCAGAGTCAGAAGTTTTCTTTCTTTTTAGATTTTCATCCTTTTCAGTCATTCTGGTGTGTGTTCATGTCTGTTTATGTATTTATTTATCTATTTAAAGAGCTTCTGTAAAAAGCAAAATGTTTCTCTGGAGAAATCTATTGACAAGAGCCAGAAAAAGGTTTGGGGCAGCCTCCCATATACTTGAAGCCCAGCTGCAAATTTGACAATCGATTGCACAACAGTACAGATTCGAGTCCAGAACAGAACTGCCTTGGATGAGGTAAAGATAGTAAAGTGATCCCCTGCTATATCATGGTTCAGCTATTGCACCCTCACTACATTGCGGATTTATTAATATTATTATTATTACTAGGGGGCTCCACCCCCTGCTCGCTTCGCTCGCCCACCCCCAGGTTCGGTTTACTGGATAAACAATTTAAAGAGATTGTTATTTTCATGGGAATTGTTACATATGCATTATTTTCATTTGTACTTTAAAACTTTTGAAAAAACAATATTTGTCCTTAATTTTTTACCTAGGCATGGCTACATCTCTTTGTTCGCATTGTAAAGGGGGGGTCGGAACGCACACTAAAAAGATGCGATCAGTTCAGCTGATGTCTTGCTGTTGCTGCTGGCCAGCTGTGTGTTGTGCTTGTCGCGCTTTGCGTCCGTCACTTAAAAGCCAGTACAGCAGCTGTCCTTTTGCCACTTTGCGTTTCTGCCGCTAGCGTTCTGAAGGAGTAGGAGGAGTAGTTGGGTGCTTGGAGGGTGTGAGGGCTGAACGTACGCTAAGGAGAAGTGCTCAGATCATCTGGTGGCTTGTCGCTGCTGCTGCTGGCGAGCTGTGTGTTCTGCTTGTCGTTGTTTTAAAAGCTGGGAGCACCTGAATTTTGTCTGCCAAAAGCGTTCCAACAACTGCTAGGTTAGATGTCCATGAACTTGTTTTAAATTGTTTGTAAGTAGGGTGCAGAAGTCACTGTCTCACAGGTTTTGCTTCCTAAGGTTGTAATGTCTAGTCTTGCGTGTCGTCAAAGTGTCTCTCCAAGATGGTCTGGTCTTGATCGCTTTGCTCAACCCGCCTTTCCCTGAGGTGCATTACACTCCTACCACTTCACGTCTCTCCCGCTCGTGTTGTGAAGTGGGGGAGCTGAACACACACAAAGCAGAAGTGGACGGATCAACTACTGACTTTGTGCTGCTTCTGCCAAGATGCCTGTTCTGCTTGTCGCTCTGCACATCGATCATTTAAAAGCCTGTACAGCAGCTGTCCTTCTGTCTCACTGCCTTGTCTTGCGTGACGTTAAAATATCTCTCGCGGGATGTCAAATTGTCTTCTGAGAAGATCAAGCCTCGTCTCCCTGGCAAGATTTTTTTTCATAATAAAGAGATGTTACTCATATCCTTAGCCCAACATACACATATCATATGTGTTTACAAAGTGTGTTTTAATAAGTTAGCATGTGTTTAAAGTGTGTGGGAGAGGTATTTTAAAGATTAAAATGTCAAAATAATGTTTACTTATATGGTCTTTCTATAACCCGGATTTTCACCTATCGCTGATGGGTCTGGAACGTAACTTCTGCGATAGGTGGGGGATCACTGTAGTTTTAAAGGAAGGCAGAGGACGTGATGTCATCGGGCCCTGGTCCAGAAGTGACATCATCAGGGCTAGGCAGAAATTCCCGCCTGCATGGAACGGAAAAGAGAGAGAGATCAGAAGGAAAAGGCAAAGGAGAAAGAACAAAAGTTAAAGTGAAAGCAAAAGAAAGACAGACAGAATGAGAGGCAGGATTGAGGGAACTCATGCGAGGAAAGAATGAAGGCAGGTGGCTGGGGACGAGCCTGGGGCTGAGGAAGGGCTCTTCTATTGAACTATGCTGGGGAGTAGGAGTGGCACATTATGCCATGGATGCCAAAGGGCTGGCGGTGGGAGACGGATGTGTGGCTCGGCACGGCACTCCATGGTTGCTGCAGGCCTCGCAATGGGGACCAAGCCAGGAATTAAAGGTTGACTGCACCTGTCAGTGGGTGTCTGCTCTTACTGCAAAGTCCAAACAGGATAAGTGGGTGAGATGTTAGAGGGAAGCATTTGGGCCTGTGCTTTAAAAGGAAAGGGACTGTCTCTGGATTTTTAACCTCATTTTATGGATTAGTTATTTGGAGTGTTTTAACCTCCACAGATTTCACTGAGGGCGGCACGGTGGCGCAGTGGTAGCACTGCTGCCTCGCAGTTAGGGGACCCGGGTTCGCTTCCCGGGTCCTCCCTGCGTGGAGTTTGCATGTTCTCCCGTGTCTGCGTGGGTTTCCTCCGGGCGCTCCGGTTTCCTCCCACAATCCAAAGACATGCAGGTTAGGTGGATTGGCGATACTAAATTGGCCCTAGTGTGTGCTTGGTGTGTGGGTGTGTTTGTGTGTGTCCTGCGGTGGGTTGGCACCCTGTCCAGGATTGGTTCCTGCCTTGTGCCCTGTGTTGGCTGGGATTGGCTCCAGCAGACCCCCGTGACCCTGTATTCGGATTCAGCGGGTTGGAAAATGGATGGATGGATGGATTTCACTGATTTTCTAGATTATTTATTTAATGCTTACAATAAGAAGAATTTTTGTTACACTACATTTTAATTTGGACACTGTTCGAATTTGATTGATTTTAATAAAAAAAACACTTGACACTTTTTTTGCAAATACCCCTTGCTGCAGATGTGTGTCCTCATTTGCCCAACTCATCTCCGTATATGACTATCAACAGTGTCAGGTTCAAGAGGCACCGGGAAGTGACAAGGGAGTGTGCAGCTTACCTGGACCGCCACAGCCTACAAACATCATTGTTGTTTGTAATGAGTTCAAATAAAAGAAAAAAGAAAAGCTTGAACATACAACTGAAGAGAAAAAATAAAAATAAAATAAAATACGTAAAAGAAGTGCTTGAGTGAATGACCTAAAACATATATTTATTAGTAGACTTTAATAATAATAATATATATTCAGATTTCACATTGTTCCTACTGATTATATTTTTCAATTCAGAGGAATATGTTTTCTGTAAAATTGTGTTTTGTAATGACCATCAAGGTGCTCCGGTTTCCTCCCACAGTCCAAAGACATGCAGGTTAGGTGCACTGCCGATCCGAAATTGGCCCTAGTTTGTGCTTGGTGTGTGGGTGTGTGCGTGTGTGCCCTGCGGTAGGTTGGCACCCTGCTCGGAGTTTGTTTCCTGCCTTGTGCCCTGTATTGGCTGGGATTGGCTCCATCAGACCCCCGTGACCCTGTAGTTAGGATATAGAGGGTTGGATAATGGATGGATGGATGTAATGACCATCAATGAAAGCCACAGTCAGTCAATAGAAAAAGCAAGAACTGATCTACAGCAGGAATGTTTGACTTGTGTCAATTGTAAGCAGCAGCAATCAACAAATAATATTAGGCCCTGAAAGAAACAAAATATGATTTGTGAAAGAAAACAGACAATAACTTTATACAGTACAGGCCAAAGGTTTGGACACACCTCCTCATTCAATGTGTTTTCTTTATTTTCATGACCATTTACAGCACTCCATCACTCTCCTTCTTGGTCAAATAGCCCTTACACAGCCTGGAGGTGTGTTTGGGGTCATTGTCCTGTTGAAAAATAAATGATCGTCCAACTAACCGGACTTCTGCACAACACAACTGCTGGTCCCAACCCCATTGATAAAGCAAGAAATTCCACTAAATAACCCTGATAAGGCACACCTGTGAAGTGAAAACCATTTCAGGTGACTACCTGTTGAAGCTCATCGAGAGAATGCCAAGAGTGTGCAAAGCAGTAATCAGAGCAAAGGGTGGCTATTTTGAAGAAACTAGAATATAAAACATGTTTTCAGTTATTTCACCTTTTTTTGTTAAGTACATAACTCCACATGTGTTCATTCATAGTTTAGATGCCTTCAGTGAGAATCTACCAATGTAAATGGTCATGAAAATAAAGAAAACACATTGAATGAAGTGGTGTGTCCAAACTTTTGGCTTGTACTATATATATATATATATATATATATATACTAATAAAAGGCAAAGCCGTCACTGACTGACTCACTGACTAACTCACTCATCACTAATTCTCCAACTTCCCATGTAGGTAGAAGGCTGAAATTTGGCAGGCTCATTCCTTACAGCTTACTTACAAAAGTTGGGCAGGTTTCATTTCGAAATTCTACACCTAATGGTCATAACTGGAAGCTATTTTTCTCCATTTACTGTAATGGAGTTGAGCTCGAACGTCGTGGGGGACGGAGTTTCGTGTGACATCATCACGCCTCCCAAGTAATCACGCAGTACGTAGAAAACCAGGAAGAGCTCCAACAACCGCTGAAGAAAACATACATTATATAATTGAGAAGGCAGCGAAACAATTAGAAGCGAGCGAGTGACATATAAAACCATATTCAGCGGCTCACGTGAACTGATGCAGTGCGCAGACAAAAAGCAACAGTTCCAAAGAGTGCTAAACAAAAACCGAATTACACTGCTACGCTGAAATAGACAAACCACACACCGTGGCGCAATAGTAGAGCCTTCGCCTCTAGCGCCGACTTCCGGGGTTCGATTCCTGAACACGTGTTTCCCGATACATTTTAGTCTCTCATCCCCTTGTTTTGAGACGCATGAAAAAATATGCGGTTAACGCAGAAAGACAGATCACCAATTGAAGCTTTATGAATAATGGATACTTTATTCGCGATCAATGATTGTTTTGGTAAAGCCATACTCAGTGTATTCATTAAATGAACGGTAAAAAAGTAACAGCGAGGGGAGGATGACTTATTGAGGCACGCAGGCAAAACCACAATAGCAAGTGGGATCAATGTACTGTAGTGCGCGTCAACTCGATCTGAAGTGCGCGATCACATTTGAAAAAATATATCTTTTCAAGTTCAATTTAGTCCATATGTGTCAAACTCAAGGCCCGCAGGCCACATCCGGCCCGCGAGATCATTTTATATATTATTGTTATTAATGGCCCGGAGATATGAAGCGCTGGTAACACAATAAACTACAGATCCCATAATGCAGCACTTCAGCTGCCTTGCCGAACACTTACCACGTTAATCAAGTCTAGCTTATGATGCTGCAAGTTATTGCGAAGCTAGCCCACATGATGCCGAAGAGAAAAGGTGATTCTGAACATAGAGCCTTTAAAAACCGATGGGAGGCTGAGTATATGTTTACTGACATTGCCGGTAAACATGTGTGTCTCATTTGTGGAGCTAATGTGGCTGTAATTACAGAATTTAATCTAAGACGGCACTATGAGACAAAACATCAAGATAACCTGAAAGACCTGAATGCAATGCACAAGATACAGAAAGCAGTTAAAGAAGAATCTGACACTTCAGCAGACGTTTTTACCCGTGCAAAATCACAAAGTGATTTCAAGTGAAGCTACTTTTATGGGAGACACAAATGCACCAGTGCAACTTGCCCCACTTTCCCTTTTGCCAAGTAATGTTGAACCAAGTCGACACAATGATGTTCCCAAATACGCACTTTGCTGATAAACTGAGCGCACTGCGCAATGAGTTCGCACGGCGCTTTGGTGATTTTGAAGAACAAAAAAAGAATTTTGAGTTGTTTCGCAACCCATTTGCCGTCGATGTGGAAACTGCACCTGTGCAGATTCAGATGGAGGTGATTGAGCTGCAGTGTAATGGCACACTGAAGGCAAAGTACGATACTGCACAGCCCGCACAGTTTATTCACTCCATTCCTGCACAAATGCACCAGCTCCGTCTACATGCCGCTCGAACCTTGTGCATGTTTGGTACCACATATCTGTGTGAGAAGCTCTTCTCAGTGATAAAGACTAACAAAACAGCACACAGGAGTCGCCTCACTGATGAGCACCTGTAGTCCATCCTGAGAATCTCCACAACACAGAACCTCACACCAAACAGAAACAAACTTGTGGCCAAAAAAAGATGCCAGGCGTCCAGCTGTGATAAAATGACATATGAGCAAAGACAACTGAATGATTTGATTCGTTATTGCTGAAAAGAACAAATTTTATTTATATTTCCAGGTTTTGTTATGCAGCATGTTCATATTTGAATTTGTATAATTTTGACAGGATATATTTTTATGGAGAGCAAAATCTTTTGGGATATTTAAAATGTAAGTTTATTTTTTATATAAAATTACATAAGAGTAAAGAAATTTGAATGTTTGTTCTTTTAACATTTACTTTATTTCTAACTTGTATAATTTAGACAGGATATATTTTTATGGAGAGCAAAATATTATAAGTTATTTAAGGTTTGAGTTGATTTATTCCGGAATAATATTCTGTCGACTAAATAAAAATTCCTTCTATTTAAAATTCAAATAGAACTTCAACATATACGATAGTTGTGTGTGTGTATGTATATATGTAGATATGTACAGTATGTATATATATGTTTATATATATGTGTGTGTATGTATATGTATGTGTGTATATTATATATATATATATATATATATATATGTATATATATGTGGATGTATGTGTATATATGTATGTACAGTATGTGTGTGTGTATATATATGTGTATATGTATATATGTATATATGTATGGATATGTATATATATATATATATATATATATGACAGCAACACTCATCACTCACAACAGTGACAAAACAATTACATTGACAATCATGTTACATTATTTTCAAAATGTTTCCTTTTCTTTTTCATTACTTCTTTAACACACTACTTCTCCGCTGGGAAGCGCGGGTATTTTGCTATATATATATATATATATATGTATATATGTATGTGTGTGTATATATATATATATATATGTATATATATATTATATGTAACTGTGTATATATGTGTGTATATATGTATATACTGTATATATTTGTATATGTGTATATGTATATATGTATGTATATGTATATATATATATGATGTGTATATATATGTTTATATATGTGTTTGTCTGTGTGTGTATATATATATATATATATGCCAGCAACACTCATGACAATGACAAAACAATTACATTGTCAATCATGTTACGTTATTATTAAAATGTTTCCTTTTCTTTTTACTTCTCTGCCAAGCGGGTATTTTGCTATATATATATAGATATATATATATATAGATATATATATATATATATATATATATATATATAGATATATATATATAGATATATATACAGTATAGAGATATATATATATATATATAGATATGAGAACAACACTCATATCAATGACAAAACAATTACATTAACAATCAAATACGATATTTTTTAAATTTTTCCTTTTCTTTTTTTATAACTTCTTTAACACAGTACTTTTCCACTATTCTGCTAGTATATGTATATATATATATGTCCATATATATATATATATATATATATATACTTGATTTTTATGGCGGCACTGCTCAACCCAAAAGAATTTTTAATGTAGGTAGATCATTTTGACCTGGTCATTTTAAAAGTAGCTTGCAAGCCGAAAAACTGTGGGCACCCGTGATCTGTATTATGTGATATCATCCATCCATCCATTATCCAACCCGCTATATCCTAACTACAGGGTCACGGGGGTCTGCTGGAGCCAATCCCAGCCAACACATGGCGCAAGGCAGGAAACAAACCCCGGGCAGGGCGTCAGCCCACCGCAGGGTACACTCCCACACACACACACACTAGGGACAATTTCGGATCGCCAATGCACCTAACCTGCATGTCTTGTCGGTTGTAAGATGCAATCAAACTCTGCACTTTTGCAGTCCTCTCTTGAGATCCCTCTGGAAAATTGGTGCGAAAAGTGTGGTGTTTCTCAACATGATGCCTCCGCACATTGTAATCTTTAAATACTCCAACGCACTCATTACAAATTAAAGACATCGGTTTGGCGTTTGGATGTGGCGGAAAAATAAACAAGTATTTGTCAGTCCAGGCAGGGTTAAACTTACGGTTTTCATTGGCAATTTTACGTTTCAGTGTTGAGAAAGACATATTGATAGTAATCTAAGCTACTATCGGCACGCTCTGCATTGTTTGCGTGTTGCAGGCTACGTAATTTACGTAGGAATGCGCGTTTTTGGCGGGACCATAGACATAATAAATACTTTATATTTATATTAATATACTATATATTTATATTAATATAATATATATATTAAATTATATTAAATAACAATTTATGAATAATATATATTAATTTATTATCTATGGGCGGAACCACGGGCCGGGCCACTCGGAGGTTGATTCTGGGCCGCATTTGGCCCGCGGGCCGCCAATTGAATATCCCTGGTCTAGTCCAACAAATGTTGACAAAGGCAATACGTTCAGTTTGGTACGCATCTTGCGTCCATGAAGCAGTTCAAAGGGTAAAATACCCGTTGTTGCATGTGGCGTAGGTCTAAAAATGTGAAGGAATTCCATAATGGATGATTTCCAGGGCTTACGCTGCAAATGAAGCGTCTGTACCGTTTTCTTGAGCAGTCGATTAAACCTTTCAATTGCTCCATTAGCCTGAGGGTGATAATTTGCTATCTAGTGTGCTGAATGTCCCTCTCCTGTAGAAAATGTGGTCAGCATTGAGGATGTGAACTGAGGACCATTATCAGATACCAAGCATTGAGGGTTGCCATGGCGACTGAAAATAGATATTAAAAAAACAACTACAGCTGAAGCAGTAATTCGGGACGTAAAACCAACTTCAGGCCATTTTGAATAATAGTCAATTAGTGTGAAGGCAAAGCGACAGTCTGCAGGTGCGATTTCAAACGGCCCTGTCACATAAATGGCAACTTTCTGCCATGACCCGTCTGGCCAAGGTACGGGTTGTAACGGCGCAGCAAACACCTTTGTGATCTTATCATTGGATTGGCAAGGCTGACAGGACTTGATTGCTGTCGTGACAAGATCATCCATTTTCGTCCACCAGTACAGGTCGCGAAGCCTCTGTTTTGTGTGGACAATTCCTTGATGACCCTCGTGTGCTAGGTCCACAATTACCTGTCGCAATTTAACCGGCACAACTAATCGATCCGATCCTCTGAATACAAAATCATCTTTAACAGACAGTTCGTGCCGTATGCGAAAGTACGGTAAGAGCTCATTTGGTACAAGTGAAATATTTGCAGGCCATCCAGAATGAATGTGATCCCGTACGGCACTCAGTTCTGGGCATGATGCAGAAGCAGCTTCGAATTCTGCATGGCTTACTGCCTTCACGGCCGTGGACAGAAGGGCAACATATTCCGGCTCGAATTCAGATGGCACATTTGGAGCAGTTATAGGGAGTCGAGATAGGCAGTCCGCAGTCGAATTTTGTGCTCCCGGGCAGTACAACACGTCATAATTAAAGCAAAGGAGACGTGCCGACCATCGGGCAATACGCAAACCAGCTCTCCCCATACCTTTCATAGTAAAAAGTGTTGTGAGGACCTGGTGATCTGTTTTCAAAGTGAAACGGTGTCCCCACAAATACGTACGCCACTTTTCAACTGCCCAAACGCACGCTAAGGCTTCCTTTTCCACTGTAGAATACTTCCTCTCGGCCTGAGAAAGTGTACGAGAAGCAAAAGCAATGGTGTGCTCTGTTCCATCAGCATGCATTTGTGTAAATACTGCACCCAGCCCGTAGTCTGAAGTGTCAGTTGCTATAGTTGAAGGCAAAGCAGGATCAAAAATTGCCAGAGCAGGACTCGTCAGAATTAATTCCTTGACCCTATGGAAGCTACGCTGTGCGTCCTCTGTGAAGTCAAAGTTGGATTGCCCACATAAGCAAGCACGCATAGGTTCTACTATCATGGCGTAATGCGGTATAAACTTTGCATACCATGATGTTAGCCCTAAAAATGAACGTACAGCTGAAGCATCTGTGGGAAGAGGTGTGTTAAGGAAAGCATCTACATGCTCTGTATCAGGCGAAATGCCCTCCGCAGAAATGACATGCCCCAAAAAACGAAGGGAGGTCTGCTTGAAATGACATTTGTCCTTGTTTAATTGTAGCCCGGCCTTCTCCAAGCATTCTAAAACAGCTGAGAGGTGACGATCATGTTCAGCAGCCGTGGATCCATATAATAATATTATCATCAAGGTAATTCTGGACACCTGGAAGATGACGGAGAAGTGTTGACAGTAACTTTTGAAACGCGGCTGGAGCGGACGCCAGCCCAAAGGGAACACGGCAAAAACGGAACAAGCCATCGTGTGTTATAAATGCAGTCAGGTCCCTACTCTCCTCGTGTAAGAGCACTTGATGGTACGCGTTTGCAAGATCTATAGTGGAGAAGACAGTAGCACCTCGTAATTGAGACAACAGTTCCTCAATATGTGGCAGCGGAAAAGAATCAACAATAACTGCCTTGTTAGGCTCACGAAGGTCCACACATAAGCGTATGCCACCAATTTTTCTTTGTGTGACTACTATTGGTGATACCCACGGAGAAGCATCAACGGACTCAATAATTCCTGCATCTAGCAAGTGGCGCAGTTCAGCAGAAACAGCAGTCCGTACTGATATTGGCAAGCGCCTTAATCTCTGCTGCACCGGCGAAACTTCTGGCCGGATTCTTACCTTATGTACAAACCCCTTTGCACATCCTAGGCCTCTGAATGGAGTGGAAAACAACTGTAGCACTGGGGCTGGTGGGGAAAGTACTGTATTACCTTCGATCTGCAATTTCAAAGATGTAACTAAGTCCATGCCTAGTAAAGGGGCACCGGTTTGCATGATGAAGAAAGTAGCCGGTACCGTGACAGCTCCATATGAAACTTGTACTTGGAGGCATCCTATGACCGGTAGTTCAGCTTTGGAATAACAGAGCAGGCGTACGGGAGGTGCAGATAATTTACAAGTACCAAAATACCGGTTCGCTGGGTAAAATGGATACAGATGAGTCCGTGTCTACGAGGAGACGCACCGAATACGGTTTAGAAGCATTTGCTTGAATTATAACACAACATGAAATTTTTCCAGGCCGGTTTGTACCATCATTCACACACAAAATGGTAGTTTCTGGAACCTCAATACCTCGAACTCGGTCTTGTGTAGGTGAGCGACATACACGAGAAAAATGTCCAGATTTACTGCAGCTTCTGCACGTAGCCGACGCAGCCAGACACTGTGGAGCATTTGCGAGATGTGCTTTGGATCCACAGCGGAAACACGACCGATTCTTATTGGAGGTAATAGGAGTGCCAAAACTAGGCTGTACGCGGGCCTGACCATCGCGGCGTCGTGTAGATAGCATCGTGCTTTGAACTGCATCGACTGAAGCTGGAGAAGAGGCCGTCAGGATCCCTGCTTGGTTTTTAGCAGCTTCAATTTGCGAAGCGAGCATCACCGCTTTTTCAAGAGTGAGGTCATGTTCAAATAATAACTTCTCGCGGACACGTGGACAGGCTGCCTTTTCTACCAACTGGTCCCGTAACATTTCATCAGTTTTATCTTTAAAATCACAGGTAGATACAAGATCTCGTAACGCAGAAATATACTGAGCCACAGTTTCGTCATGTCGTTGGGCTCTACTACGAAATTTATGGCGTTCAACAACCACATTGCACTTGGGCAGAAAATGCGCCTTCAACGCTGCTACGGCCTCTGCGTATGTGTTACCTGTATTTGGTAATGTACAGAAAAGTCTGTGTCCTTCAGTGCCCAAACAGTGCAGAAGCAAAGCTCGTTTCCTGGCTTCCGTCCAGTTGTCTCCATCTGCCCCAATAACAAGTAAATAATTTTCAAATATTTTCATCCACGTATCAAACGGAAGCGTGGGCTCTCCTGGACAGGGAAGAAAAGCAGCTGGTAGTGGAACAGTAGAAGCGTTTATCATTGCTTAGAACCCTGCTCGTCGCCAATTTTGTTATATACTGATTAGTACACAAAGAAGTCTTCAAATCCTTCTTTATTATAGAAAAGCCTCTCCCATACAATCTTCTTCCGGGAACTCTCTTCATCCCTCTTCCAGTTCTATTTATATACAGTATATATTTATACAGTGCCCCTTACTGCCCAAATTAAACAACATTAATACCACAACATAACAAAGTGCTCGCCTCGCTTGTGTTATTATCGGCTAAGCGAGTTTTGCGTTTCCTCGGAGGCGGAGCCCTTACCCCGATTCCACCTCTCACTTCTGGGCCGTACAGACACACACACACAGTTCCACGTGTAGACCTTTATATATAAGACAAGAAAATGATCACGAGCGTCATGCATTTTGTGGCTCTTTAATGACGTCGGAACAGAATGATCAGAAGCACAAGTAAACGGAGATTTTTTTTTTTTTAAAAGAAACCCGAGGTTTCTGTCTTAAACGGGTTACTCAACGTGTCCCTCGTTAAAATAAACAAAAAAAAAAAAACAAAAAAAAACAAATGGCAAACTGTACCAAGGGTTCCTTTCAAAGAAATTAAGAAAGCTGGTGAGTGTCACGTTATTTATTTCTTTTTGAAACAAACTGTTAACTGAGCACTTAGAAGTAAAGTAGCTTAACATAGAAATTAAGACCAAGGTTAAACAGTGCGATTAAATGACGTTTTTTTGTTAACTGCAATTATAAACGGCTAGTTTGCTTGCTGTGTATACTGTATAGATAAACTACTATTTATGGAAATGTAATATGCCTATAACAGGGGATATCAAAGTCGGTCCTGGTGGCCCTCTGTGGCTTCAGGTCTTTGTTTCAACCAGATTAATAGTAAGTGACCACAACTGGTAACGCTGATCTAATTTAATTAGATGGTAGTTTTCTTTTCTATTCTCTTATTCTACATTCAGAAAAAGCACAGCAGCACATTTTTTTCCATTTATAAGAAGCTTAGAAATATTTCTATTTTTGCTATGGTTTTAAATGCTTGACTCTCTTTTCATTATATTGTCCTATCTCTGTGCAGTTGTCTCCTTTCATTGTATTTTAATAATGAAAATTTAAAAACGAGCAAAGCAGACACCCAGGCAAACACTGAATCACGAAAGGCTGCAACTACTTTAGCGTCAGACCCACTAATTGGTAAATAATGGATTAATTAAACAATTAGAAAAGTAGAATGAAAATCAAGACGAAAATATTTTTAAAAAGAAAAACTACATTATTCCCATATAACTGCTTAGTACGTTTTAATATTACTTTTAACCAAACTTAGTTTTCTAATTTCTATATTGTTTCCAAAACAGGGAATCTGGGAAATTAACAGTTCACTTAATTAGCCCAGGACTCTAATTAAAAACAGAAGCTGGTTGGAACAAAAACGTGCAGCCACAGTGGGTCCCCAGGACTAAGTTTGGGAACCGCTGGTCTATAAGAAGTATTGCTGTTAATCCCACACAAAATGAAACATAATAGGTAGGCTTTTTTTTTTTTTTTTGTATATGACGCGGCTACGCCGTTGCTTAAGCGGCGTATATTCACATTGACTATGTCGACAGTTTTTTTCCCCTCTTAGTTTCCAGACGCTCCCCACTTTTAGAGATTTATTAAATAACTGTTTTTGAATTTTACTTTCTCATATACGAAGTATAAGGAAAGTATTGTAATCATCCAAAAAAAATTGACATTGAGATTTTGAGGAATCTCCACGTTTTTAGACCTCCGAGTCTGAAAATACTATTTTTGGAATTATGTTTGTATGTACAGTATGTAAACATAACTTGAGTGCGCTTTCACTTCGGTCAACAAAATTTTGCATACAAGTATCAGGTACAAAACATAGATTTCTATCAACATTTGAGCTATTTGATAACCGGAAGTGGTACTTTACCTTTTATTCATGCACTTGCAGAGTGTGATTTATTCAACTTTTAAAATAGTTCAATATATTATTAATTTGATTTGTTGTTGATGGTTCTTTAATGTACATAAAATAAAACTGTAATTGCCTTGTGGCTTACTCAAATATCCATCCCCATATCTGAGTATACCAGAAAGTGTTTAAATTGAGTGATTCACGGTTTGTCAGTTGTTTGTTATTAACTTTGTATTAAGATTATTCATGTTTATTTGAAATAAGATTTTATTTTATACACAGTTAATCATATTGCATATGTTTTTTTTATCTAAGTGGTATTTTTTTTTTTTATTTAATCAGTTAAAATTTCTCCCAGGTGAAGTTGGGTTAGTGTAATTAACAGCTGAGCAGGAGGACGAAGAGGAGGCGGTAGGCGTGAAGAGTATAGAGAAGGGGCATGATACTGGAGTGTCTGAGTTTTTAATACTGTTTTAGTTTTTACTTTAGTGATGGGAAAATGAATGACTTTCTTCTGCCGAAGAAGATTTGAAGCCTCAGCCTCAGTATGAATGATGATGACATCTGGTGGTTAACTGAGGCCAAGGCAAGGTCTCGAGCACAAGTGAAGCAGCACTCACTGTTTCAGTCTCATGTCACCAGTACAATGTCAGAAAAGTCTATGTTCATTTTATTCTGGTAAGATTCTTTTCTATTTATACTATGTAATTAATACACATTCATTAGACATTATAGTCTGAATCCGAAACACTGGACTAAAAAGACATGCCAGAGATATTTCCTGCTGCAGCTTTACAAGTGGTGACGCAGGTGTCTCAACATGGATGACGTTCTGTTGTTGTAAGACGACTCTTGTGTGCATAGCAAACACCACACCTACACAGTATTGTATAATCGAGACAATAATTTTATCATTTCATTTAACAGTTTAAGAATAAGATTCTAATCGGAACATAAAATGTAGACCATAAGGAGGCAACATATTCTACGTTATTCGGTGGTATGAGTGCTCCCACACTTTTGAATGCCGTATTCTGCTGTTAGTCGCGATCTGTTACCAAAGCGTGTTCTCTCTCTCTCTCTCTCTCACCTGTTAATTTAGCATCAAACTGATGAAGTGTGCTGTGCAGTACTGATGACATTTGAAGCTTCAAACGTCATGGGTCACGTGACGGCAGTGTTTTGTCAAGCTCCAGCACAGTGATTCGACTTGCTGCGCTTCAGATTGACTGACATAAGCTTTGCTATCACTTTCCCATGTCTACATTAACATTTCAGCTATTAAGATGTTATGTTTATTTATACTGAAAATGGACAGTCTTGCAGGGCCCAAATTGAGGTTTGTATTGAGAAATGGACTCGGGTCAGCAAGGTGACCTATGGACTTTTGGACCCTGGTTTACTAAGAATTCATGAGGCTTGGAGGTTTTCTTGTGTTATGTTAAGGCACAAGCTGGTAGAGAGGACTGAAGTGGAACCTGGCTGGAGGAGTGTTTCAGTGAAACAAATCTGGTAACTTCTAATTTTTAAGCTAAGTGCTTCGTGAAGTAGGAACCTGACCATGGATAGTGTTGGAAGGTTTCTTGAGTATGGTGGGCTCTTTCCAGTTCCTAAAGGAGATGTTTTTCCTCTTCATATTGGTAGACCTGGTGCCAACTTTGATGGAGCAACCGTTGCAGTTTCAGCCCGATTTTAGTTGGGGAATCTGTAGTTTCAGTGTGTGGGACCTGAAAAGGAACCTGGGGAGAAATAAATATGAAAACAGTTTGATATAGTAAGGCCCCAGTGCTTATTGTATTATCACTAGGTGGTGTAGTTGGCCTATAGTGGACATGCATGTTTTTGGGTTACATTTTGTGCCTTTTAAAGTTGGGAGAAACTAACCTATCTTTAGCTCTTAGTGTCATTCTTCTGCATCTTTAAATGAAAACGTTCCACAAATGACCTTAGTTAGCTGCTGCTCCTGTCAGCTTCCTAAAAATGTTTAGCTCAAGGACAATTTTAATAAAAAAAAAAAATGTGAATTTACTCCAAAAATGTGTTGCCCGAGGCTGAGAAAATGACACACCGGAAGGCGGGGGATTTGTGTCGGAGCGAATAGGTTAGGTACCTACCAGCAAGGCCGTGGCTTGGGGTGGAGAGATGTTCAGAGTGATGGAAGGGGTCACAAAAGAAGATTCTATAACGCTAAAGAAGTTGTACAAGTGAGAATAGCCGGAGAAGGGGTGCCAGATGGGTGATAACCATGGTTAAAAATTTCTGGGGGAGTTGTAAAAATAGTCTGATACGCTGCGTTGCGTTTTTTGATATTTTAAATTCTCTCTCTCTCTCTCTCTCTCTCTCTCTATATATATATATATATATATATATATATATATATATATATATATGAAGCAGACAATGGCCGACCGGTGAGATGGACCATGTTGTTGAACTCCAGGCTCTCAACATCCAAGTCCAGAAACTCCTGTCCAGACAGAGGCACCTGAGGGATTTGAAGGCTTGTCTACTGGAAAAATCCTCCCCAACATCTGAAATTGCCTCAGCAAATTGTGGCTCAGTAACATTGACTCTATGCTGTGCTGCTCACTTTCAAGGCCAAGTGAGTTTTAATTCTGCGCCTCATCGTCGGAGCAACAACATCATCAATGAAGATCTCTGCCTGTTTCAGCTATGCGTGCAGGGATTTAAAGCTAGATCACCTCCATCTGCACAGGCAAGCATCTCCACCCAGAACCATTTCAACCCTCTCTGCTCCCCAAGTTTGCTTTCAACCCCGGGTGATGTATTTGTGATGGGAGATTCTATTGTACAAGACTTAAACATCTCATCCCCTAATCAAATTTGTTGTCTCGTTTTCCTGGTGCTCACGTTCAAGATATTATGAGAAGAGCGCCAACAGTCTAAGAGGCACAAGAACAAGGCAGTGGGATGCATTGTAATACACGCCAGGGTAAACGACGTGAGATACTGACAGTTGGAGATTCTCAAGGTGGACTTCACAGCATTAACCTTCCTCTTGTGTTAGGGTCAGCACCGACCTGTTTTACTTTTTAAATGCATAAAAATACTACCTAATTTTGTTTATTGCATCAAGGCTTCTTGACTTTGTCAGGAATCTGTATTTTAATTAAAACAAAAAAAATTGTACTAAATTATAAAATGCTCTGGTAAAAATTATTACCTTTGTGTTGGTAGGGTCAGTTTTGACCCAGTTATAATTTAAGGTTGTAAAACAATAGTTAGGGTCAAAACAAAAATCATAAACACCCTTTGAGGGGCTTCTCTCTTTGCCTGTGTGTCTCCTTACCTGAACAAACAAAACAAACTAGAGAAAAATCTGACAAGCATGCTCCCATTAGGGATGTCTGGGAAATGTGGGTGCAGCTCCTTCCACTGATGTTCAACCCAGGGCCAGAGGTAACAGTAGATGAACATTTTGTCCCTTTCCGTGGAAAATGCCCTTTCCGGCAGTACATACCTAGTAAGCCAGGGAAACGTGCCATAAAAATTTGGGCAGCCTGTGATGCAAAAACCAGCTATGCATGGAATGCAGATTTACACAGGCAAACATGCAAGTGGCATTCCTGAGAAAAATCAAGGAAAACGTGTAGTCCTCGATATGACTACTGGACTGCGGGGTCACAATATCACATGTGACGATTTCTTTACCCGCTATGACCTTGGACAAGAACTTCTCAGGTGGAAACTTACCATGGTGGGCACAGTAAAAAAATAAATAAATAAATAAACCTGAGCTGCCTGCCGAAATTTTGCAGGTGAAGGACAGGGCTCCACTTTCTTCAAAATTTGCTTTTACAGACACCACCACGGTGGTTTCATATTGTCCAAAAAAAGTGTGATACTTATGTCCACTTTTCACAAAAACGCAGCTGTGTCATCAGTAAGTGACAAAAAGCCCAGAATTATCTTGGACTATAATAAAAACAAAGGTGGAGTGGACAACCTGGACAAGCTGACTGCCAACTACACTTGCCAGAGAATGACCAGGAGATGGCCAATGGTTGTGTTTTATAACATTCTAGATGTGTCTGCATAAAATGCATTTGTGTTGTGGACCCACATTCACCTAGGGTAGAACTCGACCAGAAAAAACAAGTGGAGAATGTTTCTTGAGGAGTTAGGAAGTTTCCTTGTCAAGGCACACATTGAGCAAAGGGAACAGGTGCCCCGGGACCCAGCCACTGCAGCCTTGGTCAGACAGCTGCAGAGCTCACGTAGCACTCCTTCCACACCGTCAGCAACACAAAGAGCATCAGTACCAGAATCCTGTTCGGCCAGCACTGCCTCAACATCAACCTACACAGCCACGGCCACAACCCCACTGAGGCCACCTCATTCTAAAAGAAAGAGCTGTCAGGTCTGCCCTAGCAATAAAGACAGAAAGACAAACGTACTCTGCTTCTACTGCAAAAAATATATTTGCAAAGAACACACTAAAAGTGTCACTTTTTGCCACACATGCATGTTCGTGCACACAAAGATGTTTTTTGGAACTAGTGCCTCATTTCTATTGGTTTGATTTGCTTGATTGTTTATTTGTTTGACCTTGCAAATCCACATTTTGAGATTTACTTGTTTAGCTTTCCATTTATATTAGTTATTTTTGAAAATATTTTTTTGCCTTTTTCTTTGAAATAAATATATACGGGTCAAATTTGACCCGTAACACCATAGATGTTACTATAGTAATTAATATTATAATAAAAAAAATATATAACAAAGTTATTTAAGAGATGTGTTCTAATACCCCTCAGTAATAGTCAGGTAACATAGCAACCTTTAATTTATTTAAATAATTCTCTTGAGGTTCATTTAATCATTTTTTAAAATTGAAAACGAGAGGTATGCTGTTAAAGTAAAAGCTCATGAGGTCACAGCAAAACTATTAAAAACATTCTTTTAATGGACAAGGAAGCATAACAAAGTAACCAAGAGGTAAGGAAAAAAAATTGGATGATAAATAATTGTTTTGAGGGTAATATGGCTGATTAAAGACACGGGTCAAAGCCGACCCGTTAACATAAGAGATAGTAACAGAAAGCTAACATAAGAGGAAGGTTAATTAAAGCCATGAAGGAGAGGACCCTGGCTGCAAGAATCTTCATCTCGAGTCCCTTACCACTTGTTAAAAGATCGAACGAGTATTACATTCTGCTGGCGTTCAACATCTTGCTGAAAGGCTTCTGCGAGGGACAAAACATCAGGTTCGTAGACAACTGGGACCTCTTCTGGGAGGTGCCACGTTTCTTCAAGTGGGATGGTCTGCATCCTAATAGGTTCGGCACCCCGGTCCTCTCTGAAAATATCTCTAAGGTAATTTGTCTCTCCTGACTCTTTATTACTCCTAACCCTTTCCATAATGCTTTGCTAGGACATGATAATTCTGTAAAAAATCTTCCAAATTGCACTGCATTAATACTCTAATAACTAACCTCAATGCATGTAAATCTAGACAGTGTGGCATAAATGCAAATAATTGAATTACAATTGCACCTCTAGATGAACAATGTGTGTTTTTAAATCTATAGTCTGTTTTTATAGTTTTAAGACAGAGTGGCTCTAAAAAAAAAACCAAATTCTATCTCAAATACCCATAATGCTCCTACAATTCAGTTCTGCTCTTTCGAGACATTAAATATGGCTTTATCAAATGATAGAGCATTAACTAACAAGACATTTTCCATCAATGATCTTATAAGTGATAGGAAAATTGATTTTATTGCACTAAGTGAAATGTGGCTTAGCTCTGATGGTGCGGCTGTTTTAACCAAATCGTCACTTCCGAATTACAACTTTGCTCATGCGGATCACCAGGGTAAGAAAGGCGGCGGTTTAGCAAACATTTACTCGAGCCGGTTAAAGTGTAAAGATGTCAGCTTTGGTAAATTTAAGTCCTTTGAGTATCTTGCCATTGCTGTTCATGGAGTTTCTCAGTGTCTAGTATTGTCCGTGTATAGACCTCCTAAATACAATATGGCGTTCTTTGAGGAAGTCTCAGACTTGGTGTCAATTATAATTACGAACTATGACACAGTTCTAATAGTTAGTGACTTTAACATTAATATTGTCAGGGACGTGCGGTCGGGGCCATCATGTAAAGTAAATAAAAAAAATAAATGATAACATAAAATGTGTCCACTGGTCTGTGCTATAAATTTATTTTCTGTATGATTCCAATAATTTTGATCATTTTTTTTATAGTCAAAATCGCTGAATTGGCACATTTCCTGTTCAAATACAGGGGAGAAACGTGAGATGCGGCACCGACGAGCCTCGCCTCACCTCGGACTGCGCTCTCCCTCACACACGGGGTTGATGTGTGCAATTGCCGCGTGCATGTTGCTGTCTCTCTCTGTATGTCGCCAGTATAATGTTTGCAGACATGCTTATTATACACCCTGCCTTTCCACAGTCTGGCGAATATCTTTAATGAATGTGTGTGACATATTTATTCTTGCTGATCAGACATAAAACCGCAGTGAAGAGGCACAAGGTGAGGCAGACAGTACCGTATCGCAACGAAGGGGGTGCTTGTGAGCCCAACAGGTGCTTGGTGCTTGTTGCTGCTGCTCGGCACCAATAAGGTAGCGATATCAGAAAGTCAAATGCATTGCAGCGTTCCATTTATTTTATTTTTTTTTTGTTCTGACTGCCAAAATGGAAGATTAAGACTTAAAACTAAAGGAAAACAAGGAGGACTTTTGCAAGAAAGTGACAGAGATTTTATTTAAAAATAAAGGTGAGATCATCAATGGTTTTCAATTTTATATATGAAAAAAGAAGGCTAAGAAAAAAAAACAATCCAATATTTAAAAACTAAATTTTGACTTTAAAATATTCTTTTCTTTTTCTTGCTATCCTTTTGTTGAACAGTCTGTGTTAAAATTGATTAAAGCATCCGAATTAAAAGCTTTTAAAAACAACTAAGTATTTCAATTAAGGTCAACATTGAAATCTGTGTTTTTTGTTCACCACTCTGTACTTTCATTTGTATTGAATGAGTATTAATTGTGGAATTGCAACAACAAATTTGGAACACATGGAGGGTGAGGAACAAATGCGCTCTCTCCGCTCACCGCTATAAATGTAACGTTCTCTTTTAGCCAAATATGTACCTTGCCTATCTGTGTGTGTAAAGAATGCTGATTAGATTTAAATAGTTCTTAAGCTACTCTTTTTTGCGTTCATTTATTTGTAAATCTGACTCTGAAGGAGTCGGTGCCTCACCAGCTTCAGTACAGGCAGCAGAAATCGTCACCATACAGTCTGCTGGCACCATTGACCGAGGACTCTGTCTGTGCACCTGCATCACAGGCTTTCATCAAGCGAGTATTTTCACTGGGTGGCTATCTGCGCAACGGACGTCGTTAAGAAATCTCTCAAAATGCGTGCTTGTTTAAAGCTTAACAGTAATGTGCTTGCACAGACTGGTTTCTTGGGTTGAAACATTTGATCTTGTTGAAGACACTCATTGGGCCACTTAATCTAATAATAATAATAATAATAAAAGGGGTCCTTTCATCGGATTGGCTGGCCGAGCAACGTTTCAGCCGTGGAATGGCCAAATGGGGGAGGCAGCTTGATGGATGAGGTCTCCAGGACTCTAAAAATATCCAAATTTTATTATGTGATATCATCTACTGTTAAATTCTGCTCCGTACTTCTAAAATTTTTATTATTATGCCGTATTAAGGATTTATTCTGTTCTGTGTATTGTATTGTATTGTATTGTATTGATCCCCTTCTTTTGACACCCACTGCATGCCCAACCTACCTGGAAAAGGGTCTCTCTTTGAACTGCCATTCCCAAGGTTTCTTCCATTTTTCCCTACAAGGTTTTTATTGGGAGTTTTTCCTTGTCTTCTCAGAGAGTCAAGGCTGGGGGGCTGTCAAGAGGCAGGGCCTGTTAAAGCCCATTGTGGCACTTCCTGTGTGATTTTGGGCTATACAAAAATAAACTGTATTGTATTGTAATATCTTTGATCATTGATGGTCAAGTTGTGTTTAACGGCATTATGAACTGTGAGTGTATTTTGTTGACTTAAACACAACTTTCATTGAAATATGTGAAGACCAGCATTTGTGGTCTTGCAACAGGAAAAAAAAAAACTAAAATTGTACTAATATTTAAAAAGAACCAGAACTAAATAAAATCTAAAAATTTAAACACAGAACTAAATAGAAATTGTTGACTCCACTGAAAACTATAACAAAAAAAAATTATAAAATAAAAACTACAATTAATATCAGAGCTGAAATATCACTGCTCGGGCTCCTTGCTATGACTTCTGGCTTCATCTGATGGCATCGCTTCCTTCATTACCTCATTCCGGTTCCCCTTTGACATCATATCCATCCAAAAGTTTCAATGTCCTCTCCTGCCAACTCATTTCCTTCCTCCATTTCGTCCTTGTATATAAACGCCATCTTTGTCTGTTACTGTAGTCAATTGCTATACATGGTTTTTGATCAAAACCAAAGTCTTTTTTGCGTTTTTCTTTAGTCCAACGGATATTATTCAGGGATGGTCCTCAGCCCTTTTCCTTTTGTGGAAGTGCTTTATTTTGAAAGCTTATTACAGCAGATAACGTGCTAATGTTTAAAAGACTAAGTGACATTTAAATTTAAAATTACAAGGCTGTATGTGCACACTTGCACAGTGAGTTAGGGACAGGGACATTTCTGAGGTCTGCATTGCCGGAGACTTTCACTTGCTTTGTATATGAAGGGTTCTGTTTGCCGTTAGTTTTATATCTGGTTCTTTTTTCTTTATATTACCCTATTTCTTCCAGTGCAAGCATGCAGGAGGTAGGAGCCACAACCTAAATAATAATTTTTAGTATACAACACCAATAAAGATAAAGGTATTTTTCTTTTGTTTTGGTTACTAACCAATCTTATAAGATTAACACGTGAACAAAAAATGTTGATACTCCTTCATTAAAAAAAATCAAGAATCCACAATTGTCTCTGAAATGACTTGAAACTCATAGTAATTGGCACCCATCATTGTTAATTCCGCATTTTAATAAAAATCAGACTTTAAAGTTTTGATTCAACAGAATATTTCAAATAATAGTAACACAAATGAAAATGGCACGGACAAAAATGATAGGACCCTTAACTTCATATTTTGTTACAGAATCACTGCAAACAAGCAATTTCCTGGAGCTCTCCATGACACTTCAGCGCCTATCCACAGGTCAATTCGGCCCACTCGTCCTGAGCAAACTGCTCCAGCTGTGTCAGGTGTGAAGAGGGTCTTCTCCAGACTGCATGGTTCAGTTCTTTCCATAGATGTTCGATGGGATGCAAATCAGGGCTCACTTCAGAAAGGTCCAATGTTTTGTTCATAGCCATTCTTGGGTGATTTCAGCTGTGTGTTTTGGGTCATTTATCCTGTTGGAGAATCCATGGCCTATGGCTGTGACGGAGCTTTCTGACACTGGACAGGGCGTTTCTCCCCCAAATGTCTTGATAGTCTTGAGACTTTATTGTTCCTACACCAACTCTAGGCACCCCATGTCAGATGCAGCAACACATAAATGAGTCTCCTCCATGTTTCACAGTAGCTGTGGTGTTCTTTTCTTTCAAAGATTCATTTTTTCCATTTGTGGACATTGAGCTGATGTGACCTGGCAAAAAAGCTCCAGTTTTGTCTCCTCTGACCAAACACTGCGACTTCTCAGTATTTCAATATGCATTTTTATGTTTTCTTTCAACAGTGAAGTTCTCCTGGGTCTTCATTGAGCCCACTTTCACTCAAGAAGTGACAGATGGTGTGATCAGACACTGATGGACCTTGGAGTTCAGGTTGCATCTCTTTGGAAGTTGTCCATGGCTTTTTGTCTGCCAGTCTCATTATCCTGCTTACCATTCTGCTTTCTCATCCAGGGAGGTTGGCTACAGTCCTGTGGACCTTTAAACATCTTAACATTTGCAACTGCTGTCACAGGAACATCAAGCTGCTTGCTGATGGTCTTCTAGCCTTTGCCTTTAACATGTTTGTCTATCATTTTCTTTCTGATCTCCTCAGACAACTCTCCTCTTTGCTTTTTCTGGCCCATGTTCAGTGTGGGACACACAATGACACCAAACAGCAGAGTGATGACTTTTCTCCATTTAAATCTTCTGAATGACTGATTGTATGATTGTAGACGTGTGTGTGTGTGTGTGATACAAATTCAAGAAAACAGAATTATTTAAGATCTTTTCTAGGGGTGGGAACAAATGTGTTCAGGTCATTTTAGAATACCTTTGTAGAATTGGCAACACTTGATCTCTTGTCACACTTGCTATGCTTTACTCTGACATATCAAAGACATACAGGTACACAAAGGGACAACTCTATCAATGAAGCTATAAGGAGACCAACAAAGTTGTCCACATCTCTATACTGTAAAATAATTTTACATTGGACTTCAGGTTTCCAGATCGTACTGTAATTTTCTAGTTGAATGTCTAATGCACAGAAAATAATGGTCATATATGGTACCAAAAGATCAGTTCTGGTGGCTTCCTCAGTGTCTGACACAAAGTCACCTTTGATTTGATGTGCTAAACTTTTGCTGTTAAAGTCCATGTAACTGAATGAGAGATCTTTCTTTTATTACGTCTTGTTAAAATGTGTCATTTTTGATGATCTGACAATCGGCCATAATTGACATACATTTTTTTTGGTCAGCAGCTACTGTGTGCCATTTTAAATATTGAACAGCATTAGCAAAGATTTAAATCCTTCTGTGTGTCAACACGTGCACTTTGGAGTGCTCTGGTGATTGTCATTAGTACTGATGAGCGAACATTGTCGAGTTCACTTCACTATCATTTCCTCAAAATCACGGAAATGTTCACGATATTCGCTAAACTTAGCAAAATGTATTAAAGTCAATTGGGAAGGACTAACTGGACTAGATTTGACTGGTGTCACACACGTGCGAATAGGGGACAGTCAAAGGGCCTGATGGGGCGCGAACGACTGAAAGATGGGGAACTGGAACAGGGCACTAATGCTTTTTTTTTTTTTTTTAATCTTTTGTCTAAAGACGCAAAAATAAAAACACTCGCACTGGACACAACACTCCTGTATCCATCTCCATGTCGCGCAACAAAGAAGACTTCTCTTCCGGCCCCGTGGAACTTTCTCACTTCTGGTCTCACCCCGATGACTTCAGTTCTGTCCCTCCGCTTCTGATGTCCTCTCCAGCTGCTGCATTTCAAACTCTCATCAGTTATTAATGTCATTTCCTCCCCATTAATTATACTTCCTTGATCGACTCAAACACGCCGTGAACCCGTTTTGTTTTGTCAAATGTCTGTTTTATTCTATTTTGACCCTCATTTTGAACTTTTGGCTCCTACAGCCAGTATACGGGGAGGCCCCCCAACACTTAATCAGTGTCTTTGTGTTTCTCATTTATCACACCAGATTATAATGGTGTGATCGTATTTAAAGTGTCCCTGAGGGCAGGGGAAATGTCTGCCAACTATATTGGATAGATTATTGTGGGCAACCACTGCACCACCGTGCCTCTGTGAGACTGAAGAGAGAACGCAGTCAGACGCGCAATCATATATTTCATCAACAGAAAGAGGAAATGCCAAAATCATAGTCAAAAGTCAGAAAAAATAAGTAGGTCTTTTTAAAGGAAGAAAATTCAAAGTGGCATGTCAAGACTAAAGCCGCTGGCTCGTGATGAAGGTTCTCCAAACTGCCTGTGCTGATGCGTTGCACTTTTGTCTTGTATCAAAAAGATAAAAAAGAAGAAAGGAGGAGGACTCGCTCTCTATGTCAATACAAAGTGGTGCAACTCGGGACATGTAAACGTTAAAATCTCCACTTGCTGCAGGGACATCGAACTGTTGGCCGTAAGTCTGCGTCCCTCTCTTGCCCAGAGAGTTTGGACACGTGATTATTGTTATTGTTTACATCCCCCCTCAAGTGAACGCGGAGATAGCGAGTGACATCATCCATTCCGCAGTTGCTAAGTTACAAACGCAGCACCCTGAGGCACTTGTGCTAATTGCTGGAGAGTTTAACCTTGTAACGCTGGACAAAACATTACCTGCCTTCTCCCAGTATGTGGATTGTAACACCCGGGGAAACAGGACTATCGACATACTGTATGCAAACGTTAAAGACGCATACAGCGCCACCCGCTGCCTGCGCTTGGGAAAGCAGATCATAACCTGGTTCTGCTTCAGCCTCACTACAAACCAAGAGTGAGGGAACTACCTACAACCACACGCTCATTCAGGAAGTGGTCCCCTGAGGCAGAGCAGGCTCTGAGAGACTGCTTTGGAACTACAGACTGGGATATATTGCTGGGGTCACATAGTGAGAACATTGAAGAGGCTGTTGAATGCACAACTGATTACATCAACTTCTGTATGGACATTGTAGTTCCAGTAAGAACAGTATGCTGCTATGCTAACAACAAGCCATGGATTACAGGTGACATCAAGGGCCTTTTGAACCAGAAGAAAAGGGCTTTGAAAGGCAGTGATCAGCATGAGCTCAAGCGTGTGCAGAAGGAACTCCGAGTCCAGCTCAGGGCGGCAAAGAGCAGTACAGGAGAAAGCTGGAGCAGAAGTTGCAGAACAACAGCATGAAGGAAGTGTGGGATGGGATGAAGATTATCACTGGCTGCAGCTCGAAGCGGGGTGCCGCCATCAAGACAGATGTGGAGATAGCAAACCAAATGAACAACTTCTTTAACAGGTTTGACCACACTAACCCACTCTCACCTCAGAGTACTGCATCCTCCAACCATCCTTCTGCTGATACCAGCATAGGTGAGACATCCCCACCCACAATTACAGCAGCCCATGTGAGCAGAGAGCTGAGAAGACTTCGTGCCAGCAAAGCAGCGGGTCCAGATGGTGTATCGCCACGACTGCTGAAGGCCTGTGCGTTGGAACTGGGGAGTCCTCTACAGCGCATCTTCAACCTGAGCCTGGAACAGGGAGAGTCCCAAGGCTTTGGAAAACATCTTGTATCACCCCAGTCCCAAAGGTATCACGTCCTAGTGAGCTGAATGACTTCGGGCTTGTTGCTCTGACGTCACATCTGATGAAGACCATGGAGAGGCTGCTGCTTCACCACCTGAGGCCACAGGTCCGCCACGCCCTCGACCCTCTGCAGTTTGCATACCAGGAGAAGGTGGGAGCAGAGGATGCCATCATCTATATGCTACACCGATCCCTCTCCCACTTGGAGAGAGGCAGTGGTGCTGTAAGAATTATGTTTTTGGACTTCTCTAGCGCCTTCAACACCATCCAACCTCTGCTCCTTAGAGACAAGCTGACTGAGATGGGAGTAGACTCACACCTGGTGGCATGGATCGTGGACTATCTTACAGACAGACCTCAGTATGTGCGTCTCGGGAACTGCAGGTCTGACATTGTGTGCAGCAATACAGGGGTGCCACCTGGGACTGTACTTTCTCCGGTCCTGTTCAGCCTATATACATCAGACTTCCAATATGACTCGGAGTCCTGTCACGTGCAAAAGTTCGCTGATGACACTGCTATTGTGGGCTGCATCAGGAGTGGGCAGGAGGGGGAGTACAGGAAGTTAATCAAAGACTTTGTTAAATGGTGCGACTCAAACCACTTACACCTTAACACCAGCAAAACCAAGGAGCTGGTGGTGGATTTTAGGAGGCCTAGGCCCCTCATGGACCCTGTGATCATCAGAGGTGACTGTGTGCAGAGGGTGCAGACCTATAAATATCTGGGAGTGCAGCTGGATGACAAATTGGACTGGACTGCCAATACTGATGCTCTATGTAAGAAAGGTCAGAGCAGACTATACTTTCTGAGAAGGTTGGCATCCTTCAACATCTGCAGTAAGAAGGTTGTTGCAAGTGCCCTCTGCGGTGGTGTGCTGGGGAGGCAGCATAAAGATGAAAGATGCCTCACGCCTGGACAAACATGTTAAGAAGGCAGGCTCTATTTTAGGAGTAAAGTTGGACAGTTTGACATCCGTGGCAGAGCGACGGCAGACCGTCCTGCTCCACTGAGGAGATCGTTCCTCCCCCACACTATGCAACTCTTCAATTCCACCCGGAGGAGTAAACATTAACATATGTTATTATCTCCATCCATCCATTTTCTAACCCGCTGAATCCGAATACAGGGTCACGGGGGTCTGCTGGAGCCAATCCCAGCCAACACAGGGCACAAGGCAGGAACTAATTCTGGGCAGGGTGCCAACCCACCGCAGGACACACACAAACACACCCACACACCAAGCACACACTAGGGCCAATTTAGAATCTCCAATCCACCTAACCTGCATGTCTTTGGATTGTGGGAGGAAACCGGAGCGCCCGGAGGAAACCCACGAGACACGGGAGAACATGCAAACTCCACGCAGGGAGGACCCGGAAGCGAACCGGGTCTCCTAACTGAGCAGCAGCTACCACTGCGCCACCGTGCCCCCATGTTATTATCTGCTTTTTTATTATTATTTTTTTTTTTTTCATTTTTCATTTTTATTACTATTTAATATAATATAATATATATATATATTTTTGGTATCAGTATACTGCTGCTGGATTATGTGAATTTCCCCTTGGGATTAATAAAGTATCTATCTATCTATCTAAAAGCGTCTTGTAAATATTAATAAATCTTTTGTTGTTATTTCATAGAGTCTCCTGTGTTTTGTGTCAGGCTCCTTCAAGGTTTTTTTTTTTTATCTCCATCTGGCTTATTATGCAAGCATATGACATGCACCTCTTTCTCTTATATTGACGAGGAACCTGAAGATTGACCTGTAAGCTTGGCGACAAGCAGAGGTAACTCGACTCACAAAGTCTATAATGCAAAATAATCTGCATTATATACAGTATACATCAATGTTGCCTGTTACAGCTTCAAAATTGTCTCACTATCCGCGCAAAGTATTATGGGGGTTCTGGTTTGGGGGGAAATTTATTACGAATAATGCTTTAGCGAAATTCACTGATCAACACTAGCCATTACCCATCATCTCTCTTCCTCTACCCCTGAAGATAAACCGTCACCACACTGCTGACGGTGCTTCCACCCACCTGGACCCGCCCCTTCCTGCCAACAGCTCTTATAAATTGGCAACCTGCCATTTCAACCCAGTTCTGAAACACACCACAGTTTAAAATATTATATTTTTATTTTCATCATCCTCTTTTCCAGTGCACACAGCCACAAATACCACAATATCACTACATAAATGTCTTCCTCTCTTTACACTCCTGTTGAATTTCATCCTTTTCAGCTCAGACATGGGAATGCTTCTGGTGTCACTGTACTGTATAATGGGAGCACATCGGGGTAATGTGGAAATCAGTGTTGTCCTCCCCGGGCAGGACCCAAGGACCCTGACAGGACTGCACTTCTGCTGTCCAATTCTGACGCAACCCTGTGGGTGTCCTAATTGAGATCAGCCTAGAGGAACATTGCCACCTTATGTGTGATGGTATGAACTGCTCCCAGTATCCACCTTCACCCAACCTATCTATTATTCCTCCATCCCAGCTGGGATAAAATTTTCAAGGCGTTCTGGCCGGGTTGTGAACCCCCCCCCCTCCTGCTATCCTTCTATGATGGCTTCCCAGCTTGGCAAGAAATCAGTCACCATCACAGCTGGGATGCCCGTCCATCCTGCATGACACTTACAGGGCTCACGGTTGTGCCCCAGACCTTTTTCTGAGGTAGTTGCAACACCACTGCACTGATAGGAATGAAGGTGGAGGATTAGAGGTGACATTCTAAATAGGGTATTTACAGAACTGAATGCAACTAAAACTACTCAGTACTGAGAAGATTTAAAGCACAAAGTTTGTATCAGTGAAGTGAATAGCAGCAAGTTAGACTAGCAGACATGCCATATGCCTGCATCTTAAGTTAATGGGCGACTCTGAATAGGTCCTGTATGAGTGAGTGTGGGACTGAGTTCTGTGATGGAACGGTGGTCCTTTCAGGGTTCTTGCTTTGTGCTCTATGCTGCTATAATGTGTTGTGACAGATAGGGGGCGCTGTCATCCCCTTGAACCCTCAGATCAGACGCCAGACACCAGATAAAAGTCCAATAATTGAAGTTCACACCTGACACAGCTGAAGTCCAATAATAATGTGCACAAAGCACCCTCCACTCCACTATACTCATACATTAACAAATCCACAATACAATAATCAATCCTCCTCTCCCAGACGCGTTGTCACCTTGCCACCTGACTCAGTTCATCTGTCTGGGATTTCCTGACCCGGAAGTGTTTCTGATCCTCTCGGTCCATGTGATTCTTATCACTTTTGGGTCAGATCAAAACTCTTCTTCTTCATCCTGGAAGTACGTTATTTCCCCTGTCACTGTGACTAAGACGTACTTCCGGGCTGACTGGCCGGCCATAGTCCACAGTGTCCTTGAAAGAAATAAGTAGGATAGGAAATGGATGAAGATGGATACCTTAAAGAAGGGGACAGAAGTGTAAAATGTATAATGAGAACTTCAAAGTGGCACAGGAGTAAAGCAAAAAGTAACACAAGGCAGAAGGAAATCATTCACATGTGAGATACGTCATAGGTAAATACTGAAACCATGATTGAGTAAAGTGCTTAATTTGGAGAAGGTGGCAGAACATACAAGAATATAGAGCTAAAATGAGGACTGAGAGAGAGAGAGAGCCGATGGATCTGTGCAGCAAATTAGAAATGGCATGGGTCTGAAAGCCGTGTCCACAAGATGTGCTGCCTGTCTCCACGAAATACAGACAAAGCATCTTCATCTGTTTATGCAGGGCAGGGGAGGATTCAGACCCCTTCTCTTTATTGTGTTGCAGATTTATTTTTAAAGGATAAATTTGCCATTTGTGCTCATCAATCTACACCCAATAACTCATAATGACAAATGTGAACACAGTGATAAAAAAGATCAAAATGTCAACTTTAATCTCAAAATTTTCACTTTAATCACGTAGTTTATTTTGTCATTCATTTACCAGCTTCTCAAATCCCATCGTAACTAAAGTAGCACGTTAAATGCTTTGTTTTGTATTTGATCTTCTATGTGCTCTATGTGTGTGAATCACTACGTACTTCTTAAACGGGCTTTCTCTTCCTCTGACAGGACACAGAATCCATTACATTCATGATATTACAGTTCTCTGAATAATTAAAATACTTAGATGTATACTTGATATCATTTTCATGATGATAGGTGTTAAAGCATGTTATTAAACATGGGAACACGGTGGCGCAGTGATTGTGACGAACTGGCACCCTGTCCAGTGACTGTTCCTGCCTCCCGCAAGATGTTTGCTGTGCTGTGTGCTACCTTCGATGAAATAATTTATTGCAGCAGTACTGTCTCTTTCAAACGTACTAACCTCCAATTTCTGTCCTTACTTTTCTTTCTCCAAGTAACCAATCACCACACAATCAGATCTATAATAGACGTTAAGCCATCTGTAAGCTTAGAATGCCTATTCTTCAAAACTTTTAAGGAACATTGAAATATCTTCGTAGTACATGTTTAATTATTCTATCCTTCACGACACTCCCAGTGAAGAATATAAATTATTTAAATGAAGTTAAAGTTTTATCTGTATAATTTAATAAACATATTTTGCTGCATTTCACCTTAAAAATGATACCGTCATCATATGTAAATACGCGCTTTATAAAGTGGCTCAGGTTGTGCGATATTATAACTGTAGTGCAAGTTTACAGTGGGGTGATTGTACTTATAAGTACAAACCGTTTTACAAGGAGCACTTGATTGAGTGCATTTAAAGTTCTTGGGATTAAACTGTTTCTGAACCGTGAGGTCTGTACAAGAAATGTATTGAAACGTTTTTCAGTGGCTGAGACAGCATGTCCTTGGAGCTGTATACCGATAATTCTCTTTCCGATCAGCTGCTGCTGTGATTCACACTCAGATACAGTGATATAAATACTCCAAGTCGTGCAGTGAGAGTAATAAGGAAAAAGATGATCCGCTGTGGCAACTCCTAACGGGAGGAGCTGAAAGAAGAAGAAGAAGAAGGTGCAGTGAAAGTAACAACGCCAAAGCAGTTATGGTATTTGGAATACTATGGCTATTCCCTGGAGCATTATATTGTTACAAGTTAATTACAATCAGATGTATTACACTAATAAACAATATGCGGTTAGTTTCAGTGTATTTATAAAGCCGCATCAGGAAAATAATGAGTAACCACACAGGAACAGTAGCATTGCTTTGACGCTGGGTGCTGCCAGTCTGCAAAATCGAGTGGAGAACTTGCGTACGACAAGGCATGAGGTACCGTGGAAAAGTGCGTGGCTTTACGCCAAGTGTAGGTTTTATACATCGCGATTTGAACGTGGAAAAGTTCTTACACAACATTTCTGTGCGTACGCACCGTTTATACATGAGGCCCCAGGTCTGCGCCCTGCTGAAGAGAGCACTGTGATGTAAGGAGTAGTTTGTTGAACAGTTTAGTTTAATCCTTGTAACAGGAATTAATGGCAGGAACAACTCAGTTTGAATTAAAACACCGTGTTTATTGCCTCAATGACACATGTATAATACAGTACATTCTAAAACAAAGTAAACCCCTCTTTCATCATAAAGTGATAGGATTTTCCAAGGGCAATTTTTAATTGTTCGCTTTACGGTGTAGGTTAACACTTGGAACTTTTTTATCTTTATAAAAAAAATCTTTAAATTATGTAAAAATAAAGAACAAAAATGTGTTTATATAAGACTAACAAATATCAGATTTTATATCATCCAAGTTACGTCTCCAGGAAACCTATTACAGACCTCTCAAATGGTTTCAGCTCCAAAAATAGTCATGAAACATTTTTCTATCTGAAGATGAAAAGCAAATAGCTCCAGTTCTTAAATCCTTACGCTGCCTCCTGGTTAAGTTTAGGGACCATTTCAAAATCCTCCTTTTCTTATATATAAACATCTACGTGTGGAAATGCGTGTGTCTGTCTGTCCGGCCTGGAAGTGCGAGGCTACTACAGCATGAAGCTCAGAGAGTTGGCAAGGCGACCCCAAGTTAATGAGTCGGAAGAAGAAAGCAACTCTGTAGCCAAAGTAAAACTGCTGAGAAAAGAGAGAATCACTTACGCAAGCGAGACGAGCACATGGGCAAAATGGTATCTCTTTTACTTTTCCTCCTGCCGCAAATTCAAAAGTGAGGCGAGTAGTTCCTTTCAATTAACTGACATTTCTACATTTCAATTTTTTTTTTCTGACGATTTTAATAGTTTCTAGGACACACAGCTGGTAACATATAAAGCCTTAAATGGCCAAGGTCCAGCTTACTTGTCTGAACTTATCATGACTTACAAACCAGAACGTACATTAAGATCTGAAGATGCCGGTCTGCTTATGATTCCAAGGATTAATATAAATAACAGTGGGATGCTGAGCTTTTAGTTACAGGGCCCCTAAACTGTGGACTGGTCTGCCTGCTACTATAAGAGATGCCCCTTCGGTCTCAGCTTTTACAACCCAGCTGAAGACTCACTACTTCAGTTTAGCACACCCTGACTAGAGCTGCTGATTAACTGTACAGACTGCATCTCTGTTGTAAGTCATTAGCACTAAAACATAAGTAACATGATAGTTAGAATTTGCTTCTAAACCTCACCTATTCTGTTTTTCTTCTTGGTACTCAAATGTGGCACTTGGTGCCACTGCCCACCTGCCAAGTTGTTTTGCCTACCTAAGGTAAACTCATCCCTGATGGAGAATTGCAGAAATTGTTGGGTAGAGGGGTCCTTTCATCGGATTAGCTGGCCCAGTACTGTCTCAGCTGTGGAATGGCCAATAGGGGGAGGCAGCTTGATGGCTGAGGTCTCGAGGACTCTGAACAAATCCAAATTGTATTATGGGATATCATAACTTGTGTTCTGTTCTGTGTATTATATTGTATTTACACCTTTTTTGACTCCCACTGCACGCCCAACCTACCTGGAAAAAGGTCTCTCTTTGAACTGCCTTTTCCAAGGTTTCTTCCATTTTTTTTCCCTACTAGGGTTTTTTTTTTGGGAGCTTTTCCTTGTCTTCTTCGAGAGTCGAGGCTGGGGGGCTGTCAAAAGGCAGGGCCTGTTAAAGCCCTTTGCGGCACTTCTTATGTGATTTTGGGCTCTACAAAAAAAAAATTGTATTGATTGGATTGTATTGTAAATCTTACTTCCATTTTCAAGAATATTCCTAATAAAACTGTTGATGCAAAAACTATACAACTGATGTCAAAGAAAAAAAAAAGGAGCCACAGAAAGGTTTGGGGCAGCCACCCGTATATTGCTCCTGGCTGCAAAATGGATTGAATTGATGTACGGATGAGGTTAGGTGGATTGGCGATTCTAAATTCTCCCTAGTGTGTGCTTGGTGTGTGGGTGTGTGTGCATGTGTCCTGAGGTGGGTTGGCACCCTGCCCAGGATTGGTTCCTGCCTTGTGCCCTGTGCTGGCTGGAATTGGCTCCGGCAGACCCCCGTGACCCTGTGCTAGGATACAGCAGGTTGGAAAATGGATGGATGGATGGATGGAAGAACTGAATTGCTGTGGTAAAGATGGCAGTTTTAATGGCAAGCAGAGGAAGTGACATAATTGGGCCAGAACTGGAAGTGACATTGTCAGGATGTGATGTCATCAGGGCCAGGCGGAATTTCCCATAACTGGTCTGCAGTGGAAAGAGAGAAAGAATTAATACACTTCGCCACCCCATTGTCTGGCATGGAATTGCCCTCATTCAGGCCCTTTAGCTGCCTCTCAAGCACACGTGTGCGACACTGATTATACTGGCAAAGTTAAAAGTACATTACTTATTGTATTAATTGTCATTTGATGACATTTATAACTATTTTTGTTTTACCTTGTACAATTTCTTTCATTAGAAATTGGTTCGTTTTCGCATACCCCCTTGGGGTCAGAGCGCAGGGTCAGCTATTGTACAGCGAGTGCAGGTTAATGGCCTTGCTCAAGGGCCTAGCAGAGGAGGACCTTTTATGGCAGTAATGGGGATTAAAACTGGCAACCTTCTGGATACCAGTGCAGATCCTTAGCCACAGAGTCACCACTCCACCTATAAATGAATGAACGTGAACATCTGAGTGAACGTGAACTCATAATCTGTTAAACATTACGTAATGCTTGTTAATGCCTTATTAATGAAAGTTATTACAAAGTGTTATCAAAACAAGTTTTCACTTTGTCATAAGGAGTTATTGAGTGCAGATTGATAGGCAAAAATGGCAAATATATCCATTTAGAATGAAATCTCCAACAAAATAAAAGTACAGAAAGCAAACGGGTCTGATGACTTTCTGAGCCCACTGTAACTGCTTTCTAGGCTGCTCTTTGCTGACAATGAATGGCATGATATGTGATAGTCAAGTCAAGTTGGGGAGCATGCACTGGTACAGTGCGTTGCCGCACCCAATACACTTCGAAACAGCTCGTGATCCTGGTTGGCAACCCCCCAGGCAGATACGTGATCTAGTCCTACCCTCTGGAAATGACCCTCTATCTGCCGCAGCCAAGTGTTACGTGGGCAACCCCTTGGCCTGGTCCAGCCACGTGGGTCCCCAACAATGAGGATCTTATGAACTGGATCACACTCGGGGAAACGCGCCACATGGCCGTAGTGCCATAACTGATGCTCCCTCACAATGCAGGTAATGTGCTTCATTCGACACGAAGCCAAACCAATGGTACCCAAGGATTTTCCGAGAGACACAGTACCAAAGGAGTCCAGTCTTTGTCTCAGGTCACTGGATAGCGTCATATAGTTAGACAGGAAGCACCAGAACTGTAAAGACTTGGACCTTTGTCCGTTTGCATAGATATCGGGCACGCCACACACACCCCTTTCCAGTGACCTCATGACCCCCCATGCTCTCCCAATCCATCTAATGACTTCACAGGAAGAGTCAATAGAGACATGAATGTCACTGCCAAGGTAAGTAAACCTCTCAACAAGGTAAACACACTCTCTTAAACAGACACACTGCTGATGGCTGTGCCCAAGAGGTCATTAAAGGCTTGAATCTTGTTTTTTATCAGGACACTCACAAGCCTCGATCAGAGCCTCCATTGTCTCCGCGAAGATCACAGCATCATCGGCAAAGTCAAGATCTGTGAATCTTTCTTCTTGAACAGATGCCCCACAGCTGCTGGACCCCACGCCCTTGC